>NW_028301040.1:6290000-6624538 GCF_049000335.1 Polistes dominula
TACTAAAGATTATCTAAATTACGTTCAAACTATACTTTACCCAAGTTAATATCTCTTTGTTTCTCACTCTCTCTCCCTCTCACTCACTCTCTCAGTTCTCAGTTCTCAGTTTTTAATCATGGATATTAGAAATGGCTGGAACTTTGTAATATCCGATCAGTTCGTGCTTTAATTCCAAACACGAAGATCCTGAAACTAAGAAATGAGTCCTGGTTCGTTTTTGTTCATTGGAATAACAAGGGGGATTTCGATGATGGAATCATATGGTATACTTTACCACGAGGCAATTGGTGATCATTTTGAAAGATTGTTGAAGGTGTTATGGATGAAATCCCTGTATCCCGGAAAAGTCCAGTAAAATAGTCAATCAAATAAACACAGAAAGCACGAAATATACCGACTCTAACACACAACAACAACTTGCGTGCCAGCAATAATGAATTTCGCTGGCCTTGCGAACCGAAGGGGAGAGAATATATCCCTTCTCCTGACCCCCACCCCCCTCGTGACTCGAGACCCTTGGCCAATCACGCCCATGAGTGAAGGAGAAGAGAAGCTCGAAGCACATCTCGCGCGTGGCGCCTCGTGCGTTTCGGTCCGACGACGACGACGACGACGACCGAAACGCCACGATTAGCCCGAATTCGTATGATTACATCGTGCGGAATAATCCTACAATCGAAGAGTAAACCAGTAAGAGAGACAAAAGAAAGGAACGCGACGAAAAGAACCGGAATTTGTGTTCCTCTCTCCCAAAGGAAATTCGAATAAGCTCGAGAGACAACGAGAGAAAGGCTTAGTCACTATCATCGGAATGGTGCTATCGATAACAGGAGACCTATATCAAATTAATAAGACTGCAATTGTTCATTTCTTTTTAAATCATCATTGGTTGCAAAAACAATGTTGCAATAAAATATTTTACATATTTAAAAAAAAAAAATCAATGAAAAAATGTATAACTGAGAGTGATAAGAAAAGTAGTAGATAGTAGGATAATAAGAGCGGTTGGTGGAATACGTAATAGAGCGTGTAAGGATGAAAGAGAAGGAGAGAGACGGAGGTGGTGGTGGCGATGGCGGTGACGACGGCGATCCGCTTTAGCCGATTGCCGTCCATTGAAAGAGCAGACGCGAAAGAGACGGCGGATGGTAGCACGCGCGAGGAGGGTTGTAATGGTAGGGATACAGGAGGTAGCAGCAGCAACAGCAAGCAAGCAAGCAAGCAGCAGCAGCAGGTTCGGTCGACTCCTCCCGAATCGAGACGACGCGACACGATCGTCGTCGTTGCTCGACTGGACGGCCGCCGCGCCGCGGTGTGTGTATATAAATAGACGGTACGTCGACCGACCGTCTGCTGTTCTCCTCTCACCGGTGTTACGCTACTGCATGCGGAGCAAGCACTCGCGTGCTACGAGCCAGAGAGGGTGCTTTTTCTATCGATCTCTGTCGCACACTGCGCGACCAGTGTTTCTGCCTTATCGACACCTTTCCAACTTCCCAACAAACCTAAGATGCACGACTAATAAAATGACCACCGATCTTTTAACATCACGTTAAATATACCGATACAATCATATCTTTATAATATATTTGCCATTTTTAGGTTTGCAATCAACAAATTTCATTTCTATTTAGATCAAACATATTGAAAAGGACGATGACATTCTATATACCTGTTAGAAAATAAGGTCTACTTGTTGGTAGCAGTTACCACCGTGCTAACGGTGGTAGTGGTGGTAGGACTTTAACGACAGGGCGGTTCAATGGGGATTGGTTGGCTGTCGTGGAAAAGCAGAAAAGCTGACTCCTCGCCTAGGTGGATATTTCACGATAGTTTGAGCGAAAAATGTTCATTTTAAAGGAGAAAGGGGGTTGTTTTTTGTAAGGAATATGTATATATATATAGAAATGGGACAATTGTTCATGTATATCATCGCAAAATCGAGCTTTTACTTTTCAGTTTTTGTAATAAAACCTGAAGGTAATGCAAAGTATAGAAAGACGTAGAAATGCACCGTGTTCATTTGTTGTACACATTCCAAGGAATTCTTTGAATTTTAGCACTTTGAACTTTTTGGTAGACAATCGATAAATTTCTTTAGAACAAACAGGGTTCGTTTGTATATTCAATAAAAGTTTTCAACAAATATCGGTCATTTGCGAATGAATTTAAAAGGAGGAGGAAGAGAGACTTCGATGTATGTCATCTTAAGACAAATTGTATCAACGGACAATGATTTGACGTAAGCCGGGACGTTTGTCCATCCTATAGAAACTAGGACATAAATTTGCTAACTCTTCGTTGGTGAAACAGGGTGCACACGCCCTTTTCATAGAACGCTGTCAGAGAAGTTTGCCAGAAGCTTCCGGTTACGTTTCCCGATCGATGCGCTGCCTGTGCTCTCTGCGGCAAACCGTCGCTCGTCGAACTTTCGTCGTCGTGGACCAACGAGCCCCTTGCGGTGCAATCAAAGACCGACTACCTGCATATTGTTCCTTCTTTTCCTCTGATCGATTAAAAAGACTAGACCTAATCGTTTTTGACGTTGATAACGCGATAAACGAAATTTACATGATCGTCCATTTTTTCCTTTCATTTTATTGAACTTTAGATTGATCTACTTGAAATCGAAATAATTACCACATTTTTTCTATCTTTGTTATCCTAATCTATGAACGTAATGGGACAGAGTATACAAAACTTGAAAGAAGAAGAAGAAGAAGAAGAAGCCTCGCAGTGACGTATTAACGTCTCGTCATATTTTATGTTGCGTGATAAATGCTGTCAAAAGAGAAAGTGTGTATACGTTACGAGCCAACGAACATAAGTTCACCGATGTAAGTTTATGATCTAAGAGTGTACAAAGTAAAGACATCTAATTAATCATTATCAGTTTATGGTGTGCGAGAATAAATCTTGTATAATGTAATAGGATATTAACATCCTAGATTGATTTCTATCAATTCCTGATAACAATCTTAATGAATACCGATGCTTGGTGGTTCGAATGGATCAATACTACCTTTTATATCATCATCGTCATCAGCGCAGTTTTAATCGGAGTAAATAGTTTAATCGTAATAGTAGATACACAAACAGTCCGTTATTTTGTCGTACTCGTAAAACCGGATCATCAACTGGGAAAGAGAAGAAGGACACACGACGCGACAAGTAACTGAGTGCTGTGTAGGGCAACTAAGAAATTCGAGAACTTGGTCTCATTGTTTTTTTTCTGTCTGTTTTTTCTTGACAATCTGAGATTAGACTGTCCTCGGAAGATCGTGAAAAGACCCACATCGAGGAATACGAGGATGGGAATCTCGAGTTAGGAGGTTTTCATGGAATTCGAAGTAGATTTTTGCGGTTCATGGAAGAATCCACATCGACAAGGTCGAGGACAACGAAAGGTGGCTGTGGTGTGGCAATGGTGGTAGTGCTGCTGGTGGTGTTGAGAAGGGTGGAAGGGGAAAATGTGCGAGGTCGAGACCTGGGGAATGAGAGAAAGAGAGGGGAAGGAACGAACGGTGGAGGGGAAAGAAGAGAGATACCGAGGTCGATGGAGGCAAAGGGGGACAAGCAGGGGTGTTATTGCGTGGTAGTGTGGTTAAACGTATTGATCCCAATCACTACGATATGTCCAGGCTCCGGTGCCTCGGGCACCTCTGGCCGGGTCATCGCTAGAAACGAGAGAATCCGTTAGAAACTATGATCAACATTGCGGAAGGTTCTTGCTACTATCGGAGACGCGACAATTTAATGTCACCCATCCGTACAAACACACATTCATCAAATCTATTCATTTCTCTCAGTTATTTCGAAATCGTGAGACCAAGTAAATAAGAAAAGTTCATTTGAAGATATTAAAGCGACCCTTTTGGCGAAGAATAAGGAAGAAACAAAATTTCCGAACGAAATATTTTGGGATTCGAATAGGGGAAGAACCGGAAGACGTAGAGGGCGCGCGTAATGCGTAAAATGGTAGAAGCTTGATCCCACAAAACGAGCTCCTAAAAAGAAATCAGGAAATCAAATAGAAACGGGATCATAGAAAATAAACAAGACACACTACCGTGAAAAATATCTGCAAATGAGAAAAAAAAACATTGCCGTTTACGCAACGTAATTTCTCTCTTTTTTTTCTCTTGTAAGCGGATTTCATCCTTCCTTTAACTTGCCTGTTGTGTTGTTATCCCTCATCCTCTCGTTTTTTCTTATTTCTCGGTTGTTTTTATTATTAAGGCGTACCCGCACGCGACATGACACGATGGAACGATTAATCGAGAGAAGCATGGGGGATGACACGCGATATATACCCCCCCCCAAAAAAAGATAAAAAAAAAAAAAAAAGATAAAAGTAAAAGGAAAAAGAAAAGAGCAAATCTGGCAACGTAGCGCAAGAACGACTTGCTCGTGGGACTCGCAAAGCGTGTCGCCATACGTATCACTCTCCTCACTTCTTCTCTTCCTTCTCTCCTCCTCCTCGCCCACCCTTTTAAATCCCTCAGCACACACCACCGCCAACACCAACACCACCACCACCACCTCCTTCTCCTCCTCCTACTCTTTCTTCTATATCGCATCGTACGTAAATGCCTCGACGAGTTTGGTGCACTGCCGTTACGAGCGCTAATTGGACACCGCGAAACGTGAACGTGAACATGAACGTGAGCGCAGCGTAAGTGTGAGCAGCAGCAAGCACGCGAGCGCGCGCGCACATTCGAATTATCGACTCTCGTTGATCGGATACCAAAATCGACCGACAAACCGACAAACCGACAGACCGACCAAACGCCAACCAATCAAAACACCACTTACGATCAAATTCTTTTTCATTCACTCTCTTAAGATCTTGCAATTTTGTTTTCGAAGATTGTAATCATTGTTCTATTTTAAAATTTGTTATTGGCTTTAATTTTCTTCTTATCAATCGATAAAATGTATTATCTTTGATTAATCATAATCAGTCTGTATTATTTTGTTATAATTAACAATCAAACAAGTCGTCCTCTTCATCGAGATAGATCAAGATATGAAATTGAAAGAAACGATTTAATTGTTTTGAACGAATAAAAGATTGAATTTATTTGAGTAGGTGGAGAATTCCCTGACGTTATAATCGATCCGGGTTAAATTGAACTCGTACTCGTTGTACACACTGTAAGGAAAGAGCAACGTTGTGAAGTTCAAGAGAGTCTCTCGAAGACGAGAGTCGCTACGATCGATCCCACAACGTTCTTGGGATGGTCGACATTATTGGAGTTACGTAATAGTACTTGCTTGCTTGGGTGGCAACGCATAGAGATTTTGTCGCCTAACTGCTAGCCTAACTGTTCTTATCAATGTATGTTTATACAGCAAGTATTATACTATAAACATTCGTCAAACCAAATGTCTAATAATTCCTGCACTTACGTTATGATCTTACTTTACAGGGATAAAATTCAATCGGTCATAATCGAGGTTGTTTCTTCATATGTCACCAATGGATTGAAATTTGTATATATTTGGTTAAATTAAAGAACTTAAATAAGAGACAGATAAAAGTCAACGATAAAACCAGTTGACGCAGAGAAAGAAGGAACGCCATGTTGTTTCTATTGCTCACCCAACAACACACAGTCCCTCGAATTCTACCTTCATTTTTTGTTCTTTCTCCAGCGCAAGTCTCAATTCACACACAGTTGAAAAACATTCCTTTCACCAATGCGCATATATGCCGCACAAGTTTCTTTGAAGAATTACGAAATTGCCATGGAGATTATGCTATCGGTGATCTTTCTCTCATTCTTTCTCATTCAATATATGATTTCTTTTTTTGATAAATAAATATATATATATAATATTCAATTAAACGTCTCTAATAAATGATATATATCATTAGAAATTTGAGTAAGTTGAATAGAGAAAAGGGTGAAAACGGAAGTAGCCGAAACTCTCTCTCGGAAATGGTTGTTGGTTGTGGTGTTGTGTTGCATTTGTTGGATGTTAGATCACTGTTATCCCGAAAGATATCGTTGTTGTCGACGATTTAAAAAGCTATGCTATGAGAGGAGTATGTATAACGCGCGAAAGCCCCGTTCCAAAGTACAAAAGCATTCTCTCTTATACCGACACACCGTAATATTTTCCATCCTTCGGCTCGACCGATACTCGCATTCTGCACGATCAGATAATTCTCGTCGGTATTAGCATAACGATGCTTTAACGAAACCACCTTTGATAGGTCAAACAATGGGCTAACGTTGATGTTTATTTATCATCTGTCTGTCTATCTGTCTTTCTGTCCGTTTTTTCTCTCTTCCACCTCCTTCTCAAACACAACTACTTTGTATGGAAAAACAATGTAATCGTGTGCATGTTAATTCACCTTAATACCCACGTTTACGATCTATAATATTGTATCGATTTCAAAGAATTACAAGTATCGTTTTACTCAAATACTAAACGAGGGGACAATAACAAAAAAAAAAAAAAAAAAAGAAGAACCATCTAATTAACAGGTGGCGATTACGAGCCACGCATCATCAAACTGATACGAGTTCATTGAATATTTACTTTTAATCCGTTTGAAACTATAATTTATAATCATTAACAATCTCAATTTGAAATTTCGGCCGCCATTTTGTATTTGTTTAGAAAAAAAATCGTACGCGCAACAATCTAACACATATTTTAATAATTCCAATGTTCTAAGAGACAATAAATGAAATGTAGCGTTAACTTTGGATAACCTAAATTATAATCTAACGTTTAGGATTAATGTGCATAATATTGTCGAACTATTATTAATTATATTTGTCTTTTCGCGCGTGTACTTTATCGCAATTATTTCCTGTTAATAATCGTTGAATCTCTACAAAATTAGAGAGATAAAGCAAGCACAATGGCAGTAGAAGTATAATTACATTGTTGAAATTTCGATAAGATGAAAGAAAAGAGAGAGAGAGAGAGAGAGAGAGAGAGAGAGAACGGAAAGGATACTTCTGAATGTTTCTCTATCGCTGAAGTGGCAACGGACGCCATATTGTTTCTAGATGCATCCGCCGCAAGACACCCACTGTGGTGGTCTCGTGCACCGACTCTATGCACCGACTTTATACCTATTAAGGTCTGGGATCGATAACATATATGTATCTAACGTATATACATCTATATACATAACTATGTGCACATATAACAGGTACACGTTGAACGATTATTAAATGCTGTAATAAAGTACGCCATTAAAGTTTCATTCAAAACTCAATTTGGCAGATATATTATTTTGTTATTATAATTATAAAGATATCCACGTGTATGTGTGTATTTATATGTGCATTTAAAAATGTATATATCTATTGTTGAAAAATATGCACGTGTTGCTTCAAGTGTGCGGTTAGAAACAGTTTCTTTTTTTTTTTTTTTAATAATTTTTTAATTCAAACAATCTATAGTTTAATAACAATACCTATGTTATATGCTATGTAAGATTGTTAAGGTCAAGACTGAGCTTCGAGTACTTATACTGTACTCTCTCGCGCACGTTACGGGTATATCGAATACCCTGTTCGAATAATAATGCGGCAAATCGATAAAGATGCGACAGGGAATTATTATTATTAGTATTATTATTATTATTATTATTATTATTACTGAATACTATATCCAAGAAATGGCGAAGAAACGATTTCAAATCGAAATACAAATAGACCCCTTTTAATCTCACGTCATTGTCCTCCCTTTAGCAATAAACAACGAAGATATTGTTTTAGCAGAACCAAAAATACTACTGACAATTTCTTGAAGGTTTCCTTATAGGAAGAAATAAACTTGTTAGGTTAGAAAATGAAAATAAGATGGTCGTCAAGGTGCATCGTGTTTTACATCGATCTCCAAAATAAGTTGAAGAATATGAGTCGTCAGTTTGAAGCGTGTAAAAGTTTGTCATCATTTGTTATAGACAAATAGCAGATGTCGCTGTTATCATCGTAACGCAGCTTGCGAGAACGATGAGAGGTAAGTTTTAAACGATATCTATGGATCCTATACTCAATGTTACGTGATTTGGATATAATGTGTTTCCTTATCCTGAGATATCTCGGAGTCTCGGCACGAATCACGATATCAAGATTCGAATCGTTATATATATATATTTCTCTTTCTTTTTCTTTCTCCTCTGTTAGAAACCAGAACAAAATGTTTTACCCCCCTCCCCTCCCCCAATAAAGAAGAAGTAGAAGAAGCAAGGTAAAGTAAAGTAAAGAAAAATGAGAATTCTTTGATATCACGTTTGTTCAGAACAATTTGCATCTAGTTGCTTTCACCGAATCGACATTTCACGAAACGATAATTATACCGGAAAGAGGGGAGGGATGACTGTTTCTGTCGAAATTGAGTAGTCAAAGGTAGCAACGTAAATGCTACTGACACAACAGATCAAAGCACAGTTTCCCTCAACTACGATGGTATATCAGTGATGGTATAATAGTAGTTTCAAACTTTTTACTGTGCCTACTGATTGGTTAGCTAGGTAGCTGGTTGGTTGGTTATCTGACTGACTGACTAGCTGATTGACTGATTCGATTGTTCACTCGTTCACTCGTTCGTTCCTTCATTCGTTCGTTTGGTTCCTTCGTTGCTGACACTGCACCGATATTATGCAACGTTGGAACATAACCACGAACACACATACACACCGACAAAATCTATCCTACGTGGATATGATGATCGTGCGAATTGCGATCTTAATCAAGCAATTTTTCACTTAACCTATTAATTCGTGATAACGCGGTGTAGAGTATCTCGCTAGGAAGGAAGGAGGAGGAGTGCTGCTATTGCTGATGCTTCCAGTCGATGGTTTTTCTCAGTTGATGTTGCAAATTTGCTTTGAACGATTCCTGCTGCTGCTGCTGCTGCTGCTGAGTTGAAAGAGGAAGAGGTAAAACTGGAGAGGAGGTGGGTGGAAGAGAAGAGGGGAGAAGTGGTTCGAAAGGATGGATGCATCGTTCTATCTAGCGGTGCTAGGAAGAAGGACCCTGCCGCCGATCGATAAATGAGAACCACTGATGGCAAATGAAAGTTATTCGGAAAAATGGCTGATCGAGAAATCATTCGAAGATGGAGACGTAAACTCAAAGACACACATTGGTTGCTTGCTGCTGCCTACCGAGCAGAAATAAATGCGTCACGCAGCCTATTTACAGAGAGCACATCGAATACTATATATATATATATACGAGTATGTATGTATATATATATATACATATAACACACAGGGACAAAATGAGTCTTGATGTGTGTTGTATTGACCGTTTGCTCTGTGATACGTTCGCGTGGCAGATTGACTTTAGCAATCGTTGAGGACACAAATTACACGAACATTAGTTACGGTAGTAAGCGAAGTATGTTTTGAATACTATACATAGATACTAAAATACCCACCCTACGATAAGCAAGGAATATTTTGACTCGTCGATATGTAAGATTTCTGTATTAAGTATTAATGTTGTACCGGCTAAGTACACAACTACTACAAAGATCAACAAAATAATCTATTTATGGATTACACGAAAATGCGTTAGACGGAAAATTGATTTACATTTACACTAATTTCCCCTTTTTGCCATATTCTCATATTGAATTTCTTGCCCAACAAAAAATCAAATATTAGCTAACCCATCTGCGGAATACAGGCCATATTCTCTATCCCCCTCTCTCTCTATGGTGATATACAGATATTTCCGAATGTATATACAGTGTTCTACTATTCTTGTTTAATTCAAACAATTCGAAGTAATCGATTGTAATCAAATGTTTCCAAATTTTTTTTTATTAAGGACCCTCTTCGTTTTTTCATCACTTTAATTGCATCCTACTGTTTCTTTATTTTTTTTTTTTTTTTATATTACATTAATATTAACAGTTAAAACTTCTAAATAAAAAAGAAATAGAAAGCGCGGCAAATTTAAATATACAACAAACCTTTATTCTCCTATGACAAAAATGGCTTCTTTTTCTAGCTATCGTACACACTTGCGCGCACATATCTCTTCAAGTATATATACACTATATATATACACTATATATATATATATATTTAAACACATACACGAAAGAGGAATAGAAAAATGGTGCGGTAGAAGTCGATAGATAGATGTATGTCCATTTTGTTGAGAACACGAACACTAACCCTGCAATGTGTTTTCTAGTGTTGCCAAGATGATGATGATGATGGCTTTTCCCTTTCCATATCTTTTCTCAACTACAGTTACCAACCATCGGACATCGATGTGTTTCCGAAGTCAAACACGAAACAAAGCGAACGAACGAACGGTTGAGAGACTCCGTGCACTTGACTGTGTGCTTCTATGTTTCTCGGTGAGAGTGCCACGTGATATTGTGTTCGACCCTATAGCTGAGCTTTTCATATACATCTATCTATCTATCTATCTATCTATCTATTCATTTATCTATCTATATAGCTAGCTAGTTAAACTATATATATATATATATATATATATATATGTATCTATGTTTATACAAAAAGAAATAAAGAAAACAAGAGAGGGAGGGAGATAGATTTGTTACGAGAGGTAAAGAGAGTACTTAGCAATTGGCCACACCTTTTCGTGCCTGAACGCTCTTTTAGGCACGGGTATAATAATAATAAGTCGGTGATACTCTTTCCTTCTCTCTCTCTCTCTCTCTCTCTTGTCGTCTCGAACGACAAAAGGAAACACGCGGACGACGATGACGACGATGACGACGATGACGACGGATGCGAAATCTGCGCTATCGACTTTCGTTGAATGGACGACGAAATAGCGTAGGTGGTAGTGGTGGTGGTTGTTGTTTTCTAAGTTAAGTACGAGGGGAACACCATTTGATATGAACATGAACATGAACTAAAGAAAGAGAGAGAGAGAGAGAGAGAGATTATTTTAACTTTCAATCAAATGTAATCCAATTAAATCGTAAAGTATAAAGAAAGACTCAAAATATCTTCAAATGAACAAAAACCCATTTACAAATACAGTCTATTAAATAATTCAACGTTAATGAAATGCAATATTGCAATGAGGAAGGACTTAATGATTTTTTTTTATTTAATTTTATATATATATATATTAAAAGGTTCATAGGATTATAATTATTAAGTTAAATTCTGTTGATAAAATTGTTGAAATTTCTGAAATCGTCCTCATTGGAATATTACGTGAATTGAATTATAAGTTAATAAAGAATAATAATATTTTATTGTTAGAGTGTATCGTTTTAAAACATGGAAATAGTAATAAATTGCTTATCACGTGGACAGTACAGTTCTGACAATAACAATGGATGTAAAACGTTATTGCTGACGACATTACGGGTTATTTGCACACACAACTTAACTAAAAGACAAATATTTTCGTATTGAAAATCTTCCTTTAGCTAATATTTTAGCCCTTATTTCTCGATAAAAAAAAAAGGTCATGAGGAGGCGTCTTTAACAGTGTCGGTAACTTTGGCCGACAAAAAAAAAAGGAACCGAAGAGAAAGTCAAAGGAAAAAAGAAAAAAAAATGAGAAAAAAAAACCGGCAATGGCGAGTTTCGAGAAATCGTTTCTCTCTTCGTCTTCTTGTTCGGTGCTATTAAATCATCTCTTATTATACACGACCTTGGCCGTTATTTTTCTAGACTTCGATTCTTATCTTCCTCGCATTTGTACGAAACAAATTTTTCATCGAATATATATATATATATATATATATATATATATATATATATATATTTATTTTTTTTTTTTTTTATGTAATTTATTTTGAAAAAGAATTTTCAGGTCAAATGTTTGAGTGAAAATATTCAATCGTGATTTGATTAAAATTAACATTTTCTTTCTCACTCTCTCTCTTTATTTTTAATAATAAATCACAAAAGAAATAAAAAGAGGATAGAAGGAAGGAAGGACGAATTATCTCTCTCTCTCTCTCTCTCTCTCTCTCTCTCTCTCTTTCTATTTTTCCTCTTTGCTTATTTCAGAGGTTCTTGGGATCCTTCAATTTTATGGCTTTAGTAGTAACCCGTATTATTCTGATGGCGTAACATGACGAAAATACATTCCATGAGTATATACGAGTAAAGAAGGTCAAAATCTCTAAAAAGAGTGTATGTGTGTGAAAGAGAAAAAGAGAAAGATTCAAATATACATATAAACGATAGAGAGGAAATAAGAAAAGGAAGGAAAAAAAAAATAGAAAAAAAAGATAACTTATGTAAAATAGATAAATATTTTTCCACGAAAAATATTATATGTAAAAAAAAAAAAAAAAAAAGAAGAAATGAGCTAATGGTAATATTTCTCGAAAATAAAATTCTCAATTAGAACAAAAATTTGTTGTGGATGCTCAATTCTCTTGTCGTGCGTTAAAATGTCTTCAAATTTTAATTATCGTCTTAGATAAGAAGATAAAATTGTGATAGTCTTGTTGAGATCATTGAGTGGATTCATTTATCTAACAATCTCTCTCCCTCTCTCTCTCTCTTATTTTTATTTTTCACATGTGTTTTTCTTATTTAAAAAAAAAAAAAAAAAAAAAAAAAAAAAAAAAAAAAAAAGGAACAAATAATAAACGAAGAATTATATATTTATATATGAAACGAAAATGGAGCTTATGGTGGGCAATGGACAGCGAGTATTTCGAACACAAATTAAATTACAGTGTACCGATAGCGGTCTTTCCTGTTTACTCAGCGTCACTATTCCTTCCCCCTACCCTCTTCCCCCTTCCCTCGTCTATGGTGCACAAAGCTATACAAGTGGAATTATTTAAAAGGAGCTTCAAGAACACATCGTAATATGGATAAAGAAATCGTACAATAACGTTCACGATTGTACGTATCACATTTAATGGCAATGTTAAAACCCTAGTCAATTTATTTCTATTTCATTTTAAACGGCTCATTCACTCACACTAACGAACGAAAGTGTAATTGAAGAGACGATACTTAAAAAAAGTTAATATAATTGTAATAAATGAATGAAGAATTATTAATTTAAAAAGTTAAGAAAAAAAAATAAAATAAAATAAAATGATAAAGCTTGTTTCGTCATTGGGAAATATTTATTCAATGATTGCTTCTGCTTTTTAGAAAGCACGTTTCATATTTTTAAGATGTGTCATGATAGATAATAATCGTTTGAATGGAATTATTTAAAAAAAAAAAAATTCATTTAAATACAGATCACGCCATCTATTGTTTAAATACGATAATGTGAAAAAAAAATAGTAATTTAAAAAAATAGAAAATACGTTTACAATTGGTCACACACTCGACCAACGTTGGCTGCTCTCGCCAACTCATTCTCTCTGTCTCTATCGAATGAATCGTTAAACTGCATAATAGTCACATATGACTATTTAATTAACTTTAATTATTTAAAGCTAAAAATAAAACGAAATATAATTGTGCAATGCAATATTGAATGGAAAATAATTTGGAAAAAAAAAATGTATTCGTAAATATTATCGGTGTATAATTAGAAAAAATTGATTTAGAAAAGATCAAATTGAATGATAAAATGAAAAGTTTGAGTTTTGCGCATGTCCAATGAATTATCCTTGCTTGTCGTCGACATTGTTGTTTCGCGTTCTCTTCTTCTCCCCTTCTGTTCTTTCAACGGCTTTCACAATGACATTCGCGTTAAGTTCGTGTAATATGACATCAATGGTCGTTAAACGCGCTACTAACATACCAACTTCCGTTAATACACGATGAGAAATACATTTCAACCGAATTGATACAAGACACACGTCTATCAAACTTGTTTGTCTTAATTAAACGTGTAATCACAATTTCAAATTGTTCTTTTTACATATTATTTAATACAATTCATTTCTAGGTTAGGTTTAAGAAGAAGTATTTCCTTACCAACAAAATATTCTTTATCGAGAAGCCATTTCGTTTGTTTTTTGTCTGAAAAGGAGAAAAAGAAAGAAAGAAAGGAAGGAAGGAATCGATAGAAATTTTTCAGAGAAACTCAATATACTCGACGTATCCATGCCACTCGGCCAAGCAGCTAGCATTTTCATTTTCTTCGGGACATTACGCAAAGTAGCCTGGAACTCTTTGAAAGAGAACAGGAATCCCTACCTACTTTTTTTTGATTGTTCCTTTCTAGGTCGACTATGAATATATTTCAACTACTATGTTTATATATACGAAAGAGTGGAATAAAAAGAGAAAATCTGCACAGACGACCACCCACCAATCATAAGAAAGGGATAAAAGAAAAAAGAAAATGTCTGCCGATGCGGGAGCCAATAGCGTTGTTGAAAATACTCGCGTATCAATGGCCGCCGCTATTTTTGTTTCCCATGCGACATCTTTGCAAGGATTTTAGGATCGGAGGAACTTTCATTCCTTCCAAGTTGTTTTCTATTACCTTTATATATATTAAGGAACTATTTTCCTAAACCTGACTAATATCCCTAACACTAACCTAACTAGGGAAAACGAAACTAGGGGAACTCGAATCCGAAGACGCGTTTAGAAGAAAGGAAGGACCAAAATGAAATGTAAGCTCACCCTCGCTCCGAGAAAGCGGGCCTCCAATAACTCCTGCTTCCTTGGGTCCAGGGTGGCCTGAAAGTGCTCCATCTTGACGCCAGCGCCTGCAACAACAAGTCACAGAACGAATTATACCTAGTTCCTTTTTTTCTCTTTTTTTCTTTCTTTCTTTCTTTCTTTCTTTCTTTCTTTCTTTCTTTCTTTCTTTCTTTTTTTCTTCAATTTTTCAATGGAGACCAACAACCATCTAATTTGAAAAAACGTATTTGTTGAAACAAAGCAACCAAACACGAGGATGGAAGAACTACTAACAAGGACTTTCCTAATCACCCAAAGCAATTATAAATTTATTAGAAGATATTACGATTGAAATCGAAAACACCCTTGTATGTGTAGAGTTACGAATTTTTCAATGGAAATGTTTAAAGATCCATTTTCTGATTAGAGAAGACTGGATGAGATAGAAGACAGTATGCATTTGTTTCTTATTTCATTTTACGAGTCTACGAAAAATTCAATCAATGCACAAGTTTATGAAAAGTTTAGTCAATGTACGAATGCACGAAAAATATTTTTTCAATTTACGAGAATCAATGAGCTACGCGAAGAAATTAGTCAATGCACGAGTCTACGAAAAATTCAATCAATGCTCATTGATCATTGATTAATTTCTTCGTAGACTCATCGAACTTGTTTGAAAATCAATCACATAATATTTTTTTGCTGAATTTGGTATCGTTGTACTCATTTCATAATTAATAAGGAGTTAATTGTGAAGAAAGTATGTGAATATATTATTCGATATTTTTATCATGAGGAAGAAGAGATATCGATGAAATGAAAATAGCAATTGTAAGATCGATTCGTATATTTTTGAACAAGGACAAACACTTATATTGAAATATGTCGTACCATAATAAACTATGGCCGTGGGTAGTAGTAAACAGTTCGATCGTTATTATAATTAACTACTCTTTGATATGGCATATCATTTATCATCTATTTCGATCAGATATGTATAATAAGTATAATGGTTTAGTGCAACTGTGTTCTGTATATTTCTTTTTTTCTTCTAAAAGAATTATTGTATATGTATTGTATATGTAAAAAAGGGTGTGTCACATCTAATGATTAAAAACGTAATCTCATTTAACTTTCTTTTCCACATCGCGAATTATCAAATTTAAATATTATTGATAATAATGATGAGAAAAATTAATAAAAAAAAACATAACAATTGATATGATTTTTGATGATACTAACATTTCTAAATGTATTATTTCAATATTTGTGCAACTTTGATCCTTTGATTTCATTGCATCTGTTTTTCAACAAAATTAATTTGAAACATTTATATTATAAATCATTTTGTGTAAGTTTGATTGCAAAAAATATTAATTGGGATTTCTAGCACTTGAATACGCTATCTGGTGGCTAAATTCAAAATTAGAGTAGATAGGTCGAATTTTTGTTACACCACGCCGCTGCCAGAGATTCCAATAGGAATTTTTATTAAAGTATGTTCAATTGTTAATTTGGTGTAAACATTTAACAGAAATTTATGATACGTCTCTTTATCGACAATACAGCAGAGATACGTTAAACATGTATTCGATATCAAGAACAGAGATCTGGTCTAATTGTTACTACTTTCTACTTTCTAGTCAAGTTTTACATTATATAAGATAGTAAATAATCTCTTGTATTAAGGAATATTTAAATATATATATTATTTCTCGTTTCATGGAAAGACCTTCGACCGAATAAACGTTGTTATCCTTCAACAAAGTTGTTTTCTTATCTTTAGACATTACAAAGAGATATATATATTATAAGTATGCTTATTAAACACATTGTTGACCGGCTATTGTATACACAAATCTTATAATTTCTATTATAATAAATGAATTCAAAGTATATTCAAATAATTTGTCCAAATTTCTTGTAAAAAAAAAATGGAAAAAAAAAATTGTAAGTAAACGCAATCGAAGAAGATAAATTAAATAATTGCACGTAAGTTAGGCTTGAATGAGCACACACAATATAAATTATAAATTAATTAAATATATATTTGTGATCGATCAATAATGCGTTCAAAAATATCAATAACAACGAATAAATTATTTGTATGAAGTTAAAAAAGAAAAAGGAATGAAAGTCACTGATATTCTCGGATCACCTTGCCCGAGACAGCAGTAAAGAGAATGAAGAACCACGTACGCTCGTCAATGGATCGTTCTACGCACGACAGTGGTTCTCAATTAAATAATAAATAACTAATTTAACTTGAGTTTTTTTATACACGTTTTTTTTTTCGATTAAAAACTCGTTACACCAAATAATTACACGAATAAATATGAAACCTAATCAAAATGGCGAGTTCAATACGATACACTTGTACTTTTTCTTCGCACGATATATCGATTTATTTTCGAATGAATTTATTTCAATAACAAACTAACGTTAACTAATCCACCAAACTAGTTCGTTAGTTTTTTTTGTTAATTCTTTCTTTTCAAACATATTTCGGACGACAAATGATAAGCCTAAATATAATCGCACGATATACTACTTCATAACCTTGGTTAAAATCATTTTCACGTCTAATTTAGTATTGAAGTATTTATATATACGTTGCATACATAAAATTAAACATATAATACACTTTGAAATTCGATTAATTGGAAAAATGAAAATAGTCAATTTGTTCAACGACGTTAATGTTTTTATAATAAAACTATTGAAACTATTAGAAAAAAATAGTTATTATTGAATGAGATAAAAATGATTATTATACCATTGGTAATTAAATAATTTTATCGTTAATTCGAAATTCGGAAAACTATTTCATTCACCTTATCGCAAAATTCAATGTCCGTTAACGTTGGAACGATCAATGTAAATATCATTTTCCCAGTGGAAACTAGGGATTTCAGAGCGATACATAGATAATGTAATGTATCGTAATATTCACATTCGAAATTTATCCTATTAAAGATACAATTTCATTAAATTAGTCCCCTAGAGATCAAATAGAAATGTTCGAACAATAGCCTGTCAATTCGCGGATAGCTTCATTAATTTCCCTTATGATGGCCTCTCGCGCCATTTTCTTTTTTTCTTTTTAATCTTACATGCGGTTAAAACTCAAGACGATTATTATTGTCGACAAGTGAAAAGCTTCAAAACATTCTCATTGGGGCAAAATAAAATTGAAATAGTTTTTATAACAAATGGAATTCGACCAATATGACAGTCGGAAGTATAGGAAAAGTGAAGAAGAAAGTAAATGACGCAAGGACGATATAACCAACGTGAAAGAATAAAAGATAGTATTTTTGATTCTTTTTGGTAATTTGAACAAAGAGGTCTCCTCCTATCGGACAAATTCGTAGGTTCTTTTAACAAAATAAGTAGGAAGTGGGATAGTAGAACGCCATTCGATAAAAATGGAATCCTCGTTTGTCGATTTATCGCAAAGAAGACGATAACACCACCACTTTTTCTTTCACCTCCGCCTTAAACCATCCAAAAACAAACTTATGCTCAATGTTGTACGAAAAAAAAAATCTGCCTCGTAAATATTATTTTAAAAATATATGAAGTCGAATAATATACGAAAATGAGATTAACAAAATCCATCAAATGAAGATAACAAAAAAAAAACCATAAAAATTGAAATCAGATGATTTCATTACTTCGATTTAACACAACTAAGCTTTTATATTGAAATTAAAATTTGTGTTTTAGAGTTTTATGTTTTCTTTCTTTCGAATTCAATTATTTAATAAAAAGTATAAGAAAAACCTTTAGAAAAAATATGATTTTACGATAGTTCCCGAGGTCAACCAGCTTTACTACCACCACCAGCACCACTACTACACCACCAATCGTTCTCGATGTGACTCGTACGAAAAATAAGCATTTGTATTACATACATATACATATAAAGAAGGATGGGCATGCATTGCGTTCTACGTTACAAACTTACAAAGAGAAAGAGATAGAAAGATAGAAAGAGAGAGGGGGGGAGAGAGAGAGAGAGAGAGAAAGACAAAGCAAACAGACAAAGTACGAGTACACGTCCGATCAAAAGTTTGAAAGATAATATTTTTATTCCTTTTTATTTTTCATTTCTTCATTTTACCATTCAAACGACATAATAACAATATTAATAACAATATATTATGCCATTAATAATAATAATTATTATTATCTATCTAAACCAAACTTTTGACCAAATAACGTGTGTACATCTATACAGATACACGTGTGCGCGCGCATACACGCACAAAAATATGTAAGTACAAACCGTCGTGGTTATATATATACATATATATATTTTTTTTTCGTTGTTTCTTAGTACAATCCCGTTGACGGGCAGGCACCGTAGAATGAGTCACGCTTGTCTCGTTCCCCGTTATTTTATTAATCGAGTAGTCGTCGAGGAGGCCGTACTCGAGTAGTAGCTCGATCGCAAAAGTAAGTAAGTACAAGCAAGTTTTTTGCACTTCGATCAATTACGTATACCGCAAAACGAAATGGAAAAACAATGAGAGAGAAAGACAGAAAAAAAAATATAGGTACAAGTTGGGAATTCATCATAATATACACACAACTTTAAAACTACCCTACCTGCCCTCGTACTAAACTAAATTGAAATTTTACACAAGCGACATCTGAAACAAAGTTGATGACGCTCGTAAAAAATTAAAGATGGTGGACGAATGATAGGAAAAACGTTTTTTTTTTTTTTTTTTTTTTTTTTTTTTTTTTTTTTTTTAACAGGCAACCGTGAGAATTAGGTTCGACGAGAGAAATTTTATAAGATACTTAGACGAGTTAGTATCTTATTAAATTAGAATCTCTCACAGTTACAATTAATATAAAGAGAATGAGTAGAGACAGCTAATTAAACTCGGTGTCGTCGGATTTACACGTTCAACGAGAGATCGACAATTCTGTTGAATCTAAAAATAATTAATGATACCTCTCTGGTATCTACACTCCTTTTCCAACCAGGCTTGAATCATTCCGCGTATCTATTTAAGTATCTACTACTCTGTTGCAGGAGAACGATCGTTTACTCTCCAGGAAAATTAGAATCAACGCAACGCGAATTGGTCTACCACCAATCCCCGCCATCATCGTTGAATACTATGTCATTTTCTTGACTTCTAATATTTTCAAGACGACAACAACAACGTATCGCATTCTTCCTTTAAAAGCTACGTGAGAAAATCCGCCAATGGGAAGAGTTGAAGAAGAAGAAGAAGAAGAAGAAGAAGGTGGAAGATCGTCGTACAATGTAAAAGCAAGGCGCCAGAGCAAGCAAGAAATTTTACGCTTGACTTGACGCCATCGTTCCACAACCTCTAAACTTCTCTCCTTTTCGTCCTTTCTCCTTCACAAATTCAACCAAACGATTCATCATTGATTCCACGATCAAATAAAAAACAAATCTACCGACAAATTTTCGTGTTTTCTTTTATCATAGAAATTTACTTACGAATAAGAAAAATCAAAGTTCATTGGCGAGGACGTTTCACATGGAAGAATCGTTTTTCTGGAGCATCCTAAAATAACAGGCTACTTGGTTTGAAGACGTTTCAGTCGGTAAGTCAACAACATCCAAAGAGATTATTTCACGAGTAGCAAGTAGATCTATTCTCAGTGAGACGAAGAATGTCGCGAGCAGCGTGATTGCCGTTCGTTGGGTTCCGCAAAAGATCGGTAACACAGCCGACATTGCGCCGAGTCGCAGGAGGACACTGCCCTGAAAAGTGACGACCTCTATTCCTACGCTTCGTCGTTGTTGATGTCCAACTGCGACTACGACTACGACTACGACGACAACGACAACGACAACGGCAACGATATTAAACCGGACGTATCGTTACGATCTTGCTACTATCCTAATCTTTTTCATCACAGATTGTGACAACAAATATTCTCCCTTGCATCATTGTATATCACAAGCAACAACTTAGCGAAACTTACAACAACAAACTATTATTTCAATCTGCCGAGCATGACAAAAAAAAAAGAAGAAAAAAAACTTCTTCGAGGAATACTTAAGATCGAAACTTTTTCTTCTTGCGTTAGAAGAGAAAGAGAGATGTGTCGCCTTGTTCTAGAAAATGTTGCATATAAAAGGATTAACGTAAATTCTTATTTATGGGTGTACAAATACATATTTTAATATGTCGTATGTCGAATAATAGTTCCTAGTCTATCTAAGGAATCTTTTCTCTGCAAGAAAGCAACAATTCGATCGATAATAAATGAACACCAGAGAAGGGGAAGATATATTTCAAAGTATACTCTCTACAGAAACGTCCTACTGGGTTCGAGTTTATATAGAAGAATATCTCTTTCTCTCTCTCATCTGGGCGTTGGAAATATTGATCGATCCAAGTTACATGGTCGAACGTCCTTAGAACAATTGGGCCAGAAACAGAGAAAAGGAAATAGAAACGAACAAATAGAAATTCTCATTAGAATGAACCTCATCAACAATATGCAAAATAGTCATAGTGATTGTTGCTGTTGTTGTTTTCGTTGTCATCATTATCATCATCATCGTCATCATAGACCAAGAATTCTACTCTCGCCATAAAAATGATCATAAAGATGAACCTATGTTTTTCTAAGCCAGCTATATCGGAATATTTGCGATTCTGACAGTACTTAGTCAGCAAAGCAAAGTTTTTTTTATCCGCATGCGCGTAAAGATGGACATTGAATGCACGTAGTTGTGTAGTTTCTATCGGCGCGTACAAAGCTGCGCGATCAAACAAAAAAGCTTACTTTTTTCTTTTTCTTTAATAACGACGACTATATAATATTTCCAAAGATTTATAAATTCAAATCTAAATGATTACGAATAGACATTGCATACAAGAAATGCATGCATAGAAGAAAATTTCTAAACAAGATGATTACAAATTGTAAATAATAATGAAATTCTTTGTACTTTATATATTTGTTGCGAAAGATGATGGGAATGAAATTTGTAAGGTATTTGGTGTTCCCGCCCGCGATTTAACGAAAACATGGCGGAGCCAATCAGAAAAGAGACATCTCGCGCGACCAGTTAGCGATTAAAGTGTCGCTTTAGCGCTAGCTCAACGTGCATAGCCCACGGTTTTCATCGAACGATGACGCGCGCTCAATGCTCATGAGCCCCGGAGTGCACGGAACCCGGCACATAAGTACACCGACGACACAACGGACAAATACAGCAACATACAGGACAAACAAACAAACAGACCGACAGACAGACAGGGAGTCAGTCAGTCAGTCAGATCATCCATATATAAGCAGCACACAGATACGCATCATCATTCAAAGATCGTGTCGAAACTTGCCGTTTAACTTGAACGTTATCGTAAAGGTGCGTCTACACCGAAACAAACATGGCTGATCGTAGATTTGATCCCCAACAGCCATTCTGATTGATCGGACGTCTTGAAAAATAAATCCTCTTTTAAAATTGTTCATTAATTTATTTCATGTCATTACGTTTAATTAACCCCATCATCATCATCATCATCATCATATTCCTATTATTTTGATTATTACTATTGTCATCTGATTTTGTTTTAGAATGGAAATGAAATAAAAAATATTATTTTCCTATACCGATACCCCCGAGGGTGTTTAACATATTCAAATTTGAAAATGTAATTATGCGGACATAAAATACAATGTTTAAAATGAATGTTTAAGGCATGCGCATGTATATACGTAAGCAGGCTAATTAAATATTAATAAGATTAAGAAACTTAAAGAAGATCCTGCGCAACTCTCTAGAGTCTAGACAGTCGCAGTCGATGAATACGAAAAAACATGGTGGCGAGAAGCTTCGTGATAATTACCTACGAAAAACTTCCCTTTGAGGATTAGGTTTATTTCCCTTACTTTCCTTTCCTTCTTTTTACTTTATTTCCTATTTTTTTTTTCATCTTCTCCTTCTTTTTGTAATCGCAAAATAAATGTTTTTTCTTTTCTTTTTGTTTGCTAGATAATAATTAATCCTAAAGATATATATATATGTATATTTTTTTATCAAATATATAAAATTAATTGTACAATATTAATCTCTTGGATGAAATATTTTCTTTTTTTCTTTTTTCAATTTATGCTGATAACGATAGTAATTACGTGCAATAGATGGACGTATTTGTTTCTCGATATAACGGAAACAATGATAATAATAATAATGCATTAATAATAGTAATTTGAAGATGAAAAAAAAATAAAAAAAACCTATTAACTTTGAAATAATTTAATTACAAATTAATTAAGTTATTAATAAAAATGTTTAATTTAAAATTTTGTGAATAATTGAATCATAAGTGAGTAAGTGAGTGAGAGAGAGTGAGAGAGAGAGAGAAGGGGGCGGGAAATTTAAAAAATATAATTAGAAAAAAAATATTATTATAATGATACTTAAATTAGTATATGTCCTATTTTCTTGCATAAAATTTGTTTTAAATGTCTAAAAACATGAAGTTATACAATCTTAGGCATTTTAAGATACAAAAGATCTTATGCAGTTACTAAAATTTTTCTCACCAGTATCAAAATTTCTAACCGAGACCTACAATTTTCTATCTCGGTTTGTTATACAATTATATATATATATATATTATTGTAATTAATGATTAAAAGAAATAATTCAATTAAATTAATTGACAAAGCGATGCATAAGGAACAAGCATATGCTACTTACAAATTTAGAAATAAAATCTAGACATCAAAGAATTTGAAGAGATTTTTATTTCATGCTCATCATCTCTTTCGATAGCCAAAGATTGCTTAATTCGTTTTATTGTTTACTCCAATTAAAATAATAATTGAATTAATTTAAAACCTATTTCGTATTGTAGCACGACCAGCAAAATTTTTTTATGTGTCATGTTACGCAGTGCAAAAATAAAAATGTCAGAAAGTCTGCGTATACATTAAAGGCTTATGATGATCAGAAATTATGTTAAGTCATAATTATGCGTTATAAGATGGCCCATTAAAGACTCAATGTCATCCTATAAATTCTTACCTAGCTTATCTAATCTATCTTAGATATCTTCGCAAAGAAATTTATGTATCTTATTATTGTCATCAAAGCAAAAGATGTCAACTTGGTTACAACAAATAATATTACAAGAGTAATGCTGATTCGACTAGAAGTTTTATACAAGTGTATTGTGCTAAGACCAATGAAATAAATCAGACTTTACTTTGATATCTTTAGAATGGATGTGTATAACTTTTGATGTTATATGTAAACAATAAAATTTCCTTTCATCAAGGCTTATCATAAAAAATGAAGTAAGAAAAGAAATAAAATAAAAACAATTAGCAAAAAAGAAATAAAAGTAATAATAAGAAAAATAAAATAAATTTAGGAGAAGATTCTCTTAACACCTAAAGGTTTTTATGCATGCAAAATTACGAAGTGAGACTCACCACCACCAGAGTTCCAACAATTTTCAGTCATCCCTGTTTATCCATCTGTAAAGTCGACACTGCATTATTACACTGATATCCATCTTGTTCGAGTAAGTCACAACACACAGTTGTCTTTGGTATAAAATTAAAACACTTTAAATACACTTTTTCACAAGCTTCTTAGAACAAACCAATGAGTTCTTGGTTCTATCAAAACTGATTACATAGTTACATCTTCGCACCATTTCCATTATGCATATTGATATTCTTATCAATGAATGATCAAATTGATTCAATTAGTAACTTAGGAAGAAATCAAGTTAACAATTTCTAGAAGTACACAAAGATCATCATAACCTTAAAATTATGTTTCACTATGAAACAAATATCAAAAGTGTACACTATGATTTACAAACTTAAACTTAAACATTTACAACCAATCAATCAAAATAATTCCAAAGTGACAGTATCTAACCAAAAAAGATATATAAAAAAAAGATATACAAATAGAATTGGAAAAATCCAAGAATCAGAACAATAAATAGAATGTTTAATTTAGAAGAAGAAGGTTATGGTATCTCAAAAATGAAACAAATCCCAAATCTGATTCAATGAAAGGATGACGATGACGATGACGATGACGATGACGATGACTATGACGATGATAAAGAGAACAAAAACTTATAATAGAAACAGGCTGTGTGTGGTGATGACGAAGACAACAACAAGAACGAGGACAAAAATGAAAAGGGAAAAAGGAAAAATTGTCGACGACGACTTTGTAGAAGGAGTGGTCGAACAAAGATGTCGAATTTACAACGACCCGTACCTGTTGTAAATGTAATCGTGAAACCTTGCCGCTTTTCTCGCTCCTTTATAAATGCAACTTCAAAATTCGTTGTCGAATATAAACGGATAAAAAAGAGAAAGAGAGAGAGAGAGGTTATGGAAGAATTTGATTGGCCTCTTATTTTCTCTTTCCTTTTTTTGTTCTCTTCTTTCTTCTATTCTTCTTAAACAAAATGTTTTCACTGGACAATTTTGAGGTTATGGCCGCAGTTAAAGATTACTCACGAATAGTAGTCAAACTTTTCTCTATCATTACAACGATTGTACGTTCAATTGGGCACACTTTAACGAGGATTTTTTGTAGAAAATTAATGCGATTGACGAGAGAGAGACTGATTATTAATTAATTCGTCAAGTCTGATATATAACTTTTGATGACTGTAGAAATAAACTCTCATGATAGGCGTAAATATGTACAGGGTAATAGAACGTGGAGGGTGGAGAGGGAAAATTTTCGATGTTTTTTCTCTCCTTCTCTTTTCTTTATCTCTCCCTCCCTCGCCCCTCTCTCTCTCTCTTTCTTTCTCTTTCCTCTTCTTCTTCTTCGCTCGATTCCTGGCTTCCTCCTAGAAACCCCCCTAACTCCCACGCCGACCAACTGTTTCTCCTCCTTTCTATTTTTCTCTCCCACTTCCGACGTTTTTTTTTTTTAAATTCGTTCAACACTACTAAGAAGGTTAAATAGTCTTTTTCTTCTACTTGATAAATGATCGTACTTGAAGTAAGCACGATATTTTTCTTTTAATGCACGTCACAACGCATAATGGTCACTTCTTCAGCTTTTCTTTCCTTCCTATGGTCTTTCTTATTCTTTTTTCTCCCCCTCTCTCTCTCTCTCTCTCGCTTTCTACCCGTTCGTTTCTCTTTCACGGCATAGTGCACTCCGCTTATCGGAAGAAAGGGGAAAAAGTCATCTGGAAGATGGCCGCCAACCGCCCGTCACCGATTTATCCCTTTCTCGCATGGCCACTCGAATGCGCGAACGAAGAAACGACGAGCCAACAAATAGCCAAGTTAAGGAACACGTCAAAAAAACGAACAACCAGCGTACGAACCAATGATGGAACTGTCGAATGAATTTACGTGAACGTATTTACTATTCTTACGTACGTATGAATAATAGTACGGAATAAAAGAAAAGTTGTCGTATGTTGTGTGTAGTACGTAAACGACGCCGTAGCTCCCGTACGCGCTGCGTACCGGCTGATTACTATGGAGCCGACGATGGGCGAAGGTAAAAGGACGAGAACGTCAAGAGCCGAACATGTATCTGTGTATCTGTAAGTGTAAACGCCATACCGAATGAGAGGGGAGACTGACAGAGAAGGAAACACATATACACACACACCAGAAACGAAAAAATCACCAGCGCACTCTCTATCCAACCTACTACGTATCGTAAAAACGACCTACTGTATTTTACTATTGTTATTATTACTACTATTACTATAATACTACAATTTACTACTACTATTTATTATTAATACTAATGTTATCACTAATACTGTTAGACTTTTATTTACAGAATGTCCAGTCGCAGGTATTAATCGACGAATGCTCTTTTTCCTCCTTTCGACTAATTTCGAGTTCACACGATAACGACAACATTCGACCAACTTAACACAACACGCCGGCTTTAAATCAAGGCGATTTTCTTTTGCACTCGCGCATGCATTTGCCGTGCAAAAGATCAGTGATGTCGCTTTGCTCGTTGCAGCCAGACTCTCTTTCTTTCTCTTTCTTTTCCTTCTTTTTTGCATTACCCCTCTTGTGGTCTCTTTCGTTTCTCCCACTACCTCCCTCCTTCTTTCTCGCTCGCTTGCTTGCTTGCTTCCTATCTTTTTAACAGCTTCGGCTATTATCGGTAAGCTACGATATGTTTATTCGGCACTTCGGCTGATCAACCAGTCTCACTACTTGCGCAGAAATCATTTCCTTTTTCTGACAGCTTTATCCCAAATTCACGACATACTAATTAAATAAATGTTTAATCTTCTTTATCATCATCATCACATCTTCGCTCTCTTTCAATTTTTTAATTACTTCGTTATATCATTTATAAATTCGAATATATTCTAATAAAATGTCACATTAATTGATCGAATTAGCTTATCAAATAGAATGATTATTTATAATGTTTAATCGCGTATATTAAATCGCGCGCCCGCATAATATGAAATTAGATCGTATATTTATGCCGTGAAGCGTATCGCCATTATATACCCGGCGTGAAACGATACCGATTTTATTCGATAGGTCGAATGATCAACGTTCGCCACCACGTGACGCTACGATCGAACGGGATTGGTAAGATTCGAGTTGAGCAGGTTATGCGTGCGCACTTTTCATAATCCTAAACGTAAGTATATACATATACACTTCTTATGTGTGTATATATATATATATATATACATATGCAAGTCGAGTGCATCGTGCTTCGATTACGCGAAAAACGCAACCTTACGGTCTCGTGTATTTAAGAGAGAGATCGGCCTTGAATGTTATCGTTGAATCGACCTGTATCGTTCCTGCCTTGTCATTTCTCGATACACGATATGCGTCAACTTGTACGGAAGAGTTTGGTTTTTAAACATTTGTTGATATTTATCATCAATTTAGGAGAATAGAAATACTATATATATACGTATACATAATATGTATAGTATTTAATAACAACAATTAATAATATAATAACTGTGGACAATAATATCTCGTCTAATTATTCTTATTATTTCGAAGTTACAAATGAATGATATGGTCGATATTAGAGAAAATCAATATTGATATTTTTTCTCGATGATAAAATAGGTTGCTTGGTAAGTAATTTTGTTTTTCACACGAAAATTGATACCTAATCTTTACCGTAAGCGTAATAATGCAATGCAAATAAGAACAAAAGGATGTGCTAAGTAAACGTTATTTACCAAATTTCCTTTAGGTAATTTCAATTTGAAAAATGCACCGCGTCTCTTGGTCATTCAGTTGAAGCAGATGACGACTAAATAAAAACAATGATGGATGGGTAATCGTCGTATAACAACGTGAAACATATCATTTAAAAAGCTTTGTAAATTGTAAATAATTATGAAAAAATCGTCATTAACTAATCATTTTGAAAGAACGAAATTACTTTTCAAGCAACCTAATACGTTTCAAACCATTACGAAATTGTTTTCTTATTATTAGATTACACTTATTGTGAAATATTTTTTTCCAGTGTCCAAAAAAGAAAAGAAAATCATTTTCAATTAATATGCATATGCATAAACATATATATATATATACATATATATATATGTATTACGCTTGGGAAAATCGAAAGTGTAGAGAGGCGTGTCACTTTATACTGATAACAGTGTAAACTAGTTTTACGTGCCAAAACAATGTATTCCAATATATTCATTGAATTCATGTTTTTTGATTGTATAATACATGAGGGGATTTAGATCGTATACGCATAAATAATAAGAAGAAGAGGAAGAAGAAAAAAAAAAGAAAAGAGAATAAAAAAAGGACAAAAAATGTAGAATGAGATAATCAACCGAGGTTGCGAAATAAAAGTGCATTAAAAGCACAAGTTCGAATTAGTTTTCTTGAAAAGAGCGGTAGAAGAGGTGGAGGTGGAGGTGGAGGAGGAGGAGGAGGAGAAAAAGAAGAAGGATTGTTGGAGGAGGTTGAGGAGGGAGGGAAGAAAGAGGGATTACGTTAGTCGTAGTTATCGACCAGCCCATAACGACCTTGAAACTGAACGACTTTTATATGCGCCAATGCGACTCTCACAAAATGTAAAGCATCTTGTTTGATGTAGAAGATATGTATGATCCATTCAATTTTCCAAATGTTCAAAACATTTGATTGTAGGAAAGAATGAAAAATGTTAGAAATATAAAAATACCGTTACGTCCAAGAATTATGCTTACCCATTTAATATTCTTGATTGTTTTTTGCATTCTTATTTTTTTGTTTGTGTTTCTCATACGATAAGAGAATTCTTGTGGTACGTTGAGAAACAAATCTAATCGTGTGTACGTGTTGGTTCATAGTAAGGCAAACATGATACTATCATAATGGTTGGTCGTCGTGTTAAATTTGTACACATATCGTAGTCATAGTTTTTCTCCTCTTTGTATAGAATTATATTTGTTTTTAAATAATTATTATTGTTTATAATTTAATGGGTTGAGATTAATCGAATATTTAATAAAAATGTTAATACGAAAAATAAATGATTTTCGTGTATAAATTCGTTCGAATAGAGGCTACGGTAAAGGATAAATGTTAAAAGCATGAGCTGTGCAAGTATGATGAACGCGATTAAAATTGGTAACGTAACCTATTTAACGCGATAAACTATAATATAAGATGGTATCATATTATTCATACCTTTCGATGTCAAGCCGATAGTATTATTAGAGTTGATTTTAACACTGTACGACGAATATATCATAATTTACAATAATAAACTATATACGCGTGTAACGGTAGCACGACTGTTGTAACACGGATTTGTAAAACAATACTCAGCTTTTATTTATCCGAACTTGTACGATGTGACGTCATGTTGCCTGTCGTAGACGATCATATTTTTTTTTTTTTAAAGTACTCTTCCATAATCGTATTTTGAAATATTTTTCAAACGCGGGAAATGCGAGCGTATTTTTGTTTTGATTTTTATTTCATTTTTCCTTTCGCTTCGATATAATATTTTTATTTGTTTCAAAAATCTTACTCGCGCGAACAAAGTTTAAAGAATCTATATTTATCTTTTAATTATTATTTAATGTACGAACAGAAAATATGATTTTATCTTTTTAAAAAAGTTCAATTTTTCTTTTTTATATTTTATTTGTTATCATGACGGCTAATTTATCTTCATTTGAATTCATTGACTCATTCATATATGTACACATACATTCAGATTTTATTGAAATCTATAAACAGATATAATTATCTCGAAAATAAGAAGATAGAGATATCGAGTAGTTTATAATTTATAAAAATGTAAAATTCTTTCGTAAGAGTATATAAATTAGAAATAAAGTTATTACAATAATGTTTCTTTACGTTTACAGAAAATATTATTAACATCGAAAAAAAAGGAATGGATAATTTTCATTTGCGTCATTAACTGCATAACTTTTATATTGTCGACAATACACTTTCTAAGATTAAATATGATATTAACTAATAATTTTTATATTATTATTATTATTATTATTCTAAAATTATTAAATCAATAGCATTTTATAATAAATATGTCAATACACAATGTTATCAAAAGTTGTAATATCTATACGTTTCTTTTATTTTTAATACAACTATTCTTATTTAATTAAAAACATATTAAAGATGTTTCTTCATTTTTGTTTATTTGTTATTGAATTCGAAATAAAATAATTTTTGTTGAATAAAATCAAATATTCTAAATATATCATTGCGCTAGAATAAATATTCAACAATTCCTTTAACGGATACATCAATGTAAAAAATGATATTTATCAGATAATTATTTATATAATATCAAGTGTATTGATATTTATTTAATTTTTTTTCTTTTCAAAGTGAAAAAAAGATAGTTACAATTATTTGTAATGCAGAAATAAAGTAACTACTAGAATATTCATAATGAGCAATTATTTTTTTATGATTCAATAATCGTATACAATTTTTTTATTTAAACGAAGATTAAAAGATCGATAATAATAATTATTTATATACGTGTGTTTGCGTGTGTGTCTGTCACCGTCTTACTTGTTACAAACAAGTATATATATATATATATATATAGCACTATTTATGAGAATTCTTTTTTACATTAAGCAGCGTATAAACAACTGCTTTACATTTAACACGTTGATTATCGCTAGATCGTAGATTAAGGGTGTTTCTTCTAAAGATTAAAATTCGCATATGCAATTTATGCACTATATGTTAACCCTCTTCACTTCATGTCTTTCGCGAAATATTTCGAGTTGCAACCCAGGATTTGGGTTAAGTGGCGATATCAACGTGTTAATGTTTCCTATATATAAAGATCATAGAGTATACACGTAAACTACATTTATATTCGATTAATATTAATTTCAAAATAAATAAATTAAAAAATACTTAAGGATCACAATGGGTTTTACGTTATTTAAATATAAATGTAAGTTTTAAAATAATCTATTCACATAATATATATATATATATATATATATATATATATATATATATATATATATATATATATATATATATCTCTTATAACTTAGCTTATTTACTTAAAATAAACATCACAATTATTCAGTAGTGTTTTCGATTGAAATATAAAAGGAAAAATAAAATATTTTTTCTTTCTTTTCTTCTTTGTTTGTTTGTTTGTTTTGACAAAATAAAATCGAAAACGATATATTATAACACGATAATATATATATATATTATAACACGATAATATATATATATATATATATATAAATATTTCAATCGATGGATTAATATTACATCTTGTAAAAAATGAATATTTTTCGAACGAATATATCTAAAAACTCGTCTCTCACGTTTTATATACAAAATATAACGATACAGGTACTTTTCAAGTGAGATTTATATATAAATCAAAAAGGATGTATTTAACAATGAATCTAAGTATTTTATATTTACTTTCTACGTTTGAAGAAGTTAAATTTATATCATACATAAACAAATGTACATAATAAAGTTTATGGTTTGTTTTTTTTTTTATTTTCTTTACTGCGAGCTAATATTACGAAAAAAAAAAAAAAAAAAAACATGTACCTACGGTGTAAGTTATACATGCTACCGGAAAAAGTTTATGATCAGAAATACGTCTACACTTTTATATACTAAAGCATTTCCTTATTTTTTTCTTTCTTTCTTTTTTTTTTTATAAACATTACGTCCATTGTTACTAAAAATGTAATGATTCGAGTATGCGTTCTGTACACGAATAATGATTTTTGAGCACGTATGTATATATGCATGTATATGTACGTATATTCGTTGAATTAACTTTTTATGTATAACCGAGAAAACAAAAAAAATTGTTTCTGTGATAATATAATCAAAGTTTGATATCTATCACAGTACTTACTGAATTTTCCAGATTCCTCGAAGAAATAGTCTGTCGTCATTCTTAGAATGCTTCTGGTCTTATAAATCAGATTTAAAAAATTATTATTTTTAACCATAAAGTAATGTTAAGGTTTCTTCTATCAATCTACGGTTGCTACTACTACGTCCGTATTATTAGCTTCAATAGTTAAATCTTCATTGTCAGTTGGCGTTTTTTCGATAGTATTTGAAAGAGTTGTTTGATGAATATTCGAAGCTTGATTATCAGTCTTCATTTCATCTATTGTTTGTGCTGTCGTTAACGTACTCCACCAGTTAGAAAAAGCTCCTTTAGCTTGCGAAATCGCACCACCTTGCATTACAAACAAAATATTGAATATTTTATTGAAATAATATTGTTGGTTAGGAAGTTTTATCTTACCTACTGCTTTTCCAGTAGTCGCGACCGCTCTTCCCGTTGAAAGCATTGCTTGATTGAGTTTCCTACCACTTTCAGTATTTTGCATAGTACTATTATGAAAGAGTAACATTTAAATGATTAATATCAAATTAATGTAACATTGCATTTATTTGATTAACTTACTGCGAGAAACGTAATTTCATATCTTGAACGGATAATTGACCAGCGAAAGGATGACCAGGTTCAATATTATTGATTTCCGGTTTATTCAAGCTACTCCATATTTTGTAATTATTTGTCATACGCCAAGCAGCCATGAACGTAGAATTAAAGTGATCTGACTGTCGCGTATCTTGCTGCATCGATGTACGCAGCATACTTAAAAGATACACTCGAAATTGGGTTCTAATCCATTCATCTCCACCTTCCCATCCAACTCCATCCAAGAAAATATCTTTTCGAGGTTCTGATACATGTCTAACTATGTAATCTGCAAATCTTAGATCCTCAGTAGTGAGATGTAATTGTCTTCTCAATTCTGGATCAGTAGCTTCTATTCTTGTGTTTTCAACCTTCCATAAATAATACAAAATAAAATCGCACGTGTTTTTGGATTTATCACTGAATTATGACATTCAACTAAAATATTTATAGTATTATATATTTCGTAAGAAATATTCTGAGCACGTTTTATACCTTCTTACCTAAAGTCCAATAATAATATCGAACGGTTAATTAAACAAATGATTTGTTTCGACTCACCTCAATTAAAACATCGATCAATTGTTTTTTTTGTTTAAATAAAACGTTCGTCGCTCCAACTACGTATCCTCTAACATTAATATCTCCTAAGAGATCTAAATATGGTAAAGATAAATATGGTAGACAAAGGTATCCCTTGAAAATAAACAAATGAATTTCATTAGAAATTATTTTACGGCTTTAATTGACTTGTTAAACACAAATGGTTATATGTACCTTTGTAAATAAACTCAATGGCATTCCACATTGTTCCGGATTTATATGCGCTATTTGAGTTATATTGTTGGTCAATCTTGCATCAGATAATGCATCATTGCTCGTATCACGTGGCAAACTATTATCGGCATCACCCATGCCTAAAGTAATCGTATTAACACTATGAACTCTGTGTACATTGTCATTTCCTTTTGGCGAATACTTAGAATTATTTTCTTCATAACTTTCAGTACACTCTTGTGCTGATTCTACTACATCGATTATTTTTTCATTTAAATTTTCGTTATTATTTTTTTGTATGGTCATATTACCAAACTCGTCCAGACATTTTCCTTCCATAGTTTCAATAGTTTTATTATCATTTATACATAAGGAATTTCTATTAGAGTTATCATTAATATGAGTAAGATCTGATATGTTTTCCTTTAGAATATTTGTGGTAGTTAAATTAGAATCGATACTATTTAATGCAATTTCTTCATCATCAAAAGTTGGTATGGGAGACATAGGTCTGGATGGTCTATTAGAACAAGAAAAATTATAATACAAGTACAAACTGTATAGCAAATCTATAAATTCATTTAAAATACCTGACACAAGCTGCTTGTTGAAGACCATGTTCGATCATACCGGGATATAATGAAAGTAAAGTTAATATTGTGGCACATAATGGCTGTACAGGTGATTGATAAAAGACTACTCTTTTTTCCAGTAAAAGTAATTTAAATAAAAGTAGTACTTTATGGCGAAATTGTAATATAAAATCTCTGGCGGATAAACCTACAAATAATATTATCATTGAAATATATAAATGTACAATTTAGCTAATACGAAAATACATTTACAATAGATAGTTACCAACAAATACTTGAGGCGGTATTTGACTTTCGCCACTCATACATGAATTAAGATGACGATAAGTGTCTTCTAATAACGACACTTTACTAAAATCTCCTTCCTCGAAATATGCATGTGTTATCAATGCCATTTTCACTTGAATATGACCATAAAGTGGCAAAGTACTTAACACGCAAACTGACTTTTGTACTGTTCCTCTAGTTATATCTGAAGTTCGATTCTTTAATTTCTGTGAACATATTTAATTATATTCTATTCATAGTTCTCATATTAGATATTAGATTTAGATTTTAGATTATAATTACCTCTACAGGAATTTGTCTAAAACAAGAAATACCATAAATGGTACGTTTAGGATCATTGAGACTAGGCAAATGAAAATAAACAGTATCTTCATCATAATTATGAGATCCATCAGGTAATGCTAGAGTTGGTAAGTACTTCCAACCGAGTGGACACTCATTTGGTGCACCTGGTACCAACGGTGGAAAAGAGTATTCGACCTATGCGTTTAAAAATTATTAAAAAAACACCTCAATAAACAATGAATGTGTGTGTGTACATATAATTTACATAGATTTTAATTTATAATTTTCAAACCGAACAACATTAACTTTACCACTATAATTATCGTTAAATAACATCGTTTATATTAACAAGGAATATGCTTATAAATAAACGAGTTGAAAATTATCAATAAGGTTTTTTAAAACCTATCAAATAAAGGTTATTCATTTTGACAGAAGAGATCCGCTTACTTGACATCCTTTTTTATGATGAAATCCAACGACTATGACATGAAGGATCGGTCCAGCTGATTCAGCCATACTTTTCATATAATTTCAGACGAATAGAAATCTTTTGAATTTATATTGAAGAGATATTTATCGTTGCAACGAATTTCTATTTTTCATTTCAAAATTGTTAAAACACCCTTTCGTACGACGGGTGACCGAGGAACCGATAGCAGACACACGATTTGACATGCGCCATGATATACTAGAATATGTCTAGCATGATTTCTATACAATCAAATGTTGCCAACATTATACATTTAAACTTATCTAACAAGGAGACGGTGCGATCGTCCCCCCTCCAATTTTTTTGAAATTGGCACACTTGTAATAGTTCATGATATTTGTTTACTAAATAAACATAGTTTTTTTTTGTTATTACATATACAAAGATATCGCAGACAATATTATTGAGGAACAATAAATGATAATCAATTAGTTTTCTTTTTTTTAATTTAATTTTTAAACAATTGCATCTCATGTTATTTCATAAATATATTTCAATATACTTATGAATTATTTACAAATATTATTAGGGAGGGTAATAATATATAGAAATTCGATGTTGAACAATTATCGTTAAATTATTTTATATATAATCATTTTACAATTACAATCTGATACTTATGTAAACAATATTTAAGATAATATTACTTTGTCGTTTAACATAAGAATGTTTATTTTACATCTAAATACAGCTATCTATAGAAATAACTACGAAAATAATACGTAGGTAACTTTTACTGTTATAGGTCAATTATGATATTTAAGAATTATTACAAGGTTTGAGAGTAAAATATAATTTGATAGCATGCTAAACTTTCTATCTTTTTCTTTTTATTTTTTTTTATTTTCATCTAGCATATATATATATATATGTCAGAATTATTCAATTTAATTTGAATTTTTATATTTTCTCTCTTGTTACTTTTTCTTGAGTCTTTTTAAAAATCTTTTCTTTGCTTCCCGTTTGTTTTTTTTTCTTATTTCTTTCCAAATAGTAATCCTTAAAATATAGCAAACATTAACAAATCATAATATTAATTTCCCATAATGATTATTATCACTGTTACAAGTTACGCGTCTTCACCGATAGAATATAATCTTGGGGATCGACTTGCGCGATCTCTATGTAATGACCTGCAGGGCACAGCTCTCGATGTGTTACGCTTAAGACCAATAGAGTTAAATTCTTGCAGTTGGTCAGGAACACAAAGCTGTTCTCTGCTGTCGGCCTCATAGCCGCCTCTCTTTCCCATGCCAAGAAGAAGGAAGGAGAGTAAAAAGATGGGTGATAAGGGTTGATCCCTGGAAGACATGCTACCTGCGTACATTAAATCCCTGAGTTCCATCTGGACCGATAGGCATACGAGTGACATTATTAGGAAGAGAACTACTTCCTCCCGGTATTGAAAACTTTGGTTGAATTTTATTTATTTCTTGAATTAATTTTTCCTCGGGACTTTTTTCTTCTCCTAATATTCTTTTTCTTGCTTCCGCATACTCTTGTTCCCTCTAATTAGTTCAATTATATTTACATTAATCTTTTCTACGAGTGGATATATATTTTCATTTGTATACATACCTGTTTCAATGATTTTATTGGTTGTTTCGGTTTTTCTTCATTTAACATAGGACCATCCCCGCTACCCTGAGAATCTCTTGTTGGTCTTTTTCAATATTTTAACTGTAGGCTTTGGTGGTACATACTGAGATCTTACTCCATCATCGCCCAAAATAATCATTCTTGTATTATTGGTATTATCATTGGTAGTAGTCTTGAAACTGAAATATAACGTTTATATTTACATGAAATATAATTAATATTACATCTATTTGAACTGATTTATCAATCTTACTTAGGAGCTTCTATTTCTTCTATTGCTTCTACAGTATCCAACTGAAGAACATCCAATTTTTTTTCAAGAACCTACAATATTATATAATCATATTTATATTTACAAATATCATATAATTATAATATAAAAAAACATGTATGATGTTTCATAAGATATAAAATATATATGTTGATATTTACTTAACATATGTTTATTCCCTAACATTTGATTCGTATTACCGTAGCAATAAAACTGACTAGAAATGTGAAAGTATATTGATAAATTATCTTTCCAATTTCATTCCATATTTATCAAACATTTGTATAAATCATATCAGAACAATAATAAAATATGAAAAAACAATGATATAAATTTATACAAATATATATATATATATAAATTTGATATTGTAAATATAATACATGAAGATAATTAATTTAATGATCACAATAAGTGCGCATCACAATGGTTACAGCAACGAGATATTCTCACTTGAAAGATTTCATGTGTAAAATAGGTTAACATGATAACTTAAACATCGTTAATTAGATAGAAAATATTATTATATAGACATTTTAATAATAAACCTACCCCTGGATCATCTATATCTTCCCAACTTTCTAAAACATCATCTACTGCTGACATCTCACAAATATTTAAGTATTAATTTTTGACTTTCACAAGTCAAACCCAAGATATCCGAGATAGCACGAACAGAGCTCGAACCTTTCAAGGAAGTAGAGGGTGTTGGAAAGTTCGTCTTTTTTTGTTAGTACGAAATATTATAGTGGTATTTTATATCAGATTAGCCACCCAAAGATGTTCAATCTTTCCTAGATGAACGTTTCTATTTGAAACATTTTCTTATTCAATAGACTATTTTTATCATCAACTTTGTAATATTTTTTCTAATGTATATATATATACAATATTTAAATGGACTAGCTGCCATTTGTCGAAATTGACCAAATTTATTTTTAACTATCATACAAAATAATTACTTTAAATTTATTTCTTATTATTTATAAAACGAATTATTATTAATTTTTATTTTTTTTTACAGTTCAATTAATAAATATATTAAGAAATTTTAATTCTTTTGAAAATTTCGCTTTAGCTCAAAAATATCTTCAATTTTCATGTAGAAATTATCCCCATCATCGAACATTATCGTTGGTTTTAGATTGGAATATTTATTAAATGATTAACAATTAATATCCTTGAACGAATTTGTTTACAAATAATTTTTTTTTGTCAACATTAATAATATCAATTGTTTTCAGACATATAAATTGAAAAATGTTTCATTTTATTTACCGACTGTTTTTGTGTCTTACCTCCCGCATATTTTTAATTTCAAAATTTGACAGTAGATATCGCTGCAGTAGCATTTGTATATTGTATATCAGCTGTCATTATATTTGATTGGTAAAATATAGTAGTTTATTATATTTTGTGATTAATTTATATTGTAAAATAATGTGATATTTGATATAATTATTTAAAGTTACGAATATAGATAATGTTTAATGAAAAAGTTATTTATATAAGTGATAAGATAATTTTATCTTCTAGTAATGTCACTCGTTTATCACCAATGAATTTTGTACATTTTCTAATTTACTAAATTTATATACACCAATGCATTGTACAGAAACAATTAATAATTATTGCTGTTTTTAGTAATGTTAAATATTCATTCAAATTTTAATTATAATTAATTTTGCGTGTAACACATTTCAATCAAGATATTAAAGTAGTGTATATAAATGAACAGAGAGCACAATGGAATTAGAATGGTTTGTATTTGCTAATAAATTTATCAAATCTTTTTATTTTACATTAAATTTCATTATTTTACAATTAAATTTGTCATATATTTATTGTAGGGTAGCAAAACCAGTGGATTATGGATCTGTAAAATATGCTCGACTAGAAGAAGTAACTGAACATCCTCTAAAACCAGTTACAGTTACTGTAAGATATTTAAATAATAAATGTATTATTATAACAACATTTTTATAAAATTAACTTGTTATAGTTAATCAATGGACGTAGTGGAGTCAGAAGAAATGTATTACGAAGTACAAGCACTGGTTCTTCAACAGGAACCCCAACACCAACTCATACACCTTTACCAACAAATTTGTCTATGGATCCATTAATGAGCCATTCTACTTTGGATGGTTCTGATCCACTAACCCAATTTGCACGAGAAGAGTTAGATCCTTTATCTAAAATGGCTGCGGATGAGGTAATTTGTATGATAATTTTTTTTATAAAAATCATAGAAAGATTTAATTAATTAATTTTTCATTGCAGTGGGATTACTCTTGCGTTACAGCAATTCCTGGTAAAAAGCCTAGAGATACTACGGATGAATTAGTCGAGCCATGGTTGGCTAGACGCAATGCTATTTTAAGTAAATATACTACATCGGAAAAATTATCGATCGTTACTAGTTTTTTGTCAGGAGGAGAGAAAGGTATACATTTATCATTCATCTTATAACTTGTATCAGATTTTTTAATATTACGGTATTTACAATTGAATTATTGTAGTTCTGGTCAAAGTACAACCAAGTGGAACAATGGTTGATAAAGTACGAACAAGATTAGAACAACTGGATGATTTTGAAGAAGGATCAGTTAGACAAATGTTAGATTTGTCGCAGCAAGAGTACACTGCTAGGATCGAACAATTAAATAATGAATTAGTACAAGCATGGCATTCCGATCAAAGGGTTAAAGCATTGAAAATTGCGATTCAAGTATGATTTTTTTTTTTAGATATTATTTTCATGAAAATTATACCGTAAGATTAAAATTAAATCTGATTTTTTTTCAGTGTGCTAAATTATTAGTGGATACATCTGTAATGGCTTTTTATCCTAGCAAATTTGTATTGATCACAGATATTTTAGATATTTTTGGCAAACTTGTTTATGAAAGATTGAAAGTCAAAGCTGAATATTTCAAGTTAGTTTTACTATTGATTCTATTTTGTTAGAATTAAAAATTCACTTTATCGTATATTTTAATTATAATTTTATAGACCAGGGAGTAAAGTACCTACAAGCCTGCCCGATAATTTTACGCCAAGTATGGTACCGGAAAATGCAAAGGAAACGTGTCGAAACTGGTTTTATAAAATAGCATCAATAAGAGAATTAGTTCCAAGACTTTACGTAGAAATGGCAATAATAAAATCTTATAGTTTTTTAACAACGAGGTAAAATAATTGACTAATATTAATTATAATAATCATTTGAAGTAATGTGATATTAAAATCAGCTATTCCTTGCTTTCAGTGAATTTCATACAGCTCTGTTACGCATAACTCGAATGATAAGAGGAATTGGGAATCCCTTGATAGCTGTTTACGCTAGATGTTACTTGTGCAGAGTTGGACTTGCATTAAACAAAACCTCAGATTTCGAATTTGCAAAAGAAAATCTTTACGATTTTCTTTTTACATATCATCAATTGTTTGGACAATCAGTAAAGCTCGAGTTAGCTAAACAAAATATGTCTTTGCATTCATATTTAAATCTTTATCTACCTGCATTAGATTGGATTTTACAAGTCCTGGTAGCAACAGCTTCGGATAGCCTTTTAGAGGAAGTTCTTTCTCGATGCAAACAACAGACCAAAAGGTATTTCATTTATTTGATGCATTTATAAGTATCCTATGTGAAATCTATTTAATAATTTGTTTCTCTATTGTTTCTGGTTTGTTTTAGTTCCTTATTGCTAAACTCTATATTGACAGCATTCAAACCAGTGTACATCGCTGTGCGTGCTATGGATTTTGTTAATTTAATAGCAGAAAGTGAAGATGATGGTAATGAGCGAGATAAATTACACCATTTCAAGTAATGTAAATAGACTATTATTTTTTCACTAAATAGATATTGTATTAATCTTGTTTTTTTTTTCATTTCATTATCCAATAGGATATCCACAGCATTTATTATACAGAAGTTTAGGTGAGTGTCTCGTAAAAGAATCTCCACCGAAAGAGGACTGTCAAGCTGTACTCCAAGTAATATGGAAATATATCAGCGAACTCAAAGATCCTACCAAATTTATGCATTGCATTGAAATTTGGATACAATTCACAGTTCTCCACTTTTCTGTAAGTCATACAATTTTTTCTTAATGTACAATTAAATATATATGATATAATTTATATATTATATTTAAGGTCAACGAATTGAATATGTTTCTCGGACAAATAATCGATCGTCTTAGTCCAAATAGAATCTTCGAGCATTATTATTCGCAATTGCAAACAGTTGTTGAAAAAATAGTTGCTTATACGCAAGATTTTGAATCCTTACTGGCTATGGTAAATCAAATATTTTCTTCTATACATCCAATTTTATTATAAAACTCACACTAAAATTAATATTTTAATTTTAGGATAATTTCTTGCCATTGATAGATTTGTTCCACAAAGAAAGTATTAGAGTCGAAGTTTGTAAAACCATCATAGAAGGTTTAAGCAATCAGAACAGTCCTATTACAGATCCAATTATTATAAATGCTCTGATGTTTATCGCTAGAATAATGCACGATTCTGTTAGGTATGTATTATTTCTTATAAACAACGTACCATTTGTTATTTATATTTCTTGTGTGTATTTAATTAATGATTGCAGTGCTTTGACCGTCGAAGATGAAAAACGTCAAATAGGACAATTAATTTGTGGTTTAGTGCAACGAGTTGATTATGGTAGGGATTTCGAAAAACAACTTAACTTTTATGTCGAAGCTAGAGCAGCTTTTCCTAATTTGGATAGCGTTCATATTCAACTCATACAGGTGAAGAACAAAATATTTTATAATTTGTATTGAAAATAATTCAAGTATATTTATAATAATTTTGGATTTTTAGTGTGTTAATAGATTAGCTGTGGATACAAGGAAAATAATACGTGGACATCATACTAGAAGGACTTCAGCTTTCGTACGTGCATGTGCAGCATTTTGTTTCATAACCATTCCGTCGTTAACTTTAGTACATACTCGTTTACAATTATACTTGTTGTCAGGACAAGTAGCACTTTTGAACCAATGTTTGGGTCAAGGTAAAATAAAGTTTTCTTTTAAAATCCTATTTTTTCAATTTTTAAAATATACATATTTTGTTTTTTCTTTTATTAGCCGATGCTTGTTTCAAAGCAGCGTTAAGCTTGGTTCCGGAGATGCCTAAAACGATAGACATTGATGGGAGACAAAAAAATTCACAACCATATCTGTTGTCATATCTATCCAATTTCCTGTCCACTTTATTGGTCGTTCCGGTTAGTATTTATTGATTATTATTATTATTATTATTATTATTATTATTATTATTTGCAGTTAAGTTTTGAGATAAAAAGCAAATATTTTTAATACAATAGGACAGTCCAGAACATGGTGTTTTATATTTAATGAGAGGATTGCTCAATGCTGTTCAACGTTGTTGCGACGAAACTACCTCAACTAAAGCATACTTATATTTACGTGTACTTGATCTTCTTTCAACTGTAACACAAGAGAATTATCCCTATCATATAGACAAGGTAATTTCTAGTTTTTCCATATAAGATCTCTTTTTTTTTTTAAACATATTTATATAGAGATAGATTGATTATTTTTTATAGGTTGATTCCAATGATAAACTTTATGGATCTGATCAAAAGTTTCTCGGAGAAGTCAACAAAATATGTTCGAAAATAATGGAAGAAATTTTGAATCATTTGAAATACCTCGGATCTAATGATCAATTGGATAAACAATCTATTCTCGCGTTAGAACTTTTCAATCGTTTAATTATAAGAGCAGATTTACGTCAACCTGCTTTAGCAAATATTGCTGTCAATCTGTGGAATTTATCTCAACGGCATGGTTCCGTTGATTCTAAAGTTAAGGTATTTTAATTTTTCATTTCTTAATTTCAAATATTATAGACTTATGTTAGATATTGAAACTAATTTTTTTTTTTTTTTTTTAGATAAAAACTATAGCATATATGATGCAAAAAATGCATTGCCAGGAATACGAACATTTCGCCGAGATTCTCAAAAAAATGAATAAATAAATAGATAAGTAATAAAGTAATTTTTGTTTTGATCTAATTGCTATTTCCTTAGAATATTAAAAATTCCAACGTTGAGCTAAAAATGAAAGATAGCGGTAGGTTTTTTGTTATTTGCTTAACAGAATTTATTGGCAGTTATTTTGGAAGACATGTTGCTGTTACGCGATAGCTTTTTTTTTTGGAGAATTTTTTACATATTTAAATTAAAGAAAATGCATAATTTAAATTCAAATAATTATTCGAACTAAGTAAGTTAAGAACGTATTATTAACTATATAATATAAGTTAACTTTAAGCGATACAGCCAAATAATATTACGAAATATATATATATAAAGTTAAAATTACAGGAACAAATGTTTTGTACTATCGTATATTAAAAATTGTTATTAAAATGAATTGTTTGAACTTGAATGTTTGATAAGAAAGTACAATTTTTTATCAATTCTATGAAAAATAATAAAACAAATATACAAATGTAATAAGAATATATTGCAAATATAAATACGAGTAACAAAAAACAAATAATAATAAGAAAAATTTTGAATAATAAGATTCCAATACGTTAAAACGTTAAGTGCAATAATAAATAATTGTAATAAACTTTTGACCAATACTGATTATATCCGATCAAATTAATTCCTGATATTATCATTATTATTATTATTATTATTATTAATATCGATAATAATTAAATACGATAATAAAACTGCCATAGAAAAATATTTCGATTATCCAACAATAAACTTCGTAGAAGTTTTCTTTTTAACAAATTATTGAAAAATAATATTTAACTATAATTTATGGAAGACGTGTGATTTTTAAACGCGAATTTAAAGATAAATTCGCATAAGATTCTTAAGCTTTTAAAACTGAACGTAAACCGTCCAAAAATATATCAGCATGATGTTCCGTGAATGTTAATGCTGGTCTTAATCTTACAGCTTTGGCACCACATCCACCTGTTTGTATACCTGTTTACAATGGAAAAATATATTTCAGATAGAGACAGAAGATAATAATTATTATTATTATTAAAAAATTTTAATGGAAACACTTTTTTGGTTTTTGTTACCTTTAGATAATAATCTTTTGATAAGAGCGTCGCGACTTTCAGACGTTTTACAATCAAAAGCTATAAATGTTCCACGACCACGAACGGAATTGATTATCGTAGAATTTTCATTTTGTAGAGTTTTCAATTCCTTCAACAAGTAATTGCCTACTCGATTGGCTTGATTCAAAAGATCCTCTTTTATTATGGTGTCTAATACTACTTCAAGTAATATCAATTTACTTGGGTCACCCATCCACGTGTTGAACACACGATAGGATTGTTTCGGTCTGCGTGATAAAAAATAAAAACAAAAAATTATCAATTACAAATTAGGATAATTGAAAATAATGATTTTCCTACTTCAAATCTTCCCGATGAAAATAGCCACCCAATTGCATCTTCTTACTGAAGGTCACCAAATCTGGTGGAGTATCTAAATTGAAGTGTTCGTAACACCACATTTTCCCGGTTGGCCCACCACCGGTTTGCACTTCGTCAATGAGCAGAGCTATTCCATGCTAATAAAAAATAAAAAACATATTAAATTGATGATAAAACATGAAGCAATTAATTGTAATGTGATTAGGATGAAATAAATGGTTACTTTAGATGTAATACGACGAAGTTCTTGAAAGAATTCAGGAGACGCATGATTGTCACCACCTTCCGATTGAATTGGTTCGATTATGACACCGGCTACAGGTATTTTCTTTTCAGTCTTGTATTTTTCGATCAATTCTTCGACCTACCATTGACAAAAAATAATTAATAAAAATGTAATTTTTAATTGGTAAGAAAAAAATATCGAAAATGTCGATACCTCGGCCAAACAACGTTTGTCTTCTTCTTTATTTTCGCGAATATTTTCTTCTAGAGGATATTTGTACTCAGGAAACGAAGCTATTGGCCAATCAAATGCTGGTATATCCATCTTGTGTATATATTTACTGTGCGTCGTTGATAACGAGCCTAAAGTTCTGCCATGGAATGCACCTACAAAATATTTGCTTTGATATTTGATAATTTTGCAAGAAATTGTTTCTTCTTTTTTTTCTGTATACCTTTGAAAGACATGATTGAATATTTAGGAGAACCAGGTGATAAATTCATCATACAAGATTCCATTTCTTCTTTGGTAAATGGTGCACCTTTACGTTCTTTTTCTGCATACCACATGAAAATATTTTTGAAAGCATTCTCGTTTGAACAGGAACCACACATCATTGTGGTAATTTGCGTTAATCCTGGGGGAGCGACCTACATGTACAAATCTTTGTTTTATTTTATTTGTATGTTCATTAATTAATTAACACATTAATCGTTTACCTCTTTCCTAAGAAAAATCTTTTTCAATCTGCTAGGCCATTCTTTTCCTGGAAATACACCTAACGCCGGTCTGTTAACTATGACTTTCTACAACAAATTATTTACAAATTTTTATTCCAATAAATTTCCAACAATTTGATTATTTTTTATTTTTTTATTTACTTGATTCATCGGATCGGCGATAGCATTCAACATGGCTGGATGATTGTAGCCTAAAGGTATCGACGAAATTTGCATATAAACGTCCAATAATGTGTTACCATCTACGTCAGCTATGAAATTGCCAGAAGATTTATTATAATCAGCAAAAAATTGGACCGAGGACGCTTGCTGCCAAAAAAACAAATTTCATATCGAAATTACTTTGTCAGTTTTATTATTATTATTATTATTATTATTATTATTATTATTATTATTATTATTATTATTATTTTACTTTTTAAATGAAAGATAAAAAAGGAGATTTAATATACAAATTTTATAATTAATTTGCTTAAAGATCATTTGTTTAAAATACCTGTATCGAATTTAATTCCTGAAGCAAACTTCGGGAACGTGGTCCAGGTATTTCTGTTATAACTACCGGTTCTTTTGGTTCTTTCAATGCAGATCCAGTCAAACATCTTTTCCAATGGATCCTCTGGCCTGTAATAATAATAAAAAAAAAAATAATAAAAAAAATCCTCTTCAACAACCATTTCCAAAAATATACCAGGGTAATAATAATTTTAATATAAAAATATGAAAAATATTTCAATTGCCGTATCATTAAAATCAAATTTTATTTTCTTATGTATGGAATCCAAAAAAAAAAAAAAACTCGATGAGATACAATATCACACGTAAATATTATTCAGTGAGATGGAGGACTCAGGTCGATTTTAATCACATCATTCGAGAGCATTTGTTCGACCGACCAAAACGATTACTTTTATTAATGCCAGTTAAAATCAATTGCTTCAACTATCTAAGCATTATAGCTTTTATACTATATGTTTTATATTTATATATATATATATACATATATAATAAGGTTTTTTATATTTATTTATAATTTATTATTTAGGTTATTTATATATATATATATATATATTAGAGTGAGTCAAAAACATGACTTTTTTTTTTCAAGTGCCACTGAAAAATGGGTTGCTAGACACCTTAAAACAACTCTCACCAAATATGAGCTCTTAATTTTAATAGCAAGATCCTCCACATGGCAGTTTTTTCTTTTTTTTTTTCAGCCTAATAGATTAAAATTCATACCTCATTATTTATTGATTGTACAGAAAAATGTTTTAGACGAATTTTGTAGGAAATTAACTGCTCTATAAAAATGGTGTCTTATGTTTTGGCGATTAAATTAAGCGTTCAAAAGATATTCATCATCAAACTTTCATGTGTACTGATTTTTGTCTCTGAATATCTTTTGAACGCTTAATTTAATCGTCAAAACATAAGACACCATTTTTATAGAGCACTTAATTTCCTACAAAAATTTGGATTGCGCATCTTATAATAGTCATTTATTGTCGAGTTATAAAATTCATAAACAAAAATGAAATTTGTCTAAAAATCATCAAATTTAAATCTTTAATATCATTCCAATGGTGAGGTTTACGGAAAAAATATAAGATACCTTTTTTGTAGAGCATTAAATTTCCTACAAAATTTGTCTAGAACATTTTTCTGTACAATCAATAAATAATGAAGTATGAATTTTAATCTATTAGACTGAAAAAAAAAAACTGCGATGCGGAGGATCTTCCTATTAAAATTAAGAGCTCATATTTGGTGAGAATTGTTTTAAGGTGTCTAGCAACTCATTTTTCCGTGGCACTTGAAAAAAAAAAAAGTCATTTTTTTGACCCACCCTAATATATATATATATATATATACATATGTTTTTACTATAATGTCAAATTGATTAATAATCTCATTAAATTCATTTAAGATCAGATAAGATAGAAAATGATCCAAGAGATTCTCGATATATTACAAATACTCTCGTGAAACATATTACACAAAATATTGATATTTGTTTAGTTTATCAATTGATAATCAAAAGTGCTAATAGTTTAATCATTGCAAAAATTATTTACTACTTCGTTGAGAGTTTATTATCATTTTAATTATCATAAGAGATAGTTGAGTAAGGAAAATTTTATCACATATTGATTGTCTTAATTCTAATCTTATATTTACTTTATATTGTACTCGCGTGTAATATCTTGTTATCTTTTCTTATTTCGAAATTTCACGATAAACGATTCTTTTTTTCCATTCACGTTTTCATATATGTATATTTATATATTTATATTTGAAATTGACTCGAAAGCTCTTGAAGGATGTGTATTCATTCAATCGATCGAAACCTACAATGGAAATTCTATGAGTAGGTCAAATTGTCAATTGAATAAAGCTGTATCTTTCGATACAAAAAAAAAATTAAGAGATTATTGATCGTTCAATCATTATCTCACACAATTTACATGTTTTTCAATTACCTTTTATTTCATTTCCATTTAAATATTTTTAATACAAAAATGTTCCAAATTTTCCAACAGAAAATTTCAGATCAATTTTGTTTCAGATCATTCTTATATTTTTTTTAAATAAATGAAAAATATTATAAAAATTATATTTTTTTACAGATGACACAAAATAAGGGAACAGTTTATATAAATTTAAAGAGCTTAGATAGAAAATTATAATTGAAAAATTGAATAATTACCGCTGAGAAGGAAACAGCGTGCTAGAGGATGAACAGTCTGCCACTTGTTAATTAACATTTCTAATTGGTTGTTCTTAAGTGAAATTAAGAACAATTATTAGCAGCTTAAGTGAACAAAATTGAAGAGAAGAGATTTAACGTTTTCGAGACAAGATTTGACACACTCTCTGAATCGTATCGCAATGAGGGTTGGATTCGTACTGATGGTTCGAGTCTGAGGACTATCCGATTCTACAAGCCGAGAGGACTCGATCTTACACGAACACGTACACCGAGTATCTCTACGATTATTAAAACGTGGACTCTAATGCGCCAGCGTCAGCTTCGAATTTTATCTGCTTGTTTTGTGTACCTCAATCGATATCAAAATTCTCTTATTTGACTGTTCACGTTCGAAAATCTTTTATTTTGTAAAAATTATACATATATGTTTATTTTATTTTAGTAATACTTATGTTTAAAAGATATTAGAATCAATTTTTACCATTTATTGATACATTTATTTAGTTATTGTTAAGTAATTTTTAATAATAAATTAGTAAAGCAATCGTAACTCATTTATAATATCATTCAAAATGGCGTCATTGGCGCGAGTAAATTATCGTCCAATCAGATCGCGGCAGCCATGATGTATTACCCTTGCATTTAAATAAATTCGCGCCTTATTAATCTCCTAGGTGATTTATTATTATTATAATTATTTATATATTGTGTATATATTAGAAATACATTATATTATGATCTGTGATTATGTTAATTATATATTTTTTATAAATTAGTGTAATATATTATATATTTTAATATAATAATATTTCGTCTTCGGTAGTAGGTAGTATTAATGTTCGATACATTTATTTATTTGCAACCAAGAATATATCCAGATGTATGTACAATGCATACATTAACAATACATACGTATAATATCTATTTATTTAAGAAAGTAACTACAAGAAAGAAAAAGATAGATAAATATAAGCAATCAAACTGTGTGACGTATTCCTTACACAAGTGTTCACCACTTTGTTTCTTCCACTTTTGAAAAGCAAGTTTGAATTTCTTGTCACGAATAGTAAGTATTACTGCTGCATTCTCGTCGATTGTCCAGTTATTGCGACGATAGTGAAAGTTCCAATTCGGACATTTTTTTTGTTAAAACATACCTTACCTAGTTCCAAATTTGAATATTGTATAGAACGAATAAACAACAAAATTTATTTCAATTATTTAAAGTAATTCTAAATAATAGAGTACTTATTACTCTACTTTGCGGAGTAGTATTAATAAGAGTACTTATTAATAAAATAATAAAGTAATTAAAAAGTTATTTTAATTATTTAAAGTATTAATCACATTATAATTGATTTTCAGATAAATTTTGACGAAGTCACTGACATAAGAACAAAATACTAATAAATAAGGTTCATTGGTATATATTGAAAAAAGATATTAACGATTTCTGTTGACTCCTTCAAAATAAGCCATACATCACTCCTCTTTTTTGTCTGTCCAGGTTCAAAGAAGAATAATATTCGTAAATAGACGTAAATTTCAATTATCATAAGTACAGGACTAACAATATTTACTACTCTCTTGACACCTTTTCGGCGCAAAAGCCAATTTATTGAACATCGTTACCTCTTAGCGAGAAACCATTTGTCATCCACTGATCCGTTCCTTTAAACATATTTATATATTTATATATGTATATATGTATGTATCTATGTGGTATATAACACAACGAATGCACCGGATGCGTCTTCTTCCATATTTGGTTTTGTAGAATATTTCATAGCGGTATCAACCACAAATTTCGTTTTATTTCAACTTCGTTCAATTTTTAAATTAACAAATTGAAGATAAAGATTTTTATAATAAAAGAGAAATGTCTACCAAATTTTCTATATTTCTTTCAAGTATTATAATTTATAATTGGTTTCTGTCATATCTCATGAATGATCGCTTTCTTTTTTATAAGAAAAAGAACACAAAAAAATGATTAAATTCTCATTTCTTACGAAACCCTTTTTTTAATACGATAATAACAGCGTGTAATAGAGTATGATTTCAGGGAAAGTTGATCGATCGAACGATTTAAAAAAAAAGAAAAAAACTCACTCGTGAAAAGAAAAACAATCTAAAGAAAAGGAGACAAGAAAAAAAGAAGAAATGCAAGATCACCTCCTCTTCCTCCTCCTCCACACACTTGAAATTGGGAATTCTATTTCTTTCTCGAATCAGTAGCAACAATCTGTGTGTGTATACTTTTGGAACCACACCTTCGGTTTTTAATTTATCTGGGTGGTGGTAAACAGAAGTTTTTCGGTGGTCAGAGGGTCCGCGCAGAGACCAACGCGCATATTATTCATTCGCGCGAACGCATTCGACTGGGTTCATCCGTTCGCGAACCATCGAGACTACTTCAGTCTGTGTACAGTCTGCAGTCTTCGATCATCCTCCTTTGAAAATTTATCCTTCTATTTCGAGTACTTATTTTTCTTTATTTATAAAATATAATCACACTCATTTATTATTTAACATTTATCAATGTCTTCTTTCTTTTTTTTCTTACTCAATTCCTTTTCTTGTCAATTCGCATTTGTTTCATTCGTAGTTAATTTTTCATTAATTTTAATTCGATTATTATTATTACGAGTGTACAAGTACAAATCTGTACACGTTTATGCGTTTAATTACACTTCCATTGTATTTGTCTTCTTTTTATTTTCAATTATAACATAGAAATAAATTTGATTGACCGATAGGAAAGAAGATCGAAAAGAAGAATAAATTTAGTTGGGAAGGTTGCATTTGATATTCTCGAGGACGCATCCTTGGATTGGTTTGATTTCCAAGCTCGATTTTCACCTACTTCAAACGGCGGGCCTAAAAGGATTTGGTAGGCGAATCACGTGCTACTCACCGGTAAGTACCGAGCACGCTTACGGTACCAATATACTTTTAAAGTGCTACCATTCATGAGAGACAGACAGACAGACAGACAGACAGACAGACAGACAGACAGACAGACAGACAGACAGACAGACAGACAGACAGACAGACAGAGAGAGAGAGAGAGAGAGAGAGAGAGAAAGAGAGAAAGGAACAGCTGTTAAAGATAAAACCGGAAATTTAACGATTTGTAAATGCAACCTGTTTCTTTGATTTTATATCGATCATTTTTAACCGGAAGATCAAATTTATCCTTAACGATTTATCCACACACATTGATAATGTTAGCAAATGGTATTTACAAATTTTCGGAAGCTGAAAGATGAATATTTTTCAACTAATTTTGCAATATGATCAAGTTTTACGTCTTATATAAGGATATATATATATATTTTTTTTTATTTATTTAAAAGAGATACCGAGTAACATAGTAATGTCCGCAACCTTGGTTTTGGTTGGTCTCGGAGGATCAACAAAAATTCTTAATCCTTTGTTCCTTTCTCTCGCTTTTGTGATTCCAGCGGCATTTCGATATTCGAAACCGGTGCAACACACCACAGGTCAACCCGATTTCCTTCATTGTATTTCACGAATATATATGTTCATAACCGGTATTAAATAATCATATTCTTTATAAGATATGCATACTTTTCTGTCATCTAAATAAATTGTTGTAATTTATCTTATACGCGAATAATTAGCATAAGTTTCGAACAACGTTTTCTTTTATGATGTAAAAGGATTAAAAACAGGATTAACATAACAAGAGAGGTTCAATAGTTTTTCATAAACAAACGATGAATCATCAGGTTCGATTATCACTTGTCAAATATCTATGCGAATTGAATAGATAATTGCGTTACAAAAGATCTAATGATATTAGCTTTCCGATTAAAATTTTTAGTCATGTTTTTAAATGACAAGCAAGTAAGTAAGTGACACGAATATTTTCGATGATGTTTTATAGCGAATTGTGACGACATCTCTCCATTGTATTCATTGATACTTACTTTTTCTTTTTCCTTGTAAAATTTCGTTAAAATTTCTATTGTTAAAAGAAAGAAGACAAAAATTCGATTTGCATATTTTCTTTTTTCAATTCTTTGCTTTAATTATCGAACTATGTGATAAGTGGTACTTACGTTAATTTTGTTATTGCAATAAACGATAATCTACATGGAAACATTAAAATCCTAATTGACAATATGTGTCATTTAAATTGAAAAGAACAAAATGTACAAAAAAATTATTGAATCTGTTGATAACGAATTTTGTTTTTATTTTATTTTATCAACGCTTTTATCTCCCCCCCGTTTGATTACCTTGCCGTTGCAAATGTCATCGACCGGTCTCTCAAAGAAGTCAAATTAAATTCTTTGAATATTTTCAATGTTATTGTGGATTTTATTGCACATTTACGAGGATATTTTCTTGGGTGTTCTCTTAATTTTTTTCTTTTTGTTTTACTTCTTTCAACAACGTGATATCATTTTTGAAAAAGTCGAGGAAACAGGATCTTCTTTCTGTTTATAATTAACGTTCAAAAACTCGTTTTCTATTCCGTCTTCGAAATTATTATTGTACTTTATATATTTTATTATTATTATTATTTTCTCTTTCAATATGACGGTATAGTTTTTATTATAGAGTCCACATTTTTCTAAAGTTTAAATTAATAAAAATAGATGTATGCAAATCACACACAGTAGGAGTGAAACCTTAAAAGAGAACCAAGCTTCGAAACGTTAATATATATCGAAACAATTGAATTATAATACAGCGCCATCTATTGAAAGAATCTTACAAAATCTAGATAACCTGTAAATAAAAATCTTTAAATTAGTAATAAAAAATAATTTAAAAAAAAAAATCGCGATAAAAATTGTGCTATGTGTTAAGTTGGAAAAAATCACGTGAAATAAAATAAATTTCATTAAGATAAGTTGAGTAGTTTCGGAATTATTAGTGGATAAACATATTGTGACACTGCATTTTTATATATACAATTTTATTAATTAATTAATAAATATATAGAATTAAATAATATAGAATTAAATTATATATTGAATTTTATTAATTAATTAATTATTTTTGTTTCATCGGTTTCATGTTCTTCCGTTTCACCTTCTTCCGTTTCACGATTTTTAAATCACCCCGATTCTCAAGAAGTTTTTACTTCAATAAATATTTATAATTAGATTATTCATTTATTTGATATAAATACTTGTGTGTTGCTACTATAAACATTTGTTTTTATACTTGAGCATTATCGAAACTCATAAGAGAAATACTTTTTATTCCCTTTTTATATTTCTCTTTTTTTCCCTTACCTTCTTATTTTTCTTTTTTGTTCGTATTCCTTGTCACCTTACACTTTTTGATATCACGAGAGAGATAATTTCAAACCCATAATGTTGTTCAATTTATCCACGAAGGTCGACCAGCCTCACAAGGTTTTATTTTTAACCAGTCCATTCGTTTCATTTTTTTTTTGGTCTTTTTTTTTCTTTTTGTTTTGTTGCACTTTCGTTTCCTTTTCCGATCATTATTATTTGTTTCTTCGACTTTATATTAAATAAATTTTCACCGAAACTTGTGAAAATTTGATGTGATGACAAATCACAGTTCGTTAATACGAATTATTATGAACGAAGATTGAGAGGTCAAAAAGATGACTGTAGTTTGTAAAAACAAAACCAAAAAAAAAAACAAAAGAGAAGGAAGGGTGATATATCAAATATCATGAATATTTTGAAATAAATCGGATTGGGTTAAATTTCATTGTACGAGACACGTATTTGCATTTGACGTGTTTTAATTTATTTCTTTTTTTTTTCTACTTGCGTCAATCTTTGATTTTATCTTCGAATGTTTGCTTCGATTTCTCAATTTTTTGTTTTGTTTATCATAATAATTTATTATTGGGATATCTGGCAGGAGCGTGGCGTAGCAATTCGACCTATCTACTCTAATTTTGAATTTAGCCACCAGATAGTGTATTCAAGTGCTAGAAATCCCAATACGAACTGTGATTAATTTGTCATTGATAATGCTAATAAATCTTTTATTGTTAATTTTGTTGAAGTTCATTTGACTGCATTAATTAGTTTAGAATGATATTAAATCAATGTTTTATAAGAAAACCACAGCAACGTGTAACTAAAACTTCCTAGTATATGTATATTTAAAAGTAAAATTATCAATAATGGATTTCTAACGAGCACAAAGATCATAGAAAGAGTTTAGTTAAATTGTAAAAAGGATTAGCCAATGAATAAGAACAAAATTCTATGGTCGTGTCATGCATTATATCTTTATCTCCAATTGGCACAACAAATGGATATACCTAGTCTTTTTCTAAACATACTTACGCAACTTTCTTCCAATGCGTGCTACGATTCAAGGCCATTCATCTGCAATTTATTCATGAATACTCTTTCTAATCCAAATTAGAGACTCGTTTAAAGTCTCCACTCGGTATTAAACTAAATTCTAAATTTTAATTTTGTCACTTTAGTTTTTAGAGATCCTTCACTCTCCCTCCTTGTTTTCTAACATTGAACATAGAAAAATTTCTAATTTTATCTGATCTCTGATTGATCGAACTAAGCACGTACGTGTTAACGACATTGATCAGCTCATTCGTAAATCGTGAAAAAGATTTTTAATGGATACGTTAATGGTTTAAACATACGAATAAAACCACCATAATGAATGTCTTATCTATTACCAATTTTAATAATAACGGTATCTTAATTGACTTGAGAATACATTATGCTAATATAATCGATTTAAACGATATAAATAACATGAAATTTATCTTGTCACTTACTAAAACTTTTTAATTGATATTTTTCAATAACGACTGGTATAAATTATTAAAAGAAATAAATCTACGAATTATCTCAAATCCTAATGATTTTCCATGATTATTTATTAGTAAAAAAGAAATTTATTTTTTATCATTTCTAATCTGTTAATAATAAAATTAACGTTTTAATAATTATTTCATTAAAATGTTTTTCAGGTATTACGATGATTACGAGGCATCAATGTTCCCGTTTAATCCTTATTGGGTTACACTTTTTTCTCAATGTAAGTCAATTATAAATAACTTTGGTTGTACAAAAAAATGATTCAAGAAAAATTCATCTTTGAGTATTTTTCGTATAACGTTATTATTATTAAGAATTTCATTCGAAGATACCGGACATCTGTCAAGTTGTTGGGCATGGTCGACTTATGGATCCACCATCGCGTAATAGCATGTGGCGATTTGGATTTCCAAATCCAGTGAATTACAACGACAACGAATTATTCTGTGGCGGTTATGCAGGTAAAAAAGCTTTTCTTATTTTTTTTTCTTCTTATCTTTTCTTTCCAATAATGATTCCCTTTCACCCATAATAAATGGGGTTATTTCATAAGATGGATGACAGTCGATTAAAAGAGAGAAAAAAAATGTTGGCCCAAAAGGGAATGAAATTTTCAAGGTGTGTTCGTTCTCGGTATTAAATTTACTGACATAAGTATTTTTAAAGATCCGACAAACAGATTAAGTTTCACAATTTAATTGACTTCAGACAATTCTTTGCGCACGTATGTGTGTGTGTGGTTAATATTTATGACATTCATTTTTGAATAAGAATTTATCGATAGAAAGTTTTACATAACATCATTGTTATTTCATATTAAATGATAATAATTAATATTTAAAATAAAAATATATTATTGGGTCGAGTCATAAGTAACTTCCGATGCGGCTATGTAGAATCTATTTTTCGTATTTACCTATTATAAGTCACCGAAACAAACGGATTTTCGATATCACTATATAGATGAGGATTCAGTTAGTCTTCTGTTAACTTTTTTATGCAGTCAATGTTACATTTAACCCTTTGGGTACATTTGACGAGTGAGACACGTCATCTGCTTACTTGGGTATTTTGTTTTATTTATAATATTTATTAATATTTAGTAATTAAAATGTTGTTGCAAAAATATATTTATATCATCAATATAAATATATTTCAAATAAAATGTATTACTTTTACATATTAATCCATATATAATTACAATAACAAATTAAATTCGTTATGTATACATAAAAATTTTCAAATAATTCAGTACTCAAGGGGTTAACCGTTTTTCTTAAACACTGAAATCGATAGTAAAAAGTTCATATTCGACATGTAATGCTTTAGGAATTGAAACAAGGCAATAGCACTAAGGTGGCAACTGAAAAAATATGCAGCGTATACAGTGCAGGACTGATAATTGATAAGGCAGTCAGAAATTGGTTTGTATTAGGTGGTTCGGAAAGTCGTTTCGCTTTTTGCTGATGCAATAATGGCATTAGTTGATGCAAATCGACAAATAGTAACACATGAGATCGATGAGACGTTAAATTTATCAAATTCAACTTTTTATGACCATTTGAAAGGTTTAACCTCGAAGCAAAAATTATCTTCATTTTTACAAAAGAACAACGAAACGACTTTTCAAACCACCTAATAAAATTCCATTCTGGAGATACGATCTTAAAAGATGAACCGAGTGCAGGACGTATTTCCGACTTTGACGAACCTTTTAAAGGTAATATTGGAGCAAAATCCAATAGATACGTCCATCAGATGCAAATAGTGCAAAAAAAAAACTCCATGAAAGGTGTCTTGCACTTATCAGCCGTAGAAACGCCATTCTTTGTCTCATAAAAAACGGAAGTTATTTATGACTCGACCTAATATATTTAGAGAAATATTTTCATACACAAATATTAAATAATTATAATATTTCGTAATTTAGTTCAGTGGGTTCAAAATAAAGGTCAATGTGGTGTATGTGGTGATGCTTATCATTTGAGCGAACCAAGACCACACGAAGCAGGTGGTGAATATGCGAAAGGAACTATAGTTAGACATTACACGGTTGGCCAGGTAAATTTATCAAATTCAACACGAATAATTATATTTTAATAAATACTCTTAAAAGTATTCATAATCCTTGATAGGAAATCGATATAGAAATAGAATTAACGGCCAATCACATGGGAGGATTTGAATTGTATCTTTGTCCAAATAATAATCCAAGAAGAGAAGCAACTCAGGAATGTTTCGACAGGTATATAGTTTTTTAATTAACGTTATTTTCTATTAAAAACTTGAATAATTTAAGTTGACACTTTTATTTGTAGATTTCCACTTTACTTGTCAGGTACACGTGACGTTCGTTATGAAATTCCATTGGATTCAGAAAAGAAAGGCATTTTTCGTTACAATGTTGTATTACCACCTTACGTCACTTGCAGCCAATGTGTAATTCAATGGAGTTATTATACAGGTTTTATCATTTATTCATTTTTACCTTATTTATTCATTCTTTGTTTAAGAATCCTAAAGCTGAAAGTGTCTCACCTCTTTTTCTTTTTTTTTTTTTATTATGGATGAATGACTTACTGCCATGTAACAAATTTATACTGCTAAATATTCATTTGTAATTTTATTTGAAATTGTTTGATAGGTAACATGTGGGGTACCTGTGACAATGGTACAGAAGGGGTAGGATGTGGTAGACCGGAAACATTTAGAAATTGCGCAGACGTTAGCATAGTGACGAGTACAGCAGGGGTACCACCATCCTTCGTGCAAAATGATAATCCTTTCTTATTGTATTACAGAGATATTACATCTCCAAATAATATATTCCCATTGATAGTAAGGTAAATGATCAAATTTTCAACATGAAGTCGTCATTTTAAATAATATATCGAGTATGCGAGTTAATAAAAAAATATCTTCTTCTTTTTCGTAGATCACAAGTTTGCTTGCCGACGTATCTTTATCGGCGTATTCCTGGAATGAATGATTGGTGTCAAGTAAATTGTCTTCGTTATCCACCAAATTGTCCTAATTCGGTTTGCCATTGTCCGTGAGTATTCAAATGTTCACAAAAATATTATACAAAAATATTTAAAAAAAAATATATTACAAAACAAAAAATGCTAATTTATTTTGTTCTTTTCTTTTTTGTTTTTTTTTTGTTTTAAATTTTTAGGGAAGTTTGCGATGCTGTTGGTGAACTCGAAGGTAAAGAAGGTGCCAGTGTTTATTGTATGGACAAATGTTTAGTGTATCCAATTGATTGTCCAAGCCATCGTTGTCGTTGTTATTAATGAGAACAAAACAAGAAACAAAAAAAAAGGAAGAAATTTTAAACACAAATTTAAAACAGGGACAGAAGAAAAATTAGTTAATAAGGTAAAAGGCAAACGAATGCTGTTGTAATACTCAAATTAATGAACTTATTAGAAATCTTGGATTTTAGTTATCATCTTTCATATCTTTTCACTTTGTCCGTGTGTGTTTGTCATTTTTTTGTATGTTATTTTTTGTTTTTTTGGTATTAAACAAAGAGTGTTTCTCGTATCGACTGTATACTTGAACGAATGGATTTTTTGTATTTTTTTTTGTTTTATATACGTATAAATGTTAATTAGATAAGTAAACCTTCTTGAAATCGCAGATGAGAGGAATCTAAATGATTTGGGAAAACATAAATAATTAAAATACTCTGCGATGGTTCCTACCATTGTATACGAAAAAGAACAATAAAAATGATTGCTGTATATCTTTCTATTGTTTTTTAAATTAACCCTTTTGTGTTATTAGCGACCGATATAAGGGTCATCAGTATAATAACCGACCCATATAAGGATCGTACCATACTAAAGGGTTAATAAATGCATAAATCAATCAATCAAATTTCGTTTCTTTCTGAAAAAATAAAAACATTAGTTAATGCAAACCGGCAAATAAAAACACGTGAGATTGGTGAGAGATTAAATTTATCAAATTTCCTGTTTATGACCACTTAAAAGGCCTAAGTTTAATTTTGAAGAGAAAATTATTTTCATTTTCACAAAAAAAAAACGAAATTACTTTCCGAACAACCCAATAGTTGAAACATCTAATTTTGTTTTTTCAGGAAAATGTTAAGGGTATCGATTAAATATAATATATATATATATATATATATATATGTATATATAAATTAAACAAAAAAACAAAAGACAGAAAATAAGATAAAATCTCTTTGATTTTTTTTCATTCTCGATTGATATAATGGCACTATATAATATTTTGTTAATATTAGGACATTGTTTTCTATTGACAGCTTAAAATATTACGCATATATCACATATTTAATATATGTTATATAAGTTTAACGATTAAACGTTATTCTGCGTTCTTATACAATAATATATAATATGCAACTATGTTTAACGAAACGATTGATTAATTTTATTTTATTTTATTTTATTTTATTTTATTTCATACCGCGTTATTATTGTAAATAATGAACGCTAAAACACACCATATGGGCGCGAAGTTTTATTCTTTAAGGTATTTTATATTCGTCGTAATTGTCCCTAGTCGTCGTATCGTAGTTTTGTCCTCCTCAAAATTATTTTTTTTTTCTTTTTTTGGTGGCATCGTACACACGCAGCAGGACACACGCGTAAGTAATTATATATATATATATATAATAACTTACGTTAAATTACAATAATTCAATCGAAATTTGTTCGAATCCATTTGTTTAAGATCCGCTAGTTTGTGTTTTAGCTTTTAATTTAATTTAGCTTTCTTTCTTTGTTTTTTTTTCATGGTTTTTTTCTTTTCTCTCTCATTTTTTCGTTAACACCTTTAAAAAACTATATACACTAAAGCTTTTTATCGTCTATAACGTTATTATTATCGACTAACTAGTAACATTTTTTCTTTCTTTCTTACTCTCCTTCTTGTTATCTTTTTTTTTATTTACTTTTATCCCAATTTTTATCGTCACTTAAACGTCATAATAAGTCATCGCCCAAAAAGTGTATATACGGTGTATATGTGTGTATATAATTAATTATAATAATAATAAGAATAATATTAAAACGCAGCCTTGAAAATTACAAATCATACCAGACGCATTTACAATATTTGTAAAATTTGTTCAATTATTTTATGCCTCAGTATATATGTTTCAGTTTTATTTTAATAATAATAATAATAATTATAATAATAATAATAATAATAAGTCATTTCTTCTATTCTCATTAGGGGGGAATCCCAAAAAATTCTAAAGTTTTGTTTACAATGCATCAAAATTATTTCAACATTAAAATTAATTTATTTGTAAAAAGAAATGTAGTGAAAATTAATTCAGGGGTACCCTCAAAAATTGATCGGTCCTCGAAATCGTGCATTTTGATATTATTTTTGGTAGTTTATGTTATTTTTTTTTTTTTACAGGAAACATTGCAAGCAACATTTCTAAAAAAAAAAAAAAAGAAAAAAAAAGAAAGGATACTACTAACGATCGAATTTAATTAGATTATTTAAATAATAATACAGGCTTTTTGCAGTTTGAATTTTCCACTCGATTTGTCAGGTACGTTTTCAGTCTTCCGATAAACAGGTAAACGTGCTTCTCGATTGTATTCTTGTCGATTATAAAAAAGAATGTACTAAGTACTAGTCTAGATAATGTATTATATTATTTAACCAGTTAAGCGTGTTTGACGACTATATCCGTCATAGAGATGTGGCCAAATTTTGTGTTATGACGTCTATATTCGTTATGTGTAAAAGTTTGTAACAATTTCATGTTTAAATTGTTATTTTGACGAAAACTAAATTATATTCGTAAATTTTAATATGTTTTGAAATGTTTAGAGGTCAAAAAAAAAATAAGTCAAGAATAAATTTTTAACTTCTATAAATATTCGATTTTTTCTCTAATTTTTCCGTTTATTATGTATAAATATATGTTTATATTAAGGAAACTGTGTCTAAATTACTAACAAAATTGTTCACTTTCTAAAATAAAGTCGTCTTTTTGACTATCCAATATTTTAACAACTCCACTTACTCTGTGTTTGACGACTATATCCGTCATCGCTTGATTATCGCAACACACACCGGAGCGCACTCTGCGCATAGATCGCCACACTTAACTGGTTAATTATTTCTTTTTTTATTTTTTTATTTTTTTTTCTTCTAATCAATAAACTCAACGAAGATAACCAAGTCTTTTCGACGGTTCGGATACAATTGATATTCCTATTACAAGAAAATAGTAACTATAGTCGTAATATTTTAATTATAATAGTACTTGTGAACGATCGATTTTTCTATCGTATATAATTATTATTATTATTATTATTATTATTATTATTATTATTATTATATATTTTTTTGTTTAAATAATTTCATAATTAATAATAACAATAATAATAATACTTTTATCAGGACGTATAACTGTGTTCGCATCGGTCATTGAGATCATTTTTCGTCGACAATTATGATTGATAACAACTATAAAAAATGCTTAAACCATTTGACACTTTGCTTTTTTTTCCCCCTCACATTTTTCAACACTTCAAACGTGTTTTAAAATAAAAAAAATAAAAAATAAAAAAAAATACTAATCAACGGACACTTTTTGGCGATAATATAAATGACGATAACTTGGACACGAAATTTGTTTGATCTTGAGCATACCCCTTAATTATTACAATGGATCTTCACGTATTTTTTCTTTCTTTCTTTATTCTTTTTTTTTTTTCAAGTATTTTATTTTAAACGATTTCTTTGGCTTAGGATGAATATAATATTATTATCATTTATGTATTATATATTATTCTAAATCGTTATTATATATATATATATATATATATATATATATATATATATATAGATTATAAGTGAAACAACGCAACAGTGCAATTCGTAATATTTATTTACAGAAAATTGTTGTCGTTATTGAAATTAATTTTGTTTATATATATATATATATATGTATATATTTTTATTTTTTCTATTTCTTTCATTCTTCCTTTCATTTTAAATCGAATTTATCCGAAAAGAAAAAAGAAAATCCATCCTTAGATGGATCCAAACTTTTACAATTGAAACATTCTCTTTTGTTTCTAATCATATCTAATTATTATTCATTCGAATATATTTTTTATAATAATATCATTATACGGTACGATATCGGCAATGTTTTTTTAACACACCCAATATTCTATTATGTAATTTTCAAAAAAAAAAAAAAACTTTTCTATTATGTTCTCAGTTTTTTTTCTTTATAACGTTTGATAAGTATGTATAATAATTGGATTATTATAATAATCACTTCTTAATGAGAGTTTTAACTTGTATTAATTGTTGTTGTTGTTTATTATAATTATTATTATTATTATTATTATTATTATTATTATTATTTTATTAAGTTTATTTTTAATTTAATTTAATTTTATTTTATTTTGTATAATTTATTTATGTTTTTTTTCTTCTTTCTCCTCTTCTTATTCTTCTTCTTATTCTTCATCATCATCATCATCATCGTTACATTTGTGTGTAATGTATGAGTGTATGTATATGTATTTTTGTTATAATTATTTCATCTTATCTTAACTTAAACTTGACTTTTGCGAATTAACAATAACGATTGTTTTATTATTTTATTTTCTTTTTATTTTTAATGTTCATTTTCCTTTTTAACGTTATTTTAACTCTTTGCACTCGAAATGATTTCGGCCAAATTATGGAAACATTTGACATGTACTTTAAAGTCATTTATAATTAAACAAATGTATACAAAATAATCAAATTTCACCAAATTTAATTATTTTTATATCAGAAACAAGAAAATTTGAGAATTATTATACTCTGTAATTAGTTTTATGTATGATATTTCGTAAAACAATACCCAAAATGCATCTTAGGTGTTTATCAGGACAAGTATCACAATAATTTGTTACTTCTCACCTATCTCCAGGTGTATTACGATCAGAGTAAACCTTACAGTCACTTTTCAACCCTTTAAGTATTATCTTTAAAGAAATATCTTATCACATATCGTAAATAAGCAGATAAAGTAAACAAAAGACTTGAAATCAGTCAGGTGCTGATTCGGCGCCACTCGAGTGCAAAGGGTTATTTCATAATGAAATATCTCGAAAATCTCGTATTATTATAACAGATCTCGAGTGCATGGTACCATCGATCGTTATAATCCATCAAAATTATCCAACAAATTTGTGAATTTTGTTTTTATTTTTTTATCCTTTTGCAACCATACTTCGTCCTTTTTTTTTTATTAACATCGAATATCATTAACATTCTTCGTCATTTTATTTTTACGATACTTTGCCAATCAACGATCCAATTAAAATATTTATTTAAGAAAAATAACAACCAAATATTATTATAAAAAAAAAAAAAGAAAACAAATAAAAGTATTATCGATCCTCGTTGATAACATAGAAAAATTCTCTTTTTAAAATTAATTCATTATCTTTTTTTTTTTTTTTTTTTTTAATATACAGCTGTATAGCTATTTCGTTCTACTGCAATTTTCGTTTATTTTTTTTATTTGTTTTGTTATCTCGACACAGACATAACTTTTATAATAATTATTATTTAATTAGTATATATATATATTGGTATATATTTCACATTATTATTTTTTAAAGGAAATATACAACATACGATAAAACGAAACATCAATGTTTACATTTAATAATAGGCTTTGTTTAGACTTCGATTCACAGTTACAGAGAAAAATAGAGAGAAATATATAGTATGTGTATTATTATTATTATTATTATTATTATTATTAAATATATGTTTACTTGTTTTATATATGTATTTATATATACACGTGTATATATAAATAAAGAAAATCTACAGACACATATATATATATATATATATGTTATGTGTGTAGGGTGTGTTTGTTTATGTGCTCGGAAGTGTGTGTGCGTGTGTGTTTATTTAACGCGTGTCACATACGATTAAGTTTAAATAATTTAAATCTAATTTCGCAGACTCCTGGCTCTGGGGCAGTTTCAGTTCCAGCAGTCATGCGATTTTAAGCGATTTATTATCTGCAATGACATTTTCACAATTATTATTTTAATCTAAGTTCAATCATTCCAAAGTTATTACACGTTAGAGACCGTAATAACTCATTTAGGCTCGAAATTATTCACAATCACAAATATCATTCATTCCTCTTCTCAAAAAGACGATTAATCGTAATATTTGCGTATAGGTTATCATCTTCGTTCGATCTTCATTTTATTTTATTTTTTTTTTTGGAAGGGGTGGCTTTTTCTTACGTTTTTCTATTTTTCTATTTTTTTTTCTTGAATTATTTTTTAAAATTACTTTTTTTCTTTTTATTTTAGATCGAATAATATATTCGTAACACTAACAAGTAGAATGAATTATTATTTGACGCGTTTTCGTTTATTAATATTTTATAATTAGACGTTTAATTAGCGGAAAAAACGATGAATAAAGCGACAATATCAATAGCGCAAAAAGACTTGTACATTAAATATTTTTATTCTAACGACACAAATTTATTATTATTATTATTATTATTATTATTATTATTATTATTATTATTATTATTATTAGAGAGACGTTTTATGCTTACGTTGTTAGCTTCTTTTTTTTCCTTTTTTTTTCTATTTAAAGCGATAGATTATAGTCGATTTATGTTAATCAATTTATTTTTATTATTATTATTATTATTATTATTATTATTATTATTATTAATATAAAATAATAATTAAATTATAAACATTTTCTTGTATTATTTTAACAAGAAAATAGGAAGAAATTTTATAGAAATAATTAACCAAATGAAGCTTAATTTAAATCTTATTAAAATCATACGAATAATTTAATTAATAATTATTAATTATTAATTGATAATTAATAACGTGGTCTTTGCGTGCGGTCAAGGGGCTCATTGTTGACAAGCATCCAAAGGCCACGCTGCTTATGGGGTTGTTAAAAATACCAAAATTTAAATTAAATATATATTAATTAAAGCAAAAAACTCGGAATAATTTTGTTCTCAAGTATAATTTATCGCTTTATTCGATGCATAACGAACGATAATCATTTAAAAATCATCTTCGATTAATATTTTTTTGTTCTTTTGTTTTTTTTTCTTTTCTTTCTTTTTTTTTGACACAGAAACATTTGAATATTACACACCACTACTACTGCACTATTAACGTAGACTAAATGCATATTTCTAATACAATTTGTGTATTACAACAATTTTCTCGTTTATTTCATAATCTTCATGAAATTATTATAACTAAAAAATATGAAAATTAATTTAAAATTAAAAAAAAAAAGAAAAAAAAGAATAAAATATTAGGTTAAGATAAAAATGGCTTTAATGGCTCAGTCGATAATCGTATCGATAAAAATCAAAATTTTAGGCCATATCAATTTGTATTAATTTGTTTTCAATTTAAAAATATAAAATGATCGTTTATAATAATCATATTCTTCTAATTCGTAGATCTAACGTTTTCATTTATTCGAATCTTTGAAACTTTCAAAATGCAATTCGAAGATTTACGCGAATCTGTTTTATCGATGGTGCATGGATCATCAAATCTGTTTGACCGATATCTAAAGATTTTTCTTTCGATCATTCGATATAACACCATAATCTTTTATCGAATTTCGAGAAATAACCATACGAAAGTTCATGCACTCGAGATCAGTTATAACAACTATAACAAATGAAGTAAATTGTTAATCGAATTTATGAATGTTAGTGTGTGAATGTGTTTTTTTATTTTTTGATAATGTAAAATGTAAATATTATAGCGCGTTAACGCTAAAGTTACAAATAACCTAATGTTGCATACGTTTTTACATAGGTTGTATCCACTTTACAGTTCTCCCTGAAACAGACGGTTAATCTTAGTACAAAAGACCATTCTTTTTTTTATACAAATCCTGATTACTTTCGTGGAAACGATGATAGAAGTTCAACCAGCTCGATGTATTTATCCGTTAACAACAATAATAATTAAAATTCAACAAAATAAACAACAAATAAAAAATAAATAAAGAAGAAATGAAAAAACAAAACAAAACAAAAAAAAAAGAAAAACGAATAGATGAAGAAAAATTAAATGTAAAGAAAAAAAAAGAAAAATAAAATAGAAAACAGTGAATAAGATAATCGTCCTACCTTCATACTCTATTAACGCGTCTCGTCTTCCATTTCAGTCTTCGATTCTACGCCTCTACGAGAAATTATACCTACAAAGGGGTGCAGAAAAAATGCGAGAACACAAAAAAAAGAGAGAGAAAGAGACAGAGACAGAGAGAAAGACAGAAAGATAAGGATATAGAGATCAGAAGCATATGTTTGCAAGGTGGATAGGATAAGAGTAAAGGAAGTATGTCTATATTTGTTAAGGTAGGAAAAACAATGTCTTCGTCATATTTGTTCGATATGACCGGAAAGGATAAAAAAAGGAATTTGTTAGGTAAAAAGAAAGCAAGATAAGGTGTGGTATATAGAGAATGAAGGTTTTTGTTATTTTTGGTTTACTTACTCGTCCTCCCACGGGCACACTTCGTTAACATTATTGTCACGCTTATCCCGAGTGGATACAGTGCTGGTTGTTGTAGCTGTGGTAGTTGGTGCCGTTTGGTCTTCCTGTTGAGTGTCTGGCTCCCAAACAGGAACAACCTGAGCTTCTTCAGTGAGCTCATCCTTTTGTAGTGTTTCGACACCAACTTCCTTGCTTACTTTTTCATCATCCTTTTCCAACAACATCACCACTTCTTCTTTTTCTTCTTCATCATCTTCTTCTTTTTCTTTATCTTTATCTTTTAATGTTTCCTTCTCTTCTTCCTTCATTTCCGTTTCTTTTTCTTTGTCCATTTCCTTTCTCTCTTGATTATCTTCCTCTAATTCAATTTCCATTAGAGTTTCTTTAGACGGCGTAGTAACGTCGCCAGTCGTTGTACCAATACCCTCGGAATCACTTGGCAAGTCTCCGACTATAGCACTGATGCTTATCAACGGTGCTTTCGTTGATAATCTTCTAGTACCTTTTTTCGTTTCATCTAACGTTACAACTTTGTCCATTTGTTGCGTTGTTTCTAACGATGATGTAGTCGTTGTAGTTATAATTAATGTTTCTGGTTCCTCGATCGTTGCCTCGGATATCGTCGCCTCGAATTTTTCACCAGCCGCATGGCTATACTCGAATGATTCCCGAGGCGATGGTAAATTGCATGATGTGGCTAATGGCCGACCTGTTTGTTACCAAAAATATGTATATCAAATTATTCAATTGAAAAAGTGAATAATAATGAAGATTTACCAATGTCCGAAAGTTTGACTCTGTTGCTAGTAGAACCAGTTGAATAATTTCTGGTAATTGTATGTCCACCTGATCCAGAAGCAATACCATGACGTTCCGTTCTGGCAGTTGGAACAGCACTGTGCTGAAGACTGCAGGATTTTCTCAACCTGTCCGAGACTTCGGTCATAGTAAGACTGACTTCGGAAGAGGAACTGCATGAATCCAATTGTGAAGAATTTTTTCGAGATGGACGAGCCACGTCGATAAAATGTATGGACGTTTTGGTAACGTCGTTCCCATATTCCCAGGATTCCTGGGTAGTGTCAGGCCACGGGTTCGTTCCAAACGTTGCCGCCGCAGTCACCACCGCCACCGCATCCGGCCCGGTTTCTGTACTTGGCCCTGGGATCGCGTCCCAAGGGCAAACGTCGTCCATAGGGCGAACCGTCGCCTCCGTGGCGCCAGCATCCCTGACAACACGAACTTTATTACATATGCTTTAGTCTCCACTTTTTTTTATCTCGCCAACAATGCCACGCGATTGTTTTCTTTGTATTTTTTACTTTTTCTTTTCTCGTGTCTTTCACGTTTCTCTTCAATCTGACAAAGCAAACACACATTTTCTTTACATTTTAATCATTATTGCAAGTAGGGTAAACAATCGTAGTCTGATTATAATTTGCATTTTAATTGTTTTTGGTCAAATATGTTACAATCCAATAAAAAAAAATCTATATGATGAAACAATCAATAATTTTATCGTTTACCCTACCCAATACATATATGTATTTACATACGAGCGATTTCATAAAATCGGCGAGAATTTTGGAAAACATTTTAGATTGTTCGGAATTAAGGGATGATGGTGGATAATGGATTATAGAGGTGATGGTAGGAATAATTTAGTTAACGTTCAAAATAGTACAACAAATATGGATATTCAGATCAAAAAGTGAATCCACACGTTAACGTGCTTGTTCTCACACAATGCATAACACAAATAATTATATTATTATTTGTACAGAATATTTCGATTTAACAATGGCATATACATATTTCATTGAACAATAATCGATGATTGCCAATTTCAATCAAAATATGCTATACATACACATATATGTATATACATATATTATTTATATAGAAAGAAATAGAGAGAGAAAGAGAAAGAGAAAGAGAGAGAGATAGAGAGAAGAGAGAGAGAGAGAGAGAAAGAAAGAAAGAGAAAGAGAAAGACGCGTGCAGTTACTCGTGCAAATATCTGCATTCATTTATAAATTATCGATTAGTAATTGAACACACGTATGTAGTTTTTTTTTTATTATTATCTCAATGACACTCTCGAGATAACACGTGAAAAAAATGTAACAAGTTTCTTATCAAATTCCTTATCAAAGATTTTTTGTTTTTTCTTTTTTTTCTTTTCAATGACAGATATTTTTTTTTGCTTTCATCACGAGTAACCTGTTTCTTTTTTTGATTTATTGTTGTTGTTGTTGTTGTTCTGTTTTGTTTTGTTGAAATATAGTGTACCGAAGAAATCCAGTGGGGAGCAATAAACAAAGATACATAATAAATATAATAATAATATATACACATAATTAATTGAAAAAAGAAGAGAAGCTTGCCACACAACAGACACCAAATATGTATATATATATATATATATATATATATATATCGAATAACCGAATATACAACTAACATAAATTACCACAATTTTATGTTACAGAGAGACGTAAGAAATCAACAAAATATTCTTAAAAACACAATGATAAAAATTATTTCATTCTGTTTTTTGTTTTGTTTTGTTTTGTTTTGTTTTGTTTTGTTTTGTTTTGTTTTGTTTTGTTTTGTTTGTAAAAAGAGAGACATTCACGTTGAGCTTCATACTGTTTTCAGGGATTTTATACAAACGTTTTTTTAGAGGTCAATTCTTTTTTTTCTTAAGTTCACACAACATACACGCAAATGATAATTTTAAAGAAGTGCGAAAATATTAATCAGATATAAGAGAGAAAAAAAATAACAAAACAAACACTCAGGATTATTTATAATTAATTTGAATTTTTTTTTGTATTTAAATTAATATTAAATTATTGATCTTTTATAGATAGTTAATTTGTATTTAAAAAGAAAAGAAAAAAAACCCGGTTTTGTACAATTAGAGAGAGAACAAAAATATCTAGAAGAAGATAATTAAGTCGTAAAAAAACAGGTCGTGAATGAAATATAAAAAAAAGAGAAGAAGAATAAGAATAAGAATAAGGCAACGACGTGACAAAATGGAGAGATTGTTTTCGCACGTATGCGTTATATGGGGACTTACTGAATACTATGTGGACTAGGCCTCGTAGGGGTCTTTAGGAGTCGCGCCAGATCACCCCTGAAAATACCGTACCGATAAAAGCTATCCTATGTTCTTTTTCCTTCTGACTGCTCAACCAATGATGCACACTTTCAACGCGATTACCGACATTATTTCGAACGAGTATTATTTCGAACTTCCTATTTACGATTAAATATCGTCAGAATAAAGAAGAAGAACGCGTTAACCTTACCGAACTATGTGGTTGTTGGGTTTGATTAGCCAATGTTCAAGGATTTCTAAGGGTACTCTGTGAAACGGCTCAACGTATTATGTGATACAAAATATAAAAAACAAAATAACATCAAAACATAGCCTATATCGAGAAAAAGATTACATTTCTTAAATTTCTTAATAATTATTCTATTTTTAAACCCTTTCGTTACAAATGTCGACCCCTATGTTGATCGTAGTAGTAACGAAAGGGGGTTGATTGAAATAATACAAGTTTTTATTAAACGAATGAAAAGAAATAACCCAAATGAGTAACAAAAAAATTAGTAATAATAATAATAATAATAATTAAAAAAAGAAAAAAGGCGAGCGATTCGTGTATCTGAAGAGGCACGAAAACAATTTGTTGGTTGTTTCGTTCGATAATTTGATTTAAAAGGATATATTGCTATGATGTGTTTGGAAAAAAAAAAAGGAAAATGTTGTCATATACGAACGTGTCCGCCGTACCTGTATGGAATATCGGTGAGATTTGATTGGCTATGAGAATGCGGGACTCTCGGCGTAGAACTTATTTCACGAACTCCACAAACAGCAAGTTCGTGAGCTGATCCCGAGAGGCTTCGATCGCTTCCTCTTCTTCTACCACCACCACCACCACCACTACCACCAACACTACCACTACCAACACCACCAACACCACTACTAACACTACCACCACCAGTACCACCTCCACTGCTTCCTAGATTGCCACCATGTTGTTGTTGTTGTTGCAATGTGCTCGTCGTAGTACTTGCGCTAGACGCCATTTTCTTTTTTGCTTGACCACCGAAGCTGAAGAATCTGTGAAAACACAACGGGTTGCGTCTACAGTTTAGAAATAACCTTCGCATATTATTCCTTACTTACAATCAACAAACTCGTCCAACCGAGTAAAAGAAAGAAAGAAAGAAAGAAAAAAAAACTCTTACAATTGCTATTTCAATTTCTTCTTCTTGCCTTAAAGAATAATAAAAGACGAAGATAGAAAAAAAAAGCAGGATTATATGTAGGTACCTTTTCTTTTGCAATGGTTGTACACCGGCCGCTAAAAGATTTCGATATTGATCCGAGCGAATAAATCTGGGATAACAATCCTTCTTCAGAAGTAATGTATATACATGCTCGGCTGCTGAATCGAAGGTAAATCTGCTGGGATTTCTCATCTCTTGATGGACCTTCTCCATTGTCTTTCCATCTATGTTGATCTCGCAAGGTGCACCCGGAGCCAGGAATTCTCTGTTTTGTAAAGAAATATTTTTTCATAACTTTTACAATTCAAATTGTAAAATACTCGTGCTAAAAAAAAAAAACTTCATAACAAAATGTTTCGATAACTTACCTGAAAATTTCGTTAACCTTTTCCGGTATTTGTGCTTGATAACTGTGTCTCAAATCTTTAACGGCCAACCAAAAACGAATATTTTCGTGACTGTATTCTTTTCTCAAATAATTCGTGAATTCTTGTAAGCCTAAAGAAGAGAAGAAAAAAATGTAATCGTTTAACATCCAATTAGATAATGAACAGAATTATTATTATTGGACAATGGAAAAAGATTTGATCACCTGTTGGATCGGACATAAGTTCTTCCATCGATAATTCCCATCGTTTGACACGCTTTTCCGTGGGGATTTCCACCCTGAACAAAACAACACGTTGGGGGAAAAAAAAAAAATAAACGATCGATTAATACGCGATAGGATCTTTTTACGAGTTTGATACATAATTTTCATGTTTATATAAATAAACATGATTTTTAATATTTTATATTAAAAAAATTAGATAAAGTATGAAAAAAATAATCTTTCTATAATATATATATATATATACTAACACTGGACTATTTAACGACCAGAATGTACTGTCATCTGTGATCCACGGATTTGAAGGTAACGGATGTACAAACATCGGGTCGTATTCCACGTATGTTTCAAAATATGATTTCAAATTTTCTATAGCAGCTGAAACCTTGATTCTCGTGCGTGTTAAACTGTTTTGAAGAAAGTCCACCTATTCAATGAAAAAAGAAAAAAAAAGAAACAAAATAAATCAAAGATAAAAATGAAGGAATACATTATAAAAGGATTATTACCTCTCGTTGTAATTCAGCGACAGTTCGTTTACGTGGAGGAGGACGTGGTAGTCCTGGACGAAAACGTGTTGGTCCTGGAACTACTTCAAGACTGCTAAGACTACCAGGTGGTGGTCGGTAAACTCTCCAAAATGCTCTTTCCTGTGAATCGCTTACTATCTTATCCCCCTTCTTCCGGTCTTTAGCTAATCGTACCTGAGCCCACAAAGTTAGTACCATTTCAAGAAGTTAGATGTTTCTACATTTAAATTTTCCAAACGATTTCACCCTAAATCTACCACGCTTCTGGTCAAATTTTACTACAACTTTATATTATAACTTCGAACAAGAATTTCGTAGAAATTTCAACGAAACTCATTTCATTTCGGTGTGTTGAAAAAAGTACACTAGTCGATCGATAACAATACTTTCTCCAAATAAAAAAGAAAGACAAAAAAAAGTTAATCGTTTAAACGGAATATAATTGAATTATTCACCTGTTCCTCGGCTTGCAGTTGTATAATATCCCATTTATTTTGCAGATTCTTCCGTAGACTGTTTAATGCTTCCTATATAACGAAAAAGATAGAAAGAGAAGAAGAAGAAGATACGTAACGTAAAACATATTCGATACGAAGAAAAACAAATTAAAAAATGGACAATAAGAAAAAAAAAAACGGAGATACGATTGAATAAGTGAAATTTTTACGTACGGTTTCGTAATCTTCAAGAGCGTGACGTTGTTTGTTCCGTAATGTTCGTTTAGCCAAATAAATAGCGTATTCCACGTTGTCAGGATTCTTATGTTGCCATGGCCAATAATACGGTGACTGTGAGATAGTTGAGAGATTGAAAAGAAAAAAAAAAGACAGAAAAAAAATAAAATAAATATGAAACACAAAACTCGTTAGATTGATTCAACAGCAGCAACCGGGAAAAAATGTTTTATCATTTTTTTTTTCAGAACTAAATTGATGCAATATTTAATCCTCTCTCACTATTTTTTCTGTTTCATTTTTTTTTAAGAATACTACGAAATATTAAATTTATTTAAGGCTTTAAATAATTTCTTTTGTTTTGCAAATATATTCAATTGATTTAGGGAACCAAGTATATATATATATATTTTTTTTTTTTTAGATGCTAAATTAATTCAAATTACCGAGTAATTTTTCGTATTAAAAATATTAAATTGATTCAAGGTAAACTATGAGAGATAATATTTTCTTATCTTCTCTATCTATTATTCTTATTTGTTTGATTATTTTATATGTATATACAATTGTATGAGGGTGGGATAAACAAAAAAAAAGTACCTGAAATCTATATAGCGAGCTATCATCCTTAACGGTAAGCGTCTTGGAGTCGTTCACCGGGAAGAAGTAGCCATACTGGCATAGTTGATTAGCAATATGGAGCGCCTCTACTGTCAACATAACCAATGCACTTTCATACCTGAGAAAATGACTTTTTAAATCTGGGAATTGTGGCGTAGGGATTTATGTTATTATAAGTACTAGAAAAAGAAAAAAAAAACTCCGTCTAGTTACGTGCAAAACACCCCTTTTATGTAACAACGCGAAACGTAGTCCAACTACGCGATATATATACGAATCGAATTCTCATAACCCCATATTGAAGCAAATCATTTTCAAAAGCATACATCTAACGTAACAGGAAGAGGAATTCATGCCGATTGTATAGCGCGTGTCTCTCGTCGTCGACGAACTCTATTCATTTAACACACGTTTTTCTTCCTTTTTCTATATATATATATATATATATGCTTTAAATGAAAAGAAGAAAAAAGAAGCAAGCAAGGAAGGAAGGAAGGAAGAAAAAAGAAATGAGCTATGCAAGGGTTTCTATTTATCGGGAACATATTAAGTTCATGTTGAAGAGGTTTCCGTAAGCAAAAAAAACAGCGAAGCTTCAATGAAAAAAATTAAAAAAAAATTACAAACCTTACGTGCTTTTTTTTGATAGAAATTTAAAACCAAATGATGACGATGATAATAATAATAATAATAATAATAATAATAATAATAATAATAATAATAATTAATATGTTAAATGGAATTGGTAATATAGAAAGTATTAAAATTAGCATTTGTAAGAGGCGCGAGAGCACAGCCGCAGGAGACCCTTTTTTTTTTGGAGACGCCAGGATAATCTGCATTAGACATCCATTAGAAGGGTCCATAGACATTCGTACCTGATTCCTCGATGGAAAGCCGATCCATAAGCCACTCGACGAGATCGTAACCTGCAACACGCAGGCAGTCTACTGTACTCTCCTGGCCGTGATGGCCGCTTACGTTTATGCCACAACGCAGGTACCGATGGCACTCACCCATGAACGCTGAAGGGATCAAGGTGAGAAATTGTTTTTGGCTACGCACGGGTACCCCGTTTTGAGGGTCTTGCATCTCCCGCACCAGCCCCTCCATCTGTTAATTCATTTGATTTTATTTTGGGTGATTTTGTTATAATGAATAATTTGTTACCTTATCAAAGGCATAAGGCCTGTGAACACGTGACTCCTTCTCTTTTTGTTGTAATTGTTGATTGCTAGAGGCCTCCATCGCGATCTTGGGGGCCCTCTGCGTCTTTGGCAGGAGCAGTGGCGATATTTATGGCGGAGGGGGCTGGGGAGCTGGGCCGGAGACGGGTCTACCCGAACTCCATGGGGCTCTGGCCCCATCCCATCACTCCAGTCACCCCCGCACGCCCACTGCACATATTCAAATCAAACAAACAAACTTGTTACATATTTTTTCAATTCAACTTTTGATCACTAGCACAACCCATATACGAATACTTATTAATTTGATTAACCCGTTAACTGCCAAATTATTTTTTGTTTGAAAAATATTTATATTTTTCAAAATGTCTTAAATGGGGATTATGGCTAGTTGCACGAAAAAAACTAATAAGAGACTATTATTTATTTCTTTTATTATTATCTTATACAGACAAAATAGCCATTATTATGCCATTTTTCCATACAGTCCATATAAAACCGAGTGGTGTACGTAAAATTCCAAAATCTCCAAATGGGGATCGTGCCAGCTAATGGGTTAATTTCTTTTCTTTTTTATAAATACACATTTACTTTAGAATCATGATGGAATGGATAGAAAATAATACAAATTTCTAAACTATTATATTAGAATTTTCCTGTTGGAAATATAATTGAACAATCCCCAACGTGTTAATCAATGCCACGAGAGTTTACTACTCGAAGCAAGGAGAAATAGTTTGTAATAGTAGTAATAGTAATAGTAATAGCAATAGTAGTAGTAGTAGTAGTAGTAATAGTAATAGAGAATGGTAAACTCGCCTACGTGAATATAATTCTTGCGTGCGCCTGTAAAGTATGCGACCGTTTCTACATTGTCGTAGTAGACATCGTAGGAATTTCAAGGAACATTGCTGTTGGGCTATAAAGTCGCGGGGCGTTATGGTAAAACGAGTTTTCTATTAAAATAGATTTAACCATACACTGGTTAACAAACACAACATCGTTATTTTGTCGAAGCAAATTCCATCACGATAAAATGGGAATGAAATTTTCAAAAGGAATTCGAATGATTGTTTAATATACTAACATATACGTAAAGAAGAACATGTCTGAAACAAACAAATTAATTGTTGTCTTGTTTATCGTTATTTAAAATCTTTCATTTGTTCAATTTGATTTCTCTTTCTCTCTCTCTTTTTATATTTGTTTTACTTTCATTTTCTTTTTATGTCGTTCGATGACACAATTCGTAATGAAAGAACCAAGCCTTGTGTGTGTTCTTGTAATCCCATCGGACAAGATTCTTTAGAACCCCTCCCCCAACCCTTATTTATTTCTCTTGCTTTTCTTTCGAATTAGATTTATGTCACTTTCGATGATCATGCCAATTACGTGTTAGACATAAGTCGTTCTATGCTCGGACTTATTGTCTCCAACATGAAGATACATATCGATCTTTATACTGAAATAATAAAACTGACCATATACGCGCAAAAAAATCTCTGTATGTGTGTTTGTGTGAACGTTAATTAAAGAAAGAAAGAAAAAAAAAGAAAAAAAAATTCCACCCCCCACAAGTTCCAACAGCTTATCACAACTTTTTCACCAAAAGGTTTTTCCTGCTTTTTTTTGCTCTTTTTTTAAATGACATTTTTGAGGCCCAACCCGTGACGTCAATCAAAATGTTTGACACATTTTCGTCGAAATTCTCTTCGTTAATTTTGAAACCAACCTCGATGTATGTTTGCATTTGTATTTTTCTTTTTATGTGTATGTTTGTGCATGTGTGTACGTGTGGGTTAAAGTTTCATTCGAACGTTCAAAAAGTTTTTCTTTTTTTTTTTGCAATTCTACCCTCATTAACGTTTATGGAACACAGTCGACGCGTTTAATATAATTATGCGCAAAAACGTGTACGCTCGCATATGTGCAAGAAGAAGAAGAAGAAGAAGAAGAAGAAAAAGAAGAAGAAAAAGAGGAAAAAAATAAATGGGGAGGGATGGGGAGGAACCGCATATTATATCCGTAATGATGAAAGAGCACATTTTTTCTTCTTCAAGGAGAATCAAAGGAAGGCATTAATGAGAATAATTTAAAAAAAAAAAAATAAAAAGAAAAAAAAAGCTATCAAAGTTCGTGCTAAGTAAACTTAAATATAATCGACTCTTTCAAACGATTTCTTTTAAATCATTTCGATCAAAATTATTTGAATACGCGTGATCGAGAATAAAATAAATTACATTACAGTAATAATTGTACCACATTTCATATCGAATTGAACTATTTTTTTTTTTTTTTTTACTAACAATTAGAACATTATTTGTTATTAAATTCAATACTTCTCATTTCAATGTCTTTTCTTTCTTTTTTTTTTTCTATATCGAAAACACAAGGGAATACAATGTGTAGCATATTTTATATTGGACTTTCTACTCTTATCATTAAAGTATACTTTTAATTCTTTTAATGTCATATAAAAAATATTTATATATACGTATAAAACATTTGAAATAAAAAATGCAAACACTAAATGTCTAAGGGTATTCAACATGGTTGATGAAACATAGAAAGGTGTGTTATAGAAATCCAATAACATTGCGTGCTAACAATATGTTCTGTATGTTTAAAGATAAGATTTTGGTGCTGTGAACAAATCCATTGAGGAAAATGAACATGTGACGATAATCTCGCGCATAATCAATAACACAAAATCACTTTGGAGAACGATGCATACAAACAAAATGTACACTAATGTGACAAATACACATCATATATAATAAATATATTTTTTCTCCAAAGTATATCAACAAAAATAAAAAATAAATCACGAAAAGAATTTGGTGACGTATTAAAAATGAAATAAAATTAAATTAAAATAATGATGATAATAATAATAATAATAATAATAATAATAATAATAATAATAATAATAATAAAAACAAATAATAAAATGTAGAATTGGGATTGAATTTCTATCTCACATTTCTCGGATCACCGATAATCGGTTGGGCTCTTTTTTTTTCGTGACGATAAAACGACGGCAGTCGCGTATTACAACGAAATGGCTCTCAAATTGATCGGGCGAACGGTCGCACGTAGTAGACGACGCTGATTTTAGTCCACCCCCTATCGTCCTCTTCCTCTCCTTTAAATCTCTCTCTTTGTCTCTTTCTCTTTCTCTTTCTCTTTCTCTAAATCGTTGGTAAATAAAACGCTAAAATTAAGCACCCGTCGAAAAAGCTCAATCTCTCTCGTTCGTGGGACGATGTCGACGATAGATTGAAATTTTAATTGGATTCTGCCTATGGAACATACAGAGGGATGAGAGAGAGGGAGGTGAGAGGGGGCGGAACGGAGGCGGAGGAGGAAATTTCAAATCGTACAAACGATTACGCAAGGGTAACAGCACTCATTCTACCTTTTTCATAATTATTGACACCTTGTTAACCAAAGTTTATTATTGTGATCGTTAAACTAATATTTTTCATATTATTCATATTTTTCATACAAACATGCATACATTTGTTTATGCATTTATGTAGATTCAATCAATTTAGAATAGATAATTAATAATAATAATAATTATTATGATTGTATATGCATGAGTATTTATTAGAATATTCGATGCACATATCAGTCAAATTAAGTCAACAATATTGGCTATGTGTTATTATTATTATTATGTTTGCTATGACGTTAATTGATTATTATTGTGTTTATTACTATTAAATATAATAATAATTATAATAAATGTGATTTTTATATGGTACTTGGTGTGTAATCACATTTCAATAAATTGATAATGTGTTGAAAAACAAGGCAAGAAGTTAAATCTTTTGTAACATGAAGCAAATAATAATCAAAATGAAATATTAATTTTGTTTCGTTTTAGATTCAATATATTCTATCATGGTAGAGGACAATTATCGGAACAGTAAATTAAAGAATCAGGACACGACATACCTTTTTCGTTGCCACAGAACCGTTAGAATGGAAAAGTGTTAGCAACGGAACAAGAAATAGAAAGAAAGAAAGAAAGAAATAGAAAAAAAAGAATAGAAAAATTCTTATAATACACATACACATACCTATACATAGAGACACGGATATATTTGAAAGGAAGGCAAGCCTAGTCGTTTCCAAGACTTTACTCGTTATCGAAGAACGATTCATTTTCTCGATGACTTGCAATCACTCTTCTCCCTTCAAAAACATCGAAGAAGAAGAAGAAAAAGAAGAAGAAGAGAAATAGCATGTTGCTAGCTACTCTACTTCCTAAGAGTAAAAGTCGAGTCAGTAAGCTCCTCTGCTTGGTAAAATATCGAAGCACGTTTTCATTTACAGCTACCTAGCTAACTGCTATTGCTTTGATCAAACGACTTGAACGAGTATCGTTCGTAAATACACACACACACAAATACACATTCACATACACACACCTTCTTTTTGCCAACCCTTTTTTTCGTATCCAGATCGAGTGTTCAGAAAACGAGGTCATCGGTGTTGTAGGCGAATATATGGTAGTCAACTTTTGGCCATGGACGTCGTAAAAATGACTCGCGAAATTGTAATTGATTGAAAGGAAAACGATAAGAAATCAGGATTCCTAATGTTTTAAAAACCTTCAACATTATCGATATACATATGTATGTTATATGTACGTAGGTATACATATATATTTTCTCATGATATTAAATTGTTTATTAAATTATATGCATTTTCGCGTCTAAACACATTCACACGAGGTTTACTATCTTAGATGGAAAATAATATGACGTGGCTTGGTTGGTTGGTTGGTTGGTTGGTCGGTCCACTTTTCGCTCGTCGCACGATATCTGATCGATATTTATTACGGTTTACTTGCCTTAGTCGGGACTCGGTATGCGAATGCTAGCAATGCTTGATCATTCCCCATTTCCATATTTATTTATATATTAGTTTCTTAGAGAGAAAGAGAGAGAGAGAGAGAGAGAGAGAAAACTTATCTCTGCCCCCCCTCCCCTTAGGAAAGCAAAACATCAAGAAAAACAGACAAACAGAGAGAGAAAAAGAAAGAGGGAAAAAATCTAAACAACGTCAGACCAAAACATTGATAAGTAAACAGTATCCCGCATACATAAATATGTATACATGTGTACGTATATGTATATATATATATATATAGGATACTCTGATGCTTTGTATACTACATGTGTCTATATGCATTTATATTGATGTGTATGTGAAAACGCACCCACCGAGATCGTATCAAGGTACAGAGAAGTGGTTCCGTTCGTCCCCGTCGCTAGTCAGTCGTGTTTCAAAGGAGGGAAGAACGTACGTACAGCCATCCGTCATCGTGAGATCCGCAGCGGAGATGCACGAAGCACGATCTTCCTCGTTCGAACGTAGAAATCACCTCTTCCTCTTTCTCTTCCTCTTTCTCTTCCTCGTTCTCTTCCTCTTTCTCTTCCTCTTTCTCTTCCTCTTTCTCTTCCTCTTTCTCTTCCTCTTTCTCTTCCTCTTTTTCCACCACTACCACCAGCAGCACAAGCAACTTCTCCACCACCGCCACTGGCACCGCCGCCACCACCTCTTGCTGCTGCTGCTCCTCCTGCGCCTCGGCCTCCTCCCTACCACTTGCTTCCTCGAGCTCTGGATCGACCGCCGTCGTTGCGACAGAGCTTGGAAAAACAACCGATGGGTACCAGAAACGGTTACAGAGAGACCACACTACTATACAAAAACTCTTCTCTTCTTCCCACAACCTTCTCTGTTGTTCGGCAAACGTTCCCCCGAAATTTTTTTATTTCACTTATTTCTTCTTGTTACCCTTCTTTAATTTTTTACTATGATAAAGATAACCAAACTTCAGCACTCTGGATTCACACGAGGAACACTAAAAAGCTTTTAATCCAGGACGAGACACTCCTTTCATTTGACCTTAGCTTTTTTTTTTTTCTTCTATCTTCTTAGATGAGGAAATTGCACAAGGATCTCATTATCGACCGGTACTCTCTTTCTTTCTCTCTCTCACGCACGCACACACACACTCTCTATCTTTCTCTCTCTCTCTCTCTTTCTTTCTTTCTCTCTCATACATTCAAGTTCGCTTGATAGCGACGAGCTTTTTTTTATTTTCTCCCTTGTTTGCAAATATGCATCTAATTGTATCTATTTTTTGTTGTTGTTGTTGGTTGTTATTATTCTTGCGTGCTTTTTACTCTCTCTTTTTTTCGGCTTATTATTTTAGCAATGAAGTAGTACACGTTGAGCTATCTGGTAGAGCTCGTACGAGCTTGCGAGATTTTCTTCAGTAGCTCGACGAGTCTCTCCAAAGTTAGCACCACTGTCGTTTCAGTAGCGTTCTAGCTGTTAAGGCAGCACCGCGCGCACCCGCGCTACGCTGCCACCAGCACCAGCACCAGAACCAGCACCAGCACCAGCAGCAGCAGCAGCAGCAACAGCACCAACACCGTCACCGCCTCCGACCATATTTTTGGGGGAGGGAGAAGCTTTAAGGGGTGGGACGAGGATCCTAGTCGGTGGTAATGGTGGTGGTGGTGGTAGTAATAATAGTGGGGGTTGGGGTGGTGGTGGTGCTACTGCTGCTGCTACTGCTGCTGGTGGTTGTTACCGCCACCAAAAAGAGAGAGGGAAAGGACAAGTAAAAAAACGCAGTTAATACTAAAGGGAAGATTCCGCCTTGTCCTCGTCCTCCTTCTCCTTCTCGTCTTCGCCTTTTTAAGGAATAGCAAACGTTCAATCGCATCCGTTCACCGATGTGTGTATTCAAATACTTAGCACAGCCAGTCTGGACAAAACCCGAACGCTTTTTACTTCATCGACGACAATTCATGAAGCAGCATGACCACCACTAACAACAACTGGGAACGGACATGCGCGTCTAACTAAATCTTCCCCTTTTTATTATTTTCTTTTTCTCTATATAATTCTATTGCGATTAAATATGATTCAACTGTAAAGACTTTTTTTCTTTCTTTCTTTCTTATATGTTCTTCTTAATCTTCTTATTTAATTTGAAGCCGCACGTTCGCTTCCTCTTATTCAACGTCGTATTCCTCATCGTTCCTCGAACGCAAAGGAACGACGACGGAAGCTCGACTCCTCAGCACGGACTCACAATATCTCGTTTCCTTCCTACTCCAACAACGACGTAGGTTCTCTCCTCCGCGTTCGCTGAGCTTTCGGTCGTATTCGTGCGTTTTCGTATACATTCGCGATAAACCGGCTAAGTTCGGCTCCTCTCGTCCACCCACCTTCGTGAAAGCTCTTTCCCTCTCTTCTCACAGGTACACATATGTGCTACATATAAATGTGTGTGAGTGGGTGGTGTGTTTGTGTTTGTGTCTGCTGCTGCTGTTACTGCTGCTGCTGTTACTGCTGCTGCTGCTGTTGCTGCTGCTGCTGCTTTCTCGCACTAGGTCTCCCCGCAAAGCCTGAGTATATACTTACCTGCACACACGAACCTCACCGAGTTTCACCGAAGTCCAGCGAGAGCTTATTCTCTGCACAAAGCCGCGACACGCAGCTGGGGATTTCGAACCTTTCTTCGTATGCCTTGGTGACACGTATCGAGAACGTCTTCTCGATATATTCCTCAGACATGTTTTTAGGGTTGGCTATTTTCTTTGGATCACTATTCTCTCGAAAAAATAATCATACATCAATCGTTACTTGTTCGTTAAATGAATGAGCTTTTGCAACTTTGTTAGCAAACGTTACTCATGAATAAATTTTTGTTATTTTTGTCAAATAAAATCCTATCAATCTCGATTTATTATTATAGGAAAATCATAAATTCCTTTTCGCATTGTTTCGATGTAATTAACGGATTGAAACTTTGTCAAATAGTTAAGACGATAAAGTTTGTTCATGATAGACATTTCCCTCTCTCTCTCTCTCTCTCTCTCTCTCTCTCTCTTTTTCTATCTATCTCTAAAGAGAGTAGCATGAAATTATACGAGTTACAAGATATTCGTTGGGTAAAATTCAGGGCGTTCGCTTGATACCCATATTACATAGAAGAGATCCAACGTACCATACATATATACCATACATATATGCGTGCATGCACAGGTATACTAAACTTCAACACAAACGCGAGATAATTGCTTTGCTTGGAAGAGTTACCAGCTCGATTTTCCTATGGAAATAAACGGAGATTGATAAGTTTGTTTTGCTCGGTTGTGTGTGAGAGGAGAGAAAATGGAATGCGTCGTAATAACTAACCGAATGTATAATGGAATATACATATCCATACTGAAATCTGAAAAACAAGCAAAATCCCGGATGTCTCTTTGCTCGTTTCATCGGCCCCGAAAAGAGAAACAAGAGTAGCAGGGTTTCTGTGTGGGTGGTGGTGGTTGTAGTGGTTGGTTATTTGCTGGGATGAGAAAAAGAAAAGAAAAGAAAAGAAGACAACAAAAAAAAAAAAAGGGGAATATCGTGAAAAACGAACGCTTTCAACGGTGGGCGGATTAAAAGAGATAGTAGTGCGAATACACGAAGGGATAAGAGATATCCTAAGAAGACGTATAGAGATTTGCCAAGGCAAAGGCCAGTTTCCTAGCAGATGGAAATATGTGAATAAAAAAAGAAAGAAAGAAGAGAGGCACTCTTAGTTATGAACATCCTTGGAATAAATAGAGACGAAGTGAAACACGCCGAGGTAAACTCCCGACGTGTCCAATGAGAGAATGAGTGCACGTGTCCTCGAAAGGGAATGAAGGGTGTAGTCTAAATCCCGAACAAGTTAATAAAATTAATAAGAATTTCATGATTTTTTGAATGTAATAAAATTATAGAAATCAATTAAAGATAAATAAAAAAAGAACTCTACCTTAACGTCTAGTTTTTCACGATAAACGAAAAAAAGAAAATAAAAGCACGGAGGAAAATAGTTCTGGATCCAATTGGATCCATTTAATTGCTAAAGGTTTTTTTGGAACAACAACAACAGCAGCAACAACAGCAGCAGCAGCTAAAATGCTACTTGAGACGAGCTTGGACATTGATGATCATTAAAAATATGCTTTGTGGTCATAGATGGTTGGGAAGAAAAAAATACTCAGGGAGAAAGAGAGTTAGAAGCCTCGGAACAAAAGGGTCTACGATCCGAATAAAAGAGCGTGTTGAGATATTTCGATCTCGTGGGAGTAAATGGAGAAGGGTCGGCGTAGCGCCGTAAAAAGGTCCTCGCAAAGAAGAGTAAACGGGGGATAGCTGAGAGACATCAGCGTGCTGACGGTTAGGGTGCTGCTGAGTAAAAGTAAAAAGAAGCTCCGCTAAATGTGGGAAAGAAGAAAAAGAGGGATACCTATATCTATATATATATATACTTTCCTTACTTCCTTCTTTTCTTTCTCCGATTTTTTTTCTTCTTCTTCTTTTCCTCGGTTAATCAAAACTCCGAAGAATAGTTGGAAGAAAAAAATGGAGGGTGGAGAGGAGAAGAGCTTTGCTCTAATGCGATGTATGAATTATACATTCACTGGTAAACTGTCTTGTCTTCAAAAATGGAAAGAAAAGAAGAAGAAGAAGCTCTTGATGAGGAGAGAAAGAGGAAGAGAAAAATAGTGTACGAGTTAAAAAAAATAACTAAAAAGTAAAGGATCAACTAATAAAAGGATTTATTCGAGCATTGTGACACACGTTAAACCGTATCAATTTATTTTTTTTCTTATAGTTGTTTAATTAGGATTAATAGTTCTCTCGTACCAATTTTTTGGATTTGTTCATAGATAATGGATATATGTAAATATTGAATCAGATATGATGACGAATGAAATGAATATTTTTTTTATGTATACATCTATTGATTAGAGAAGTTTCATATGAAAATCTGGTTATACAGGATTGATATTTATAGAGTTTAGCGAGGGGTGATTTTTTTGCTGATTTCATTTGACCTTGATAGAAGAGCGGCAATCTCTCCATCTCTCTCTCTCTCTCTCTCTCTCTCTCTCTCTCTTTTCTGCGTGTCACGATGTAATCGTCAGGTTCTTCTAACCAAGGAGGAGGAGCAGCAGCAGCAGCAGCAGCAAGTGCAGTGGCGCAATAAAAACTTGTGAGTAGCTTTGCGAGCGTTCGGGAATGTAAAGAAGGTGGACTCTGACGAGCGTAAAAAATCTGATGCATCGTTTGTTATTGGTCGTTTGCTTGCGAGCTTTAAAAGAGAGATTTGCACACGGGTTATGCCAATAAAGCAGAAGTAATAGCGCGTATGTGTGTGTGTGCGTGTGACGTTATTCAAATATAAAAGCATTCGTGTTTTTTATGCATAAAGAAATTTGCAATCGGTTGAGGGGGGAGTCTACGTCAAGCTGTATACTAATTAGACGTATGATAAAAATAAAATTGGATAAAATGAAACGGCGAAAATACGAAGGGTTGGCTGATTGTGTCGAGTTAGACGTTGAATCAAAGTAAAGTCACCTTTGCTAACACCCTTTTTTGGGGAATATCTTTTTTTTTTTTTGTTAATCATTTTACAACCGTATCTAAATTTGTCTAAAAGGGGATCACCTTTTTTCTTAATACAGCACTGCTTTCACCGAGGAGGTTCTTATTGATCAACGATCAGTATAGACACGTCTTGCAGCTTCTGGAGTTTCACACGAGCCAGGAGTTTCTACGAACGTATATGACCATATTTACTTCCAACTTCTTCTTCTTCTTCTTCTTCTATATATGTTTTTAATCTTATGTGTGTTTAACTCGTTTTACGGTTAGTTTCCTAATTAATGGATTATTTCGTTGAAAATTTAATTATTCTTATCTTTAATTCTAGGAAATAAATCTTTCTTTAAATCAACTTTCAAAGTTATCTCGACTACAATATAACTTGTATTATATATAATTTCAATATATATATAAATCGATATGTGACTTGTTCTTCTTAAGAAAATGCTATCATCTCTTTCATTGTTATCTTTATTATTATGTTGATAAGTTATGATCGATAGATACGTCAAAATCAGATGAGTTTTGAGAACGCTAAGGGTTCGATATCATCGAAAAGAGTAATTATGCGTAATTTGTAGAAAAAGGAGAATGAGAAAGAAAGAAAGAAAGAAAGAAAGAAAGCAAGAGAAAGAGAAAAAAAAGGTCGAGGTAAATTGTCCATGGACCGTATTAAATATCGCATGGAATAATTTACGGGTGCATCCGTATCTTGTTGCGCTTGACCTATTTTATCTTGGACTCTCGGGAACGTGGCAAGCTTGATGTGTTATTACTTCTTCGGAATTTAATTAATTCCTCCTTTTTCCCTGAGATTTTCAACCGTTTTCACAATTTTCAAGTCGTGATCTATAATATATTTTTCTGGCTATTGTCTTAATGAGAGAGATATTATTGTCCTTCGTCAATGAAAACTTCAAGGCCAAAATGTAGAATGAAATAATAAAACAAAAATTCAATATATATATATATATATATATTGAATTATTGTGAGGGTTCAGACAGAGAGCAATAATATAATAAACTTAACTGACTGATGAAATATATGTGTGTGTGATACTTTATTTAATTATGACGTGATGTCGAGCGGTATTTACATAAGTTTACACAAAGTGGCATGGTTACAAAAATACAGAATACAAAAGAGTTACAAATATAAGACCGACTGACTGACTTGCAGAACTGACTGATTTGCAGAATAACAGATAATACACAGACAGACAGATACAGACAGACTGACCAAAGACAGATACACATGGATTAACTAAGGACTGAAGACTTAGGACAGATACAGACTGAGCACTAAGGACTAAGGACTGATACAGACTAAAAACTAACTAAGGACACCTTCTTACTTCTTTCCACATATTTATATCAGAAATGAACTATACCCCTTTAGAGAGGGAAGGAGACTATGAATCTTATTGACCAATAGCAAAAAGGTACACCCCCTATAGTAAACCGATAGGTACAGCTTGTGTTTTTTAGGTAAAGATTGTAGTGAAAAATCATGCATAAAGGAACTTCGTTTCAAATAACGGAGTATTGTTTCTTCTTATGTGTCACACGTGTTTCCATAGAAATCCGAAATTATCCGAAGGACCTGACACTTGCACAAAGGGTTTTCATCGCACCAGTAGGTCCCAATAATTCTTAAGTTTTGTTTTATCATTTTATAGTCCTCCTAAATCTTTCCTTTTAGTCTCTGAATAGAGTTTTCCTTTCGAGAAAATAGAATATAAAGAAAAGAACTGAATACTAGTTTTTTGTTTACCTACAATATATATTTTTGTTTCTACAATGAACACACAGTTTTCTATGCAAACAAGGATATATCGAAAAGTGATATATGCTACTACGATGATATATGCAGTCCACTCTCCCTCCTTACCATAATATTACCGGGGTAATATGATCATTATCCAACATAAATTTACAAGGCACGCTCTTACCGCGAAGTATCACGAAAGCCCTACTTCAAGTAGTGAAAACTTTCTCGACGTATGTGTTTGATGGTGGTACACGCACGTGAGAAGAGAACTCCTCTTGTGGTGAGTTTAACCGACTGCACTGCATACGCGTTCGAATTTCATAATGAATGGAAATAGAAATTCTTTAAAAGAGACTCTCCTACCTATTTGTTTGTTACACCTTACCATTTAATCTAGGTTCAATTGCTTCAAAAATTACTAAATGTTTAAGAAAAAAAAAAAGATAAAAATCTCGACAGTAAAAAATAGAAGACGAAGAATAAAAAAATAAAAAATAAAAGCTTTAACAACAAAATAATAAAGTCGATAAAAGGGAAAAGCTTTAATTAACTAAACCAAACGCGTAACTAGTGATCATTAAAAGTTCTTTTTCAACAGAAGACTTTCTTTATTTGATAATTGGCTATGTGATTTTATTTCTATTTTCTTTTTTTCTTTTTTACTTTTATTTATTTGTTTAAATTGACCGAGAGGAAGTTCTCTTACAAAAAAAAAAAATATGTAACATACGATGATTTTATGCAAAACTAGTGTGCGTGATGTTGTTTTTTTCATCTTTTTCAGTTTTATTTTTTTTTCCGTCCTAATTGTTAACTCATCGCGTTCCTAGGCATATTCCGAGTACCGGAAACTAAAGTGAAAAGATATAAGTAGGTACATACCACAGTTTGCCATAATTCTTCATAGTGCGTGTGCAATCACGATTTACGCGGGCTCGTGCATATTGTATATTTGCATGCACATTCGTCCGTATTATGCATGCGTGATATTAAACACTATACGCACAATATGTAATATTATGATACATATTCGGTCAACATCACTATAGTCAGTCAATCAAATCCCGATTTCATATCGCGTGTATAATTATTATTCCCATTTTATAAAACGCGTACGTGTATATATGTGTCTATAAAAAAAAAAAAATAATAATAATAACAACATTTATAAAAAGAAATTGATGTCACGAGAACGAACATATGTATATTACGTAAAAAAAAAGGGTCACACAGTACAGGTTTTATGTTAGAGAAAAAAGTACGTATATTAAAAACCCATACACATATATATCATGTATAGATCTACATGGTGTCCTGTATTATCAATCAAACTTAAGCTACTTCATAATATCATTTTTCTTTAATTACGTATTTTGTGTACCAACAAAAAATATAAATACCAACAACAAAAAATTGGATAACGTTGATGTTTGATTGTACAGATTATATTTCTAATTTTAAATTAGAAAATTGATGAGAATGAAAAGTAGAACACAGTGTATATATTGATGAATATACCTCGATGGCACGCACGCAAGCAAACAAGCAAGCAAACAAGCAAGCAAACAAGCAAGCAAACAACACGGTCCAATTTTGTTCGTCGGTGAGGTTCTGTACTTCTAGTGCTTACGATTTGCGTGCACCAAATGTGACAGAGAAACGAATGCAACGGATAAGACTACACACGCCTTATGCTTCTTCCGTTCTACTATGCAATAGGTGGGGTCGAAAAATAATACGTGAATTTTACGATCGCATTGCAAACGTTTTACGTCCTTTCTACATATTTACTTACACATATTACTTATAGTTATATTTGTATGCGTATTTTTTGTATTCATTTATGTATGAGTGTGAGTGTGTGTGTGTGTGTGTGTGTGTGTGGTGTGTGTACAATAGATGTATTTTTCTTTTTATCTTGGGTTCCGTACGCGACGTGTTATTTTATGTACGTGTGTATACCATTTTTGCATTTGCACACGTGCCCATCTTGAAAATAAGAAATATGGATAAACGTAGAACACGTGCGACCTTTACTGACAGTTCTTTAACATTTTTCCCCGTATAAATCTCGATGACGTATCAGGATTTGTAGAAAATTTGTATTTATGAATTTTGTATTATCGATATTTTTTTATTTATTTGTTTATTTTTATTGAATAGAATAAACTGTTTAAATTTTTGTTATGTACAAGTTTAATACCTTGATAGATGTTATATATATATGTGGATTAAATTTGTATGACACGGATTATAATAAATCCTTCGTATATGGGGATAAAGAAAAAAAAAACAAGAAAAAAATAGTAATAAATTGTATATAGTTAGTTTATATAAAGTAGGATAGATAGCATAATTATTAGGCACTTTATAGTCATTTATTTAATTACATGTAGGTGAAAGTCGCAATATGTGTGTACTGGTTACCTAAATTATAGACCATTAATTTTTCTCCAATTGTTAATTGTGATTATCAACGTGATCCGATAATAAATTGTAGAAAAGTAGGCGAGGAAATGAAATGTATAGAATATTAATTTATCTAATAAAAAAATATGATAAGGGGAAATAGATTTGTTCAACTTTCGATCTTGAGCTTTCCCTAGTTTACATTTTTTTTTTTTATATCGATTCTACAACTCAAATGTTACGATTTTTGTGTGTGTTTTTTCCTTAAAATAAAAAGAATCTTAAAAGTAACGATAATCGTTTAGATCAAATGTTGTATTTTAGATCAATTTATCGAAAACGAATAGAAACGATTTGAACAACCTTTTGGTATAGTGTTTGATAGTTCTATTAAATCGAATTCATCAGAGTTGAAGTTAGTTGTAATACTTTAGGTAGATGACCACTACACCACCACTACTACTACTAGCCACCACCACTGCTAGGAAAACGTTTATTTCTGTCGTTCTGTGATGGTGATCGAATGTATCATGTCGACCGGACGGATATAATACATTCGAGTCCCCGTTTTTCACGGGACGATGAACACCGACCATAATGCTTCGCGATTTGAAAAGCGAGCGTCAAAAGATCCGGTCTACTTCCAACCGTTCAATTACCCACTTCGATGTGCATGGTGTCCAATGCTTCTTCGATACGATATTTTAATAAAGTTACCAAGTTGAAGAAGATTTTCATTTGAAGAACAAGATAGTTAGATAATAAATAAGAATTTTATGATTTTTAAATTAATAATAAAGTAATCAGAACGGTTGTTGTTGTTGTTGTTGCAATAGATGAACAAACTGTTTTTTTTTGTTTTTTTGGTACTTATGTATTAAGGCCACAACAGCAAAATTCCGCTAATGCGCCAATCTACACCTTAAATTGTTGCGACAAATCATAGAATAAAAAACTTTATTTAAAATCGAAACACTTTTAAAATTCAAAACATTTTATTTATAAAAAGTAGTCAATCGGATTTCGGTGGAAAATGAGCTGATATAGAATTTAACATAGATTCAAAACAGTCTCTATTTTCTTTAAGTTGATGCTCTCGCCATAACCTTGACAAAACCCTGACGAAACCCTGACGAAACCCTGACGGTTGCTGTGTGCAAACAACAAGATTGCTCTTTATTGGCGCATTAGCGGAATTTTTGCTGCGGTGGCATTAATACGTAAGTACCGTTTTTTTTTTTTTTATTATACCACTCTACTTTTGTTCATTTTTTCAAATAAATATATATTTCGATTAAGCCTTAGGTTATTATAAAAAAAAAAAAAAGAAAATAAAAGAAGAAAAAAAAAACAAGAAAGTCCACCTACTATCTCTCGACCCAAATAAATATATATCAGAAGTTATCGGGCGCGAATTAGAAAGCGACGCAGGACATTTAACGTTCTAATTTAAGAAAAATTTAAACACGCACATATGTATATACCCATACAAGAAATATAAATACGCTCTGCTTGTTTTATCGCATAGAAATGAGGATAGTTGCATATGTGGAAATTATTTTAAAAAAAGAATAAAGGATGATGACACGATTCGATGTTGGCACTCGAATATCATCATTTTTACATACGCACGCGTTTCTTTCATCCCCCAGAAAAGGATTGTTAAATAAATGAAACATCATCGTAGTAAGTTTATTCGAAACGTACAAGTCTATATTACTTCCTACTAGCACATTAAGAGCCGTGATCGATGAACTAGAGAAAGTCGAACAGGGTTTTACAATTTCCATTGTTCGTTGTTCGCGTTGCATCATGCATGAACGATAAACCGGCCCGAATCATTCGTATCGGCCATCTTGATACGATGTGAGGTAGCAAGTGATCAATTACGAATATTTCCATATAAATACGTAAGATATTTCAAATCAATAAAATGTTTATTCACACACACACAAATATGATATCAACATATTTCGTATATTATTTTTTTTATTACATTCGTAATAGCAAGATTAATTACGTATATCTGCGAATATAATTTATTAATATTAATTTTTCTATATAAAATTAAAAAAAAAAATGAATAACCGCTTGGGATCTTGAAGATTAGTTTGCACTTTTAAAGTCATGTAACTCTATGGGTTAAATCGAAAAGAGGTCAATTATCTTTACCGAACAGGATAACGACATTAATGTGAAACGTCGTTATCCGGAAACGTAGTAGATCAAAGGGCTTACGAAAACTGACTCGTTCGATTTACTCAATTCGTCCAGGCCTCTTGGGAATCCTTGCCTCTTCTCTTTGAACAACCTTAACACTTTTGCAAAGTGAAGAGACCGATATCATCTAAATGTGTGTGAGGGTTATGGATTATAGTTGCTTTGTGTGTGTTTGTGTTCGACTGAAAGATTGGTTAAAAGATAATTCCCCCAAAAAATAGACGAAACGTCGCACGATACTCGATTTTATGCAAATTGAGATGAACAAATTTTAACTGGGTTAGATTACAGTCACCAATTGTTGCCTCGTTTTACTGCGTTGAACTTGTTCTCCTTCGTTGGCTTTGAAAACGGAAAGTTTATACGATTGAAACATTTACGAATACTTGTAAATATCGGAATATCGCATTCCTCAAAAAATAAATATTGTATTTAGATTTTCTTTTTTATATATATACTTTATTATATAATTGATCAGGTGATATATCGTTTTCAAGATAACCAACATTTTAATATGGATGTTTTTTTTTCCGATAAAAATAAAAGAAAAATCTATATCTGAATATGAAAAAGATTTTTTTTGTGTGTTATATCAAAATAAAAAGAAATCTTGATGATATATAAAATATATAATAAAAAGTAGGACGAATAAAGAAAGCAAGAAGAAGAAATAAATCGTATCGGAAAAGTTGTCGAGATTGTAGCTTCTCTCGATGCTCAGGGAGTTTAAAGAGAGATATACAGTGAAGATTCCTTAAAATCGTACACTCTTACGCTTACTAGATTTTTACCCTAAATACATTATTGACATAATGTATTTAGAGTAAAGAAAAATAAAAGATAAACACATTAATATACATTAATTGTGTAATGTAAACCTATAATATATGTAGAGAGTGTATTAGAATATTAAAATTATTGTTAATTAATTGATGCAAATGTCTATTGTTGCCTAAAAGCTCGGAGTATATGATCAGAGTACCGTAATCTTCGAAATTCACCTTTGGACTGACAGGTTGTCCTCTATCAAAATTCTTTTATTAAATCTTGTCTATAAGATTTTCCGAAGCCGAGAGAATATGTTAACGCATACTGTCGTGACACGTTCGTAGCTATGGCGCAATAGAACGCTCAGAACGAAGATAATTAACGTCGACTTAAAGAGAGGTTAAATGGCCGCGAACCTAATAAGCTCAAGCTGATGGATGAAACTGGAAGTCCAAGAACAAGTTTACGAAGGAAGTCGACGAATTAGGAACTCGTTTATTCTGCTCGTTCTTAGCAACGTTCTACGAACTTTGCATTCTTTCTTTGTTAACGATCAATTTTACGTTATTAAGATTTCTATATATACATTGTAGTAGTTGTACAAACACACACACTTTAAATACTTTTTTTCATATATTGGGATCTCTAGCACTTGAATACGCTATCTAGTGGCTAAATTCAAAATTAGACTAGATAGGTCGAACTGCTACGTCACGTGGGATCTCCAGCACTTGAATACGCTATCTGGTAGCTAAATTCAAAATTAGAGTAGATAGGTCGAACTGCTACGTCACGTGGGATCTTTAGCACTTGAATACGCTATCTTGTGGCTAAATTCAAAATTAGATTAGATAGGTCGAATTGTTGCGCCACGCCTCTACCAGAGATCCCAATATACATTTCTTAGTTTAACAAATTACTTGATAAATCTAAAATTCATTTGATTATTTTTAATAAAACTCATGTGTCAGAAGGACCTAAAAAATGTTAATAATAATTAAAACATGTAAATGAATTTAAATTGAATCTAGCACAGCCATTCGTCTGATAGTACTTGCGTTACATAATTTACAATTAGATTTGGAATAGATCACAAACAATATCGACCCAGGTTTTACCGCGAAAAGGTTGCTGTGTTCGGAGACCCACGGGCTAAGACTCTACACTACTCTATAATTATCTTTCTAACTAGTACATTTCATTAGTCATTTGTTAGAAAGAAATTTCTAAAATTCAACCGGAAAAAAAATGTGTCACCAAATTTTTTATCCAACTTATTATTTAAGTTAGATGAAAAATCATGTACATCGTTTTAACCCTTTGGCATCGGCTGGGACATATGCTGTCCCAGTCGGAAAAATTTTTCAATCAATTCAAAACTCAATCGTGAAATCACTGTTGTTAATGGTGCACTGTTATGGGAACATTTATGCATCTCCAAGTCCTTTAATTTTTTAAGCATAAAAGTTATTTTATCTAATAATCGCTTGGAGAAGAAATGAACTGATTTTTGTAATGGGACGCACTCGGACTAATTTTTCACCGTATTGAAAGAGTTAAATCGACCTACCTACCGATTTACAATCCTAAATTAACGCACACATGTAAAAGCTGTGACGTAGATTTGGTGTTGGAACTTTAAATAATATAAAACGCAAGTTCCTATTAAGATAAATTATTAATAAAAAAAGAAAACATTATAAAGTAATTAGTTTCTATAAATTTGTTACATGAAAAGGAATCAAGGAAAGGAATACAAAAAATTGGATAATTGGAAAAATTTCATAGCAACTAATTACAATTATAATGTTTATGGTAAGCGGCCTTTGGCTGGATTTCACTTCCAATGGAATGTATAGCATATAAAAATATGTTAAACATTACATAGAAAGTAAAATACCATTGCCCGGGTCTAACCACGAGGAGGTAACCGCTTCTGAAGACCCAAGAGGGATGTGCATCTTGAAGATGACCACATCCGATATAATTGAAAGAAAAGAACCTAACTTTTAGGCCCAACCATAAGAGTACCATCCAAAAAATCTGCACAATAATTATAGAATAAAGAGAAAAATTTGAATACCAGAAAAACCCAAATGATAAATGAGAAGTACAATCTAAATAGAATTTAAGTGACATTGTTTATTCCATTGAAAATTAACACACCCTAGAATAATTTCAATATATGCACATATGGAAATTACAAGTTACGAATATTCTGTATTTAATAATTTTTAATTTACCTAAAATATAATATAATAAAAATAAATATATATAATATTAAATACTCTACCTGTAAAAAAAAAAGATATTAAATGCTACCTGTAGAAAAAGAAAGATATTAGATGGTACCTGAAAAAAGAATTAAAATACTTCAGTTATTTTTGCAAGTAATTATTTTATATTACCCTTTACCATAATTCAGTCCTCTTCTGGTCCATTTCCCTCTTTTCTTGGATAGAATTTTGCATCCTAGTTCAACCTGTTAACAAAACATTAAAAAGAAATAGGAAAGTTCGTAAGTGAGATTTTAGATAAGGGACATGATTTCTCCCAATTATTGGAGGTAGGAGAAAATCATGGCTTGCGTGGGCAGGGTCGTATCCCTGAAGTAGACCCTTTCTTTGCGAAGAAACCAAAGAAAGAATATACCCGCTACCCATTGAAAAAAAAAAAAAACTCGAAACGAACCTGAAAAAAAAAAAGAAAAGATTATTTTGGAGGTCTGAAAAGATGCAATGAATGCATCGAAGGGCAAGTTCTCGACGAAAAACCCGATGCACTTATAAGTGCATTTGAATTAATCATATCCTGAAACAAAATAAAATCAAAATTAAGTTCCTAATACCTAGAAAAAAAAGGATATATTAAAAAATATTATAAAATAATTAGTTTCTACAAATTAAATGAAGAATGAAAAATGAAAGGTGTGGGGTAATAGGAAATAAAAAAATGATATGATATTAAAGTAAGGGGGAGTTTTGAATGGGATTGTACTCTATAAAATCAAATTTATCAAATACTCGATTTATTTTTGGCAATAAAAATCTCTGGTGAGAGAGAGAGAGAGTTGGTGGTGGTAATTCCAACGATGTTCACCTATAACATAAAGAAAACTATATTAATTACTTACATTCTTAAAAAACCACTATAAATTATTGATGAACAAAATAATAAAACAATCAAAATATCAAATGACCAACGAGCTATTCGCAAAAATTCAACCATGCTGTTGAATTTGCAAATAACTCATTGAGTCTGTAGTTGCCCTCTTGAGCCACAATTAAGTGGGGGCCTCTTCGGCATTTTGCCTCTTCTTTCTTGATGCCTACTGTCGGACATTCCCTACGTGCGAGCATGAAAAGAATCATTGACTAAAAACGTCAATCGTTCCCAAAGAGTATTCTCATAATTTAGCATGTTACAACGATCAATGATATAGAATCAGAATCGTCCCTAATTCTAAATTATAAAATGAAAAAATCCGACCTAACCAACCCTAACACAACTCTGAAAATAAAAATGTGATTAGTGAAACATCCTGAGCTTTTTCTACATAGAAAATAATTATTACCTTTTGATCGAGAGAGATATCTCTTCGTCGAAAGGAATATTATTAACCATATAAATTATCGATTCTATTCTAATACCATGCCGTTGTAACATGCCAGATTATGATCCTACAATTTAGAAACGACTTCAAGACATTTTCACCCAATTACTCTCATCTGCTTATAACACTAATATAAATGAAATACATTTCATATTACAATACCTATGAAATAATTTCATTTATTTTCTATCATACATACCATTTTGCAAATAATTTCGATGTTCGTTATGACCCTGTTAAATAATTATTACAAAATAAATTTGCGTTTAACGTTAGCTATCCTAGCTCGTGGACAATCAATGAACTTAGAGTTCATCGACTGTGCACATGTTACACGAGCACATTTAATCGAATGTCCGAGCAGTTAATTAAGCTAATCGATGAATCCGATAATACTTCGCACTTTTTACTATCAAATAATAAAAACGAATTGAAATAAAAATCATACTAAAAATACAATGTATTTCTTTGCAATATTTTTATTTAATTTATATTAAATTATATCAAACATTTCAAAGATAAAATCGCGATAGTGCGAAGTGTTAAACCTGTTATACTTAAAACTAAGTATCAAATTCATCAAAGGTTTTGCTCTCTCGGTCTATCTCTCGTTCAAGATAGAATCGATAAATAAATCTTTCAAATGGTTGCAAATACTTTTGAATCATGATACATATTAAAAATGATAGAATTGTCACAAAATAAATTTACTCAGTAATCATGATAGAATAAAAAGATAAAATTTTGTGACAATTCTGTATAAAAAACCCGGAGGTGGGACTTGCACTATGAAAGTGTAAGTGTACCATGTACTTTTCCGGGGTCCTACTTACTTAAAATTAAAGTTTCACATTCACTCAGAAAAAAACACATACAAACCCACCCATTCACTCCACGATTCTCACACATACCACCAGGGTGCAAAAGCCTACACTAGAGAGCATGCCCCGGGGCACCTCCGTCACCCTAATTCAACCGCGTATTTCTAAACTTATATTCTAAAAGGATACGTACCAGTTGCTGTAATTGTCTGTCAAGGCTAGTGATTATTGCAAATAAAACTACTGCAAAAATACAAGTATACTCTAGTATATAAACTTAAAAACTATAATCCATGCAAACTTTTCCTCACCCATACGTATAACACCTGGGTAACACGCATAGATGAGAACGAAGAATGCAATGGGGGGAGAAATGGGGGAATTAGTATATTAGTTGCTGAAAATCCTAATCTAAAAAATTGATTAATACATTTAAATATTCTCAAATAAATCTAAGCGGGTTATGACTCTACAAGTCTTTAAGACTTTCAAAATAATATTTAAGAATTTCAAAATAACACGTAATAAATAATAAAAGTGCAATCATTAATTTGCACTATTAATTTAAATGAATTTAACCGATAAGACAAGAAGACCTATTTTAAACTAATAAAATATACATACAATGAAATATACAGTTTCACGAGCCATTTCAGAAAAGGAATAATCCTTTTTTGGAATAAACTCATGTGCTTGTCAATAATTATTTGGTAAAAATTACAACCAGTAGCTCGTGCCGATTTGGACCTTTCATCCTCGGCATGATTGAGCACTGGAGGGACTTTAAATTTTTGACTCACTCGTTACTAATGTTATATAACATAGATGTGACATTTTATTAGAATAAAATGTCATATGTATGATATATGAACAGTTGGCATTAGAAGTTCTGCGGTGGCTCGAAAACACTCCTACTTCGTAGAAAATGGTCCAGCTGCATTCCTTGTCCACCAGATCCATCGGAGAATTCCTTGATGCACTTTTCCTTGCACTTACTCACTCACTCGCGTGACTCTATTACGCGGTAAACGATTATAAGTCGCGATACCGAAATTTTTCTTATACGGCGAACAACACTGACTCTACATACGCGTATGATTTGAATTTAATTTATACGCCCGCCCGTGACTCTACTTCGCGATCAAAATTTTACTTTAATTAATCGAACAAACACTGACTCTACTTTAAAAACTGCATTGCACGCAGTCAAATGCAAACACACAAAAAATTCACTCCTGGCACTTCACTGACTCTACTTTCGCGAACAGTCTGTACGACTGTTATAAATAAAAAAATAACTTTATACGCGAACAAATACACTACTGTAATTAACTGCATTGCTCGCAGTTAATTTACTGTGTATATTACAAAAATAACGCGTACACGAAACGCGACGAAATTAAAATTAACAAACGAACGTGATTCTAATTCCGTGATTTTAAAATTATATAATATAAACGAACAACACTCCCGTACATTTCCAACATGCCCGATTGCAATGATATTCTGAAACAGGTAATTGAAAAAGAACAATTAATAATCATAGTCGCAATAAAATACCATTGAAATTTTGTAGATAATGATTGATAGAAAAATTATACTCACTTGCAGTCCTCGGCGATGAATGCCCGATGTGTCTCCTACCCTTAAAGATGACGATGACCAATAGATGGTAACGAAAATAAGAAACTTGTAAGTTTCTCATCGCGATCGCGCACTGACTCTACTTCGCGATAAAAATTTGATTTTAATTATTCGAACAAACACTGACTCTAATTCGCGATTAAATTTTACTTTAATTATTCGAGCAAACAGTGACTCTACTTTTACAACTGCATTCCAGACAGTTGAAATATCAAACACTAACACGTCCTGTCTGTAAAAAAAAGAAAGAAGAACAAAACGATTACAATCACTGCTATCATTTAAAAATCATACGAAATTATTGAAAAAATATTTAATAGAAAAATTCATTTACCTTCTATCTTGAGTGATGAAAGCCCAATAGGTCTCCTACCCTTAAAGATGACGTAGACGGTTCAAACGACGGAGAAACTTACGTGTTTTTTATCACGACCACGCACTGACTTTACTTCGCGATAAAAATGTTATTCTAATTATTCGGACAAACACTGACTCTACTTTTACAACTGCATACCGGACAGTTGAAATATCAAAACCCGACACACGTCTTACCTGTGAACAAAAAAAAAGAAAAATAAAACGATTAGAATTATTGTTATCATTTAAAAATAATATAAAATTATTAATGAAATGTTTAATAGAAAAGTTAACTTACCTTTTCATCTTTTTAAATGATGCCCGACGGGTCTCCCACCCTTAAAGATGACGATGACGTAGACGGTTCAAACGACGGAGAAACTTTATGTGTTTCTTATCACGACCACGGCACTGACTCTACTTCGCGATTTAATTTGACTTTAATTATTCGAACAAACACTGACTCTAATTCTTACAACTGCATTGCACGCAGTCAAAAAATTTAAACACTCACACTGCTTACCCTTCTGAAACAAGAGAAAAGTACCAAACGATTAAAATCATCGTTATCATTTCAAAATTATATGTTATTATTAAAGTAAATGTTTAATATCAAAATTAATTTACATTCTATCTTCAGTGATGAATGCCCGATGGGTCTCCTACCCTTAGGATGACGATGCGCGCGCGTTTAAATCGAATAAAAGAAACTATTGGAGTTTCTTTTCCCGAACAAAACCGAAATTTTTACATACATCAAACAAACACTGACTCTAATTCGCGATTTTGTTGAACGATGCAAACAAACGACCTCTTCATTGCCAACACGCACGATTGCAATGGTACTCTGAAACAGAAAAATGAAAAAGAACTATTAATATCATCGTCATAATATAAAATCACATTGAGTTTATGATCAAAATGTTTGATAGACAACTTATACTAACTTGGAGTCTTCTGTGATGAATGCCCGATGGGCCTCCTACCCTTAAGATGACGTAGACCAGTAGACGGTTACGAAAATAAAAAACTATAATACAGTTTTTTATTACAAACGCGAACGCGATCGCGACCGAGACCGAGACGTGCTTAAACCGACCGCACTACACGTCAAAAAATCGACTGAAAGAATGTACATGATTAAAGTTACTACAAAATAAATCGAGTATTATTATGTGAAATATAATATAAAGGGAATATTTAAGGGAAAACAATAAGAGGAATGTGAATATGATATTAACTAGGAAAATGAAAGAAACTAATTATTATTATAATATTAGTGGTAAGCAGTCTTTAGCTAGATTTCACTTGCCATGGAATGTATAGCATATCAAAATATGATAAACATTACATGGAAAGTTATATCCATTGCCCAGGTCTAACCACGAGGAGGTAACCGCTTCTGAAGACCCACAAGGGATGTGCATCCTAAAGATGCCACTATCCGAATATAATTCAAAGGAATGAACCAAACTCTTAGGCCCCTCCATAAGAGTACCGCCATAAAAACTTCTTAGAATTATCGAGAATATCAGTACAATAATTAAAAAGAGCATACAATTATGAGTTGTTCATAAACCTATAAATAAAGAAAATACATTAAAAAAATAATTATCACACATGTGCGATGCTACAAAGAGAATTATATAAAGATACAAATTTTCATTTTATTTATACAAATAATTATTTTATACTATCCTATATTACCAAGCCCACTTCTTGTTCCTTCATAGTCCTCTTTTGGTCCACCTGTGGTCCACCTATGGTTTCCTTACCATAGTCTTATCTGCAACAGAAAACAAAGGGATAAAAAAGAGTTAAAAAATAAAAGGGATAGGAAAAAAGGGGGATGGGTATAACTTTTAAAGCGGAACTTTTCATGATTTTTTTTTTTAAGTGGTTTCCCCCCGATTGGACTAGTCCACTGACTCTAAATTTAGGAGAAACCTACACTCCAAGGTACAGTCCAACACCAATACTAACAGCGAACTTACGGAAAAGAATCCTTGGGTCCATCTAACAAATAGCGGAAGATGCCTTTCCATACAATGAAGCTTCAGTTTCCCATGCTAAATGCATATTTATCTATGCATATCAAAAAGCCAAAAAAGAAAAAAAAAACGATAGTTCCAGTTTAAAAGTTAAATGAACATGATTCTATCCTTGGGAATAAGATAGAATCATGGCTCGCGTGGGCAGGATCGCATGCCTGAAGTAAATTCTTTATTCGTAAATGGTACCACCCGTTATGAACAAAAAATTTACCCGCTACCCATTAAACCGCTTCTAAAACAGAAATTTTAATGAATATTAATACAATTGTATTTGCGATGTAAGTAATTAGAACATTTTGTGTTACCTTCCGATCCAGGAACGCAATCAAGTTAAAGACAGTCATCTGATAAACTGAAAAAATAAATTCATATTAAAATTATTTTCTATTCAAAGTACGTTAAATGTGAATATAACGTTTAAACCAATATATATGCGTTGAAACAATCTGAAAAATAATTAAAGTGTGTTAGAATATTAAAATAATTGTAGAATAATCGAAAAGAATTCGTATTGTTGTTTAGAAGCACTGTGTATATGTTAGGTGGACCGTCTTCCTCGAAATTCCCCTTCAGACTGAGTCATTGTTCGTTCTCTATAACAAAACATTAATTAGAAAGTTGTTTATGTTTCTTTTTTTTATGTTGAGCATGTCCAACGGTAATAATAATTTTTATAAAGAAAATTCAATATTATAACGTTTGGATTTTAATATTCTTTTTATTCTAATGTAATTATTTTATTGTTCATGCGCAGTGATGACTTCCGGGACAAAAATATCCTGTAATATAAGTAAAGTGTATTAGAATAATTAAATAATTAATAATTAATCAATAGAAATATCGATTATTGTTTAAAAATACGAAATATATTTTCTGAGTACCTTCCTCTTCGAAATTCACTTAAAGACTGAGCCGTTGTTCTCGAGAACAAAACATTAATTAGAAAGTTGTTTATATGACTTTTTTTATGTTGAGCATTTGTCCAACGGTAATAATAATTCTAATAAAGAAAATTCAATATTATAACGTTTGGATTTTAACATTCTTTTTATTCTAATGTAATTATTTTATTGTTCATGCGCAGTGATGACTTGTAGGTTAAAAATTTACGTTTGAAAACCTTAACACAATTATATTTTCGATTGTTTCAAAGCATATACATTTGTTCAAAAATTCCGTACCTTTTAACATACATTAAATGGAAAATCATTTTGATATGTTATAAATTTATGTTTTTTTTTTTAGATAACTCTATTATTTGGTTTTGTAAACAAAAAATGTTCCCATTACTTTAAAATAAATAATTAAAATAATGAATAATAAATTACTAAGTTTTATTTATAAAAAATAAAATGTACTGAATAGAAAATAAAATTCGGCTTCACACGTACGTAATTCGATTTTCTTTCTAACCACCTTAGTTAAACACCATATGATAATTTATTTATTAAATAAATCAAAAATATTGAAGATATTGAAATTAACGCGTCGGTAACTAATCGATAATGTAGATCATTCCCGCGAAATTTTTATTTATCGATATAATTTATATTGGCATGCCTGAGAGAGATCTCAATTATTTTATGCATATCTATATTGATGGACAATTCTCTTTTGTACGGTTGTTATTCTTCTGTGCGATGCGATAAAGTTTTATCAGTGTCTACACTATCTTTTTTTTATTCTTTATTGTTAGAATATTTACAAGTGATACATACATCTAATAGATAAATAAAATTAATATTTGATTTATTTAATAAATAAATTATCATATGGAGTTTGACTAACGTGGTGTAGGAGAAAGACGAGTTACATACGTGTGCCGGTTAAGCTTGTGTGCGCGATGAATCTTGTGATTGGTCATGGTCATTGGTCATTTCAAGTCCGAAATAATAAATTAGCCAATGAAATGACAGCAATCTTCCCCCCAACGTACCCCGTAGGAGAAGCGTCTACCATTTTGAATTTGTCATCTATAGTGCAACTGTAACAGATTTGATCGTCCTGTAATTATCAGGTAATTAAAAGATATTTTCTAACGTTTACACCTTTAAATATATTCGAAACAATAACTAAAAACAAGATTTTTTTACATGAGTGTTTTCAAAACTAACAAATAAAAATTTCGAAAGATATCCGTGACAATATAATCGTCGACATTTCTCGGCTTCCCGCCATATCTCATCAAGGTCCGCTTATAATATTTTTTCTAATTTTTATCTTTTTTTCATGGTATCGATACTTTTTATCATCTCTAATAATGCTCCAATTAATAATTTTTCATAATTATGTCTTTAAAAATCGTATATCTTATTAAATTTGATTTCTGTCACATACACATATATACAGGCATATATATATATATATATATATATATATATATATAGGTAACTCGTACATGTACACTCATATATTTGATTTTCATTATATTGTACTAATGTAATTTTATTTCTTACTTATTTTAGTTTTCCGAGCGTTGGGAGAATCCAATACGAATACATATACTCAATCTAAGAATCGTGCTTCCTTTTACATCGGGGTAATGACTAAACTATCGAGGTAAGTCTATCTCTTTATTTTAAAGCAAAAATAGGTGTAATAGAAAGAGTGAGAGATAGAAAGAGAAAACAAGAAAGAAAGAAAAAGAATACAAACACTCGATTTCCAGGAAGTCAAATGTGTTCATATATTTCTAAGAAATTCTCCAGACAAAAATAAAAAAGAACAGCCGAAAACAAAAGAAAAACAGCTGAGCACCGAGCACTGAGCATCGAAAACCCGAGTAGCCCCGAACACCGAGTATCCGAGTACCCGAGTACCGAGCACCGAACGTTCGACACTTTCAAGGATAAATAGTAACGTCGTATCTCTTTCCCCTTCCGTCTTTTGACACGTAAAGACTGGCAACAATAACTAGGCATTAAATTATTTAATAATTTTATTTTTAACCTTATCGTTTTGATTTTAATAGTTTTAAAAGTTTTTCATTGCATAGAATGGTATAAAAACTGGTTTATTTTTTTACGTTACTCTATTGAATATGCTGATACATTTACTGTTTCATTTAGACAATTTTGAAGATTTTTAATGAATATTTTTACTAACATTACATACTTGGTATGTAATTTAGCAAGCAAATAGTTGTATACTTTGATAAATTTTTTAAATATTTAAAACCTTTAACTTTTAATTATGCCAATTTCTCATAGATTATTAAATTATTTCTTTCTATTTACCATTGAATATTTTATCAAAAATATTCAATGATTTTAATGTGTGCCCTGCCTTCAGAAATGATTTACAGGAAATATTGTAATAGAATCTTTAGTATGTTTCAGCTTTTCAGACTTTTTATTTAATTTTATTTTATACATCGTCATCCTAAGGGTAGGATACCCATCCTGCAATCATCCATGAAGATTAAAAGTTAGTATATTTTTCTATCATACATTTCTATGATAATTTCAATGGGTTTTTATTGCGACGATGATATTAATTGTTCTTTTTCTTTTTCTTTTTCAGAAGATCATTGCAATCGTGCGTGTATGCAATGAAATACTCGTGTGTTGTATCGCGTTAAAATAAAATATAAAAAAGTCGACAAGTAGATTCAGTGTTGATCGTCGCATGTTAAAGTTTCGTTTGCTCGGTCAAGAAACTCGCAAGTTTCTTTTATTCGGTTTAAACGTGTGCTCATCGCCATCCTAAGGGTAGGATACCCATCGTGCATTCATCGTGCATTCATCAAAGTGAGTATATTTTTGTATTAAATAATTCCACAAAAATTTTAATGGTTTTCTGTAATAGTAATGATATTAATAGTATTGTTTTTTATTTCTGTTTCATATTGCAATCGTGCGCGAAGCAATATGTGTAGTATATATGGTGGTATCATCAAACTGCGTGCAATGCAGTCTCTTGAATTAGTTGTAGAATCAGTGATCGGGCGACTAATAAGTTAAAATCAAACGCGAATTAGAGTCAGTGTTGTTCGTCGTATAATAAAATTTCGGTATCGCGATAAGAAACTCATCTATAGTTTCTTATTTTCGTTTATACCGCGTTTTTAGCCTCACGTGAGGTGCATCACCGTGGTGCAATAGAGCTGCATCTCATTGGAATGCATTGTAAGTATTCATTTTTATCTACATTTTATTCGATTTTATTTTATATGATTTTTGATAATATTCTAGATAACTTATCGTTTTGTTCTATTTTATTTTACAGATATAACCATGGTGATTCTCTTCTTTTCAAAGATGTTGGATGAATTCTTTGATAGATCTTCGATGGATCTTCGATGGATCTTCGATGGATCTTCTTCTATGGCATATCGAATATCATCTTCCATCGTCAGACTACAATACTTGCTGCTAAGTAGGAGTGTTTTGGAGCCATCACAGAACTTCTTAAGCCGTGAGTTTTTAATTAAAGTCCCTCCAGTGCTCAATCATGCCGAGGATGAAAGGTCCTAATCAGCACGAGTTACTGGTTGTAATTATTTAAATAAATTATTGACGAGCACATGAGTAAATCCTTTTTAGGAGTTACTCATGTAAATTATATATTTTATTGTATGTTTTATTATTAGTTCAGGATAGGTTTTCTTGTCTCATCGGTTAAATTCATTTAATTAATAATGCAATTAATAAATGCACTCTCTTTTTTATTACGTGATTTGTTCGTGGTCAGTAGTGATGAAATCGAGCATTAATTTACTCGTTTTCGTCCAGAAAAGCATCTAATAAATGTCTTACATGCATTGCTTCGTACATAGTTTATCTAATCAGAATAATCTATTGATATTAAATAAATAATCGATACTCTTTGATATTTTAAATAAATGAGCAAGAAGACAAACTCATTCGCGACGGATAGACTTTGGCGGTTAAGTGGCGGCTCAAAGCCCAGTTCTTTCATTAGAACAGCCATTTAGTGAAAGAGTCATCCGAGGTTTGCAAAAAATATCCATCATCATCGTAGAGTCTTTTAATACATATTTACCTCGAAATTATAATTGTTTCATATGGGGTAACTTTTTTTTTCATTCGCTTGTTTAAGTCATTATTCACCAAATGACTTGTAGAGTCCTTTGCCCGTTTAGATGAATTTTTATTAAAATCTTTTGTGATATATTTATATATGTTAATTATGTTTTTTTAGATCAGGCTTTTCAGCTTCTAATATACTAATCCCCCGTTTCTCTCCCCCTCCATACTTTCTGCGTTCTCATGTATGTGTGTGCCCAGGTGTTACACGTATGGGTGAGAAACAGTTAGCGTGGGTTTAATTTTAGTTTTTTCCCCTATTGACAGCTGTTATTGTGCTAGTGATTTCACGATGTACTTTACACCTGTGTGTGCGTATTAGGTAGTGTGTACTGTACATCGTTTCGCGTTATTTTTTATTCATTTAATACATCATTAAATACTTAAAGCATTACTTCTACATATCTATCTTCATTCTTATATTTGTATTAAATATTTCTCATTTTTTTGATAATCGTTTGCATAGTAGAGTTACTGCATTTATTTATGGAAACTTTGATATACTTGTATATTACTAGTATGCATATATATATACTAGTGTATACTTTTATTTTTGCTTTAGTGTTTTATGCAATAATCATTAGCCTTGGCAGTCGATTACAGCAAAAAGTACGTATACCCATTAGCATATAAGTTTATAAAACGTGGTTGAACTAGGGTGTCGGAGGTGCACCGGGGCATACTCTCTAGTTTAGACTTTTGCACCCTGGTGGTATGTGTGAGAACCGTAGAGTGAGTGAGTGGGTATGCATGGTTTTTCTGAAAATGGGTAAAAATATAGATAATAGGCAGGCAGGTAGCATACTTCTTTGAATGTATGTGAAAATTTTAATTTTAAGTAGGTAGGATCCAGGAAAGGCATTAGACTTCTTGCTTCCACTCCGGAGTGGAAATTCCATCTCCTGGTTTTAACAGAATTGTTACAATATTTGATCATCTCATTCTATTATGCTTAATATGTTAATTTATTTTGTGACTATTCTATGATCTTTATTATGTATCATGATTCAAAGGTATTTGCAACCATTTGAAAGATTTATTTCTACTTCGATTTTATCTCAAACGAGATAGAGTCGAATCAAATTCGCAAATTCTTGGATACATTTGATTCTTAGTTTTAAGTATTTCAGGATTAGCGCTACGCACTATCGCGATTTCGTCTTACAGCTATAAATATTTGATATAATTAAATATAAAGAATTAATGAAATGAAGGTATTAATAGAAAATGCATTACATTTATTGAACTATTTATTTCAATTCGATTTTATTACTCGACGTTAAAAGTGCGAAGTGTTATTAGGTCATCGAGGGATGATGATCTGCTTGGACATTCGATTAAATATTCTCGTGTATGGTCAATGAACTCTAAATTCATTGATGGTCCACGAGTTAGAAAAGTGAACGCGAAATGTAAATTAATTTTTTAATGATTGAGAATTAGAATCATAACAAAATAAGAGTTCATTTGCAAAATTAGTATGAAAGATCTTATCTTTCTCGCACGTAGGAAATGTCCAAATGCAGTTTTCATAGAATGAAGAAAGAACAGGCTTAATGCCGAAGAGGCCCCCCACATAATTGTGGCTGAAGAGGGCAACTACTGAGACTAATGAGTCATTTTCAAAGGTTCAACAGTAAGTTCGAACCTTTAGAGAATGGCTCTCTAGTCATATTTTATATTTAATTGTTTTACTTTTTTGCTCGTCATTAATTTGTAATTGTAATTGGAGATGATGGATCATTCCATTTCCTTGGTACACCAAGTTCGTGTCTAATCGTCAAAAAGATGCATATTTGTTTAGTTAGTTAGAGTCATAAATATATAGTCAAAAATTTTTTGTATTATTAAATTTTCAAGCTTAATTAACTTTTTGTAAATGTTACAGTAATTTCTTTTGTCTTGTTCCGTCTTTAATATTTTTCATTGTGATCGTATTTTATTAATTTGGCAATATTTTTCTTTTTTATATAATGCAGTTTAAAAGTATTATTCATAGTTATTAATAGATATTATTTTGTCTGCTAACTTAATATTTGTACTTTTACTTTTGTATTTTTTTTATTTTTTGCAAATGTAAAATCACGCGTTTAAATTTAATTACATTGCAACGGTAAATAGAAATTTGATAGAAAGTAAATAGAGAATTCAATTGAAAAGTGCATCTGCGAATTGGACGATTTATATATCAGGCTATTACTGTACCACTTGATTATATGTTTAATATAGTTTTATTTTTGTTACAGGTGATCCTCGTTGGATTTAACAACATACCTTTTTGACTCTCCTCCTGCTTTTTATAATATATGTATAAATGCATTTCTGAAGGCACACATATAAATACTAAATATGAAATATATATATTTAAAAGTCCATAATAAATAAAACATTGATTATTTGCACAGGTTTAAAAAAGATTTTAAATATGTTTATTATTAAAATGTTTAATTTATTAACATTGCTTTTTCAGATTTAAGACTTTAATGGATCTACTTGTTTTTTGTTTTGTTTTTACAGACATTTTTTTCTGTCTACTATTAAATATAAAATTATTTTCAAAATAAGATGAACACAACTATTCCTAAGAATTTAATACGTGTAACGAGATATGTGGTAACATCTTCGAACTTTGTACAAAATTGCTGGTGGACTTTGTATGGTTTTCTATTTCCCAGAGTAACATTCTCATCATCGTAATTCTTGTCATTAGTTTTGAACAGAAATATACGTGTCGAGATATAACGTAAGCTATCCGTCAAAAGTACAGGTTACGTAGTTAAACACATGCATACATGGGATACACTGTTTTATAATGTTTCGCAATGTTGCTTGCGGGTTTCATCGAGCTCCCTAGATGCACACACACGCACACATACATACATACATAAATATATATGGTATGATAGAAAAGAGAGAAAACTTTTTTACTAAATTGCGTCTTGTATGAAATATATATATATATATATATATATATATATATATATATATATATATATATAAATGTCTTAGGTAACGTTAGGTCTCAGTAGAATCGATAAACGAAATCGTTAGAAGGTTTGAAATAGCTAAGCAATCGAAGGAATTAGAACACCTGGACACTCTCTTTTTCCGTTGATGTAGATAATCGATTGCGATATCAAGAGAGATAGTTCCAACAGATTGCCTGGAAGGTGAATCAAGTTTGAAGCCCTGAAGGCATCGCGTCCTAAGATATTACGTTTCGCTTTACACTAGATATTAGAAACGCCAATAATGGCAAAGAGCTTAACTCTAAAACTTGATTTGATCAAACGATTCTAATGTCGATCCCGTAATGGTACTCAACCAACTAAAGGGATCATTAGGCTCCATATTTTGATTTTTTAATTTATTTTTTTTTTAATGCTAAAAATAAATCAAATAAATCATACGTCAGTAGATCGATGAATGAACAAGAAATTTATTTCAATTTAAATAAAAATATCGAAGTTTCTTTTTCTGAGGTCGAAAACTGATTATAAAAAAAAAAACTGAAAAAAGTAGAAGATATGAATAAATACGATAGGAAAGAAAAATCGATAATTATCGAAATATCGATCAACGATGTAAAAGAAAAGAAAAGAAAAGAAAAAGTAGATGTCATTATAAGTTATCCGTCGTCAGCGCTCGAAACGTTTCGAAAAAGGCCCTCGTAAAGGCGAAAAGGAGGCTCTCGAGGAAGGCTTTTCTCTCGCCAGGGAACAATCGAGTCTTCAAATCCAATGTTCGGTGGCTCAATGATAGGTACTCTCGGCAATGACGACAATAACAAGGCGAGCTCGACGAGAAAGAAAGAAAGAAAAGAAAAAAAGAGTTAAAAAGCGAGAGAAAGCTTAGGTCGGGAAATCGTCAAAAGGCTTGGAAGAAATTCTACGTGGGAGTGGAATTAGAGCATCAATAGAAGATTCTATCGATTGCTTCAAACCCGGAAGGTTTTTCGCGGTTGATTTACCATACTCATTCAAAAATTCTTAAGTGTATTTCTAAGTAAATCATGGAAAGTTATGAGACTCTTACTTTGATACATAAAAAAAAGTAAATATTCAAGTATGTAAATATATATATATATATATATATAAGATAAAAAATCGAAATGCAAATTTAAGCACTAAATGTTGAAATTTTCAATATATCAACTGCATTTGCATTGAACATTTATGTACAAGCTATGTAATTCATTTTCCAAAATCAAATATTGAACAAAATGATTGACATACGGCTAAATTGAATGTAATCCAAAATATGACCAAAAAAATCCATTAATTTTCTATTAAAATGAAAAAAAAAGAAGAAATGAAATAACTTTATGAACAAGTCATTCGAATACTTACTGAAGGTTCTATTGTAAATGTATATTAAAACAGTTGATTTTAGGATTACGAAGGATATACTCTAATCGAAAGGAATTATATTTCATTTGCGTGATCTTATCATCGTTTCCGATATAAATTAGACTTTTAAGGAATATCACAGATATCCTATAAACGTTATAAAAAGAATAAAAGGAAAGAAAAGAAAAGAAAAGAAAAAAATAAGGTAGATAATGATCGTCGTCATTATCGAAGGTAATTTTCTTTGAGGTAAAGGCCTTTTATACCGAGGACGTGTAAATCACACTTATCCATATACAACACAACAGCTTGAGAAGGCATTGACGTCGATTCCGATTAAATCCTTTTTATTCCTATTTTTTTTTCTTTTCTGTTCTTTTTTTTTTACCTAACGGAATATGATTTATGATTGGACACCAATTCTGACGCGTGTGTGACTCACGCACGCTAGTAAGACATTTTACTGTTACCGTCAATCTTATTACTCTACTAACTAATAATAATCCTATCAATCTGAACGTGTTCTCACAAAAATGTCTCTTTGCTATCTGTGACAAATATTTCTTATCGGATATGTTCTCAAATATTCTTCTTTCATTTACTTACTTTGTACTATCTTTAGCTGTGCGTCCTTGACTCTTAACAACTCTATCGTGCTCTCATTAAAAAAAAAAATAAAAAAAAAAGGAAGAAGAGACAAAAGGCAAGGAACAAAAAAGGAAAGAAACTCACTTGCTCCTCCTTCTCTTCCTTTTTCGTTTTGTACATAACGGACGAGAAGGCTGCGATTATTCGTCGTGCGATTTCAGAAGCAACATGGGAAAGGGAAAAGGAGGAGGAAAAGGAACGAAGGGGTAGAAGCCTTTTGTTATCGCCGACCAGTTATTCTGGTGGGTCAACTTTTTTTCTCACCTGATTCTCACAAAAGCCTTGTTTCCTCTAACGGAGGAAACTGCGGTAAAATTTTGCCAGGAACCATGATGCATGCACGCCTATAGTAACAAATTTCAATTATTCTATTTTATCTAACACGGTATATAAGTCAAATTTGTTTTCAAACCTAAAAATAATGGTGGGGAGGAAAGATGTTATAGGATAAAAGGATTTAAACAATAATAATAACAACAAAATCAAATAAAAGAAGAAGAATGAAATTTCTCTTGCGCAGCTAATAATTCGCCCTATCGAGCTGTTCACTCGTGTGAACTCAACGGAAAGATAGAAACTTGTGTGTTGCATGTTACGTTTGTACTTCATGTGTGTATATTAGAAAAAGAAGTTAAGTTAAGGAGAGAGAAAAAGGACGAGAAAGAGAAAAAAAGGGTAGAAAGTGAGAGAACGTTTGTGTTGTGTGTGTGTGTTGTGTGTGTTGCATGCATATGTTAGAGAGAGAAAGAGCGGTGTCTCACGGGCGGGGCCCGTAGAACGAAAGAGATAGGAATAAAACGGAGAGAAAGAGGGGAGCCTGAATCCCGCAGCGTAAAACTAAGCATGCCACTCGTGGCGTCTCAGTCGCAGGATCGCACGCGCATCGTCAACGCAGCGGCGACTGATTCTCCTTCCACTTTTACCGGTCATCATCGTCACACAAACACATACCAACATTTACACGTCAAGTTTATCACCACGATCATTCTATGTATCATACATATGGTATATATAATCATATATATAGAACTTTGCTTCTTATAGTGAGAGAAAGAGAGAGAGATAGTGAAAAAAGTATTGGAAAAGGAAAGATAAGGTGAGAAAAAAGGAAGAAACAAAGTAGAAATATATATATATATACATATATCTACTTACACATATACACCCATATATATCCCTTCTCTGTTTCTCTCGATATTATTGAACGGGTTAAGTTCGTCAGGGCGAGAAAAGAAAAAAAAACATTGTACGAGAAAGGTTATATATATATATTGTTTCTGTTTCTGTTTTACTCGGTTCTCAAAACGTGGCGCGTGATTTTCTTCTAAAGAAACACACACGACATACGTATGTAAGTTTTGAGGTTAGGAAGAGTCAGACTTTTTCATTCGTAAATTTTTTCTCATCGTATTTTATCATTTCAAATTATTGCTCGATTTAATCTCGATGTGTTTTATTTAGAAGAAACAAAGTAGTGTTTGTTGTTACGCAAAGAGAAACTGCAGGTGTGTGTTGTTTAGTTTTTCATATTCGGACGCGCCCGCGCACATGTTAGAAGGAATAAAAGAGAGAGAGAGAGAGAGAGAAGGGTAGACAACAGAGAGGGTAGGTCATCGTGTAGAGAGTAGTAGAGACGTCGCTTGAATCGAAACACTGCAGCCTGGTGAGACTAAGACGAACGACAACGAGCAACGAAGACACCATCAACATCGATAGAAACGAACTGAGTTTAAACGTTGAAGAATTAACAGTGTGCGAGAGGAAGACAGAGAAAGCGAAAAGGGGTACACGACCGTTGGTTATGTTCCATTGGAAAGAAGAAGAGACTGAGAGAGACTTAATGCCTTAGGATAGAAGAAGAAAACAGCAACATTCTATAAGTCATACCAATGACGTAAGGTAACGGATCTTTTGTTGTTTATCTTTATTTATATATTTATTTATATATTTGTTTTCTTAGAATATAAATATGTGTCGTCTGATCCTACTGTTGCTCTTATGATTATTGATTTATATATATATTCGAAATTATAAAGTTAATGATGCGTAGGATTATTTCAGATCAATTATTGATCATCTTTTATAGCTGTGGGTAGACATTTTGGGTAGGTTTGAAGTAGTAAAAGATACGTTTTATATATTTGTGTGGGTGTTGTGTATGGTGTGAGTGTATGTGTCGGGAGTTCAAGGAGAGGTTAGGTTTTTCGTTTTCCCTTTTGTATTTGCGTGTCCGAACTTATATGTCTTTCTTCAATTTTGAAGCATTAAAGTCACCAATCTATTTGTTAATTTTTAATCAACGATATTTTGATGCGATGCAATACATGCAGTTGATATAAATCGATATTTCATTAGGTTCCTTTCTCGTGTAACCAGATACGGGATAAATTCATGTAATATATGTGCTCGTATCGATTCTTTCAGGTCACGTACGTTAAAAGGACTATGTCTATCTCTATCTTATGTATTTTCTTATTAAATTTAATTATCTTTCGTAACAAAGAGTTGGTCTTTTGACTCTCTAGGTCATTTGCATTGATAATTCTATGATAATCTTATTTTAGTTTATGTTTTTAAAAGATATATGTTTGTGTATGTGTAAGCTTTGATCTGTAGGATGTATTTAATCTATTAATTGCCATAACCTTTAATGTTTTAAGACGCTCCTTTTGTAGTTTCAAGGAAATTATTGTCCCGCATTGCGATGATAAATTCCCTACGGTTGTTAGATAAATTTAGCTATAATTTTCCTCTTGTCGGTATTTAGAGAAGCTTCATTAAAGTAAATTAAAGGCTAGCCTTCGTCGAAGCGCGTAGATTTTCAACGAGTATCTCTTGGTTGGCTTTGTGTATAGCATAGAGTTCGTTATTAAATTTAAAGATCGTCTATCCTCGTGCTGTACGATCGTTAGAGATTATTTTCTTTATTGTGTAACTGATCTTCGTACAGTAATACTTTGGATACTACTATGTTGTTACGATAAAAATCGGAATTTGTTCGATATAAAAGAAAAAAAAATAGAAAAACATGGCATGAGTCATACGTGTATACAACACAAGTAATTTCAAATTAAACATATATATGGCAAAGAAACAGAAGTAACGTTAGATCTCGTATTATCTTATGATAATTATCAAATATGAATCAACACAATTTTCTTTGCTCGTTGAACGAATCTTGTAAGAGTAATAATGCATCAAATATTCGATGTTATCATTTGATAATAATTCGAGGAGTTATGATAAAAATTGGAATTAATTTGATAATGAAAATGTTTATTATCACAAACAACAAAAAACCAGTATGAGACGTTACTCATACATGCACACACACACAAACTAATCCAAAATAGAAGAAGAAGGAAAAAGAACCGAGAGAGATGATTAGCATTGAAATACAAAAATGACTTCGTAGAGAAAGAGAGTGAATAACCTAAAATTACATTAGAGCTTTCATTTATTATACGCCCTAAAGTAGAAAAAAAAGAAGAAGAAAAAAAAGAGAAAACAAAGATAGATAGAAAAGTTTTCTTCTTTTTTTTTTTTTTTTAATTTTCATGTTGCGTTCTTAGAGGATCTCAATTATAATTGAGAAATAGCGGCACGTAAGAGCAGTTGTTGTTGGAGAGGAGGAACATCATCTCTTTTATAGAGAAACTTGGTGGTGCGTTTCTTACACATAGACACACACACATATTTGATTTTATTTGAGCGTGTGTAAAGGCACTTTATCGAGTAGACGTCGACGTAAACATACGGAACGTGTAGAAGCCGCGCTTTGGATGGGTATATGTTTGTATGTGTGTATATATGAAAGATATATCTGTACAGAGAAAGAGAGAGAGAGAGAGAGAGAGAGAGAGAGTAGTAGAGTCAGAGTCGCGCACGGAAACGTGACGGTCTCGTACTACCTGTTATGCTCAGACTCGTTCCCACGGTTCACGCGTGGCTTTCGAGCCCCGTGTGTCCGACCCGTTTCTCTAGCGTGCGTGCGTGCACCAAGAGTTAGGGATATTCGTGAGAGAACCCTAACGCCGAATTAGTTTTCTTTCTTTCTTTCTTTCTTTCTCTTTCTTTTTTTTTTCATTTCATTTCATTTCATTTCATTTATCTTTGTATTCAGGTATATTACGTATATTGAGAGAGAACATTTTTTTCTTGTGTTTTTTTTTTTTTTTTTATGAATCTACCAATTGGTCTCTAATGCTTTTTTTCTATATGTCAATCATTAGTTATTTTTTTGGTCTCTTTTTTTTTATTTTGCTTCATTTTCTCATTAGAATTATTGACAATTGTTATGTATTATTTTTGATTAATTATTTGAATTTATTAAATAATTGAACGTTGAGATTGTAGAAAGATCTTGAGGAGAAGATACAGTTACAGTTCGAGTTCCCATAGGATTATTGAGTGGAAATTTATCTTGTTTTTTTCTTTTGTATGAATTAATTTCTAATCAATTTGAACATCATTTTGTACTATAATAACATCTAATTGTAAGTACTTAGTTTATATATATAAAAGTATATAGAAGTTGTCCTTATCGAGATACAACGGTCAGGAAATATTGCGTATCTACGATGTTAGCGAACCACCAATCCGATTATTCCCTGCTCGACGAACCGTAAAAAAGCCTGAGTCACGAGTTCGAAAATGTCGTCTGGTGGACTCTTTGAAAATACTCGTGAGAGAGAGAGGAAATATCCCGTTTAGTGGAAAGTAGAAAGATAAACGCGACCACTCTAATGGTTCTCCGCGGATTACTCTACTCCTTCGATAAGGAAAAAAAAGAAAAATAAAAAGAAAAAGGAGAAGATCAGCAGTAGCAGCAGCAGCAGCAGCAGCAGCAGCATCAGCAGCAGCTTCATGTTGGCCTATCTGCATGGGAGCTTGGTGACTCACGAGGCCTTCTAAAAGTAGCCGTTTGCCGATAAACAGGCTCTCCTATCGCCAGGAGTCACGTCCATCTTGAAAAACTCACGGATGTTTTGTATAAAAAAAAGCATGTCCATCATTTCTTTCGTTAAAAAATATTATATATACCGTGATATAACTAATCATTATTTTTCTAACAAGAGATAAGGCTTCACAGCAAAAGGATCACTTAACGTTCAAAACACACAAATAAAATGATCGAATAATCAATGAACCAATAAACCTTAACAAGTCGATCTAATAAAAGTCCACATTCGTTGGTGCGTAAGAAAGTGAGAAAGTATAATAAGATAATCAAAAGAAATGGAAAGGAAGTTGTTGGTGTTCGGAGTTACGTTTCATCGATCCTTAGAGGTTGTAGTAGTTTTATCAAGCTGCTTCGTCGAATAGAAACCACCTCTCCTCCTTCATCTTTTAACATCTCGAAAGCCTAGCAGGAAATCGCGAGAAAGTGCATAATGCGGCTTCTTGGGGAAGAAAAATATTCAAACGGGAAGTATTGAGTCACATAGTAGAGAGAGTTACGCAAAACCTTTCACGGTGGTTGGATCAAAGAAATTACGGAGGAATAGTCTCTCCTCTCTTTCCCCTCACTTTACCTTTCTCCCACCTTCTTCTCCTTCCCCCTTTTCCTTCTTTTCTTGTACACACACACGCGTATGCTGCGTGTGCACTCGAATTGAACGAGACGCAGATCTTGATAAATTCGTCGCTTTCTCTCTCGTTACCTTCATTATTTTCGTATCTTCCTTTTTTCGTGTTTGTTAGATAGAAATATGTAGTGTGTATGTATATCTGTCTCTGTGTGTCTGGCCATGTGCAATCATGCAGAAAAAAACCTGCATCATTCTTACTTGCTTGCTCGTTAATTCTTTCATTCGTTCGTTCATTCGTTCGTTCGTTCTTCTTTAAAAACGTGAACAAAACTCGTCCTATTTTTTTGAACAAAATTGTTTTTTTCATCTTTTATTATTATCGTATAATCCCTAGAAACGACCTAGAGTTTGAAATCCAGTTCTAGAGTTATCCGCGTATTACTAGGTTGCTTATATCGTACTTCCTACCTACCTAGCCTAATTGCAACTTGATGGTCTGGAAAGGATGAGATTTGATTAGAACAAAAAGGAGGCTACTAACAAGAGAGGGTTATGACGATTCTTTTCTTTATTCTACTTTACCCTATTCTATTCTATTCTATTCTGTTCTATTCTATTCTATTATATTCTATTCTACTCTACTTTAATTTTTGTTCTCTTCATCCTCTTTCGTAGAATTATCGAGTTATTACGTATATCTAGAAACGTGGAAATCGTTCTTCGATAATGTAATAGTCCTAGTGAATAGGAGGAGAGTATTACGTTTTTAGTTTGATAGAAAATATAACAAATATATTTCTTATGTGTATCATATTTTGATTTAATTACAAACTTAGGCAAGGAACGTTTTCAAAAGTAATTACCCATTTCGTAAATTTAAAAGTTTCCATCGAGATTTAAAAAATATTGTTAATTGAAATACCGACAGAGTAAACAAAAAATAACAAAAATATTTGATTATATTAGTTATTTTTTTATTTTATTTACAATATGGAATAGAATTTGTTGATAGGTTTAATATATATATACACATATAACTGACCTGAGAGTATAAAGAAAGAAAGAAAGAAATATTATCCCGAAGTTGAGTTCATCCAGACAGGTAGTCTTTAAGTTCGCTCGTGCTTGGGAGGTTTGGCCGATCGGTTTGCTTTGAGCTAAGTCTTCTCTCTTTCTTCGGGCGTTCATCTTTATTCTTTTCTTTATTCCTCTTTCTTTCTCCCATCTCTACCCCATCTCTACCATTTCTCTCGTTCCTTCTCTTTTCTTCCACATGAAAGACGGAATCGCGTGACCGCCTACCTACCTACCTGCTAACTTCAAATTACTTTCTTGGAAGAAGTGAGGAATACCGTTTCCCACACCAACGTGTTTTTCAAGACCCTATCTTCTTCCTTCTTCTTCTTCTTCTTTTCTTCCTTCTTCTTCTCATGTACTTCCTTCTCACCCGATAATAATAATTTCGACTTCATGAAAATTGTCTCCCTATTGTTTTTTTTCTTATGGCGTCTCCGTGATCCAACTTATCTACCAAATATTTCTCACTATTTTTCTTCACCATATCTTATTCACCCTAAAAAGGGCTCTTCTCTTCACTTTATTATCCTGCATTTTATTTATTTTTATCCCTCTCCCCTGTCCCCGCTTATAACATCGTTCCGCAATCGTCAAGTTGATTTGGTAATTTTTTTTTTGCGGAATATCGCTTACGAAAATTTAGGTCGAATAAAATTGTGAAAAGAAGAGCACATTTATATCTCGTTGTGTTATGAAAAATAAGAAAAAAACAATATAAAAAAGGGGTATTCTTATCTGTAGAGTCGTTTGAACAATAAGTTTTTATCAGTTTTGTTAGCAAAATTTCACGACTGGTAGATGAAAAATAAACATTTTTTTTTCTTGATAAAAAAGAAGAATCTCATATTAGATTTTGACATGAGTGGGCAGCAACATGTGTATATATATATACAAAATGTAACAAAAATACGTTAGCAAAACTTAAGAAATGGATTCCTTATAACATGGAAAAGAAAAACAGGCTAGATCAACATCAATCATACGGAAATGCTTAATTTCTCTCAGTTGCTGCGCAAGACTTTTCAAGTATCGTCTTATTTATAAGTGGTAGTTCAATTTTCTTCTTTAATTGTAAATATGCGGAATCCATTAGCGATATTTTTGTTACATCCTGAATAGAAATGTGTACGAGTGGTTTGTAAACGTTTAAAATATTCAGCAATGATAATCAAAGGAAGAGATAGAAAAAGATATCTCGTTTCTCGATCGTAGAAAAAAAATGAAATGAGCGTTATGTTTTCGTGAAAATATTATTAACTAAGTAGCTAAGCTGGTTGTGGTTGTATCTCGAATAGAAAATTACAGTTAAACCGTTAAAGTCGTCGGAAAGGCAAGACAATCCGTAATATTCTGTAGCCGCGTCGTTAAATCCGCCAACGGTTCGCGTTATTCACCTTTATGGATACTTAAGCATAGTTTTCATGCCTTGCAACAACCACCATGATACCACCAACCAACACTGTCCCTGGCTCATTGGATCAAATCGCTTTTTATTTAGTTTTTTTTCCTCTTTATCTCTACTTTCCACAGGGCTCGTTATTGAAATTAATTTCAGGATTCTATTTTCTTTTTTTTTTTTTTTTTTTATTATTACTTTTTATCCTTGATAAGATAATGTTATATATCGGCTTGACCTATATACAGTATTGCATTTATTATATCCAATTAAATAAAGCCACAATTATTAATTTTTCAAGTAATAATTAAATATCTATTATATGATTACACGTTACATTGATGTTTACAAAAGAAATATTGAAAATCTCGACATTAATTATCATCGCCAACTGGTGCGATAACGGATGATCGTAATGACTATCATTTCAAATGTAATTTGGCGTGATTCAAAATTAGGGCAATCGATATAACAGTGTGTATTCATTGTGCTGTCGGTAAAAACACAAAAAAAAAGTATCCTTTACGAGATGATATTTTGTTATAAAATCCATGCAACAATTAACCAAGTTTACAGTTTCAAACCAAATCGGATTATTTTCGTGAGAGCTTTATTATTATCATTATATATATATATTTTTTTTTTTAATTAACGAATTTTGTTAGGGGATTACATAGTAGTACGATCTGTTTTTCTTTGTATTTTTTTTATTTATTCATTTGTTCATTTAATTTACGTTTTTAGATGAATTCAGTTCGAATAATCCTTTGCGGTGATAGGTAGTGGTAGCACGTGATTTGATTGATCTCGTCTAGTTTTATTTTTAAGCGACTTGCCGGCCAATAAATTTCCTAAATGGCCGTCGTACACGAGCGCGTGCACCACCTTGTCGTAAGTTTATTCAAAGAGTATATGGTACTCTTTACGATTAAACGAGAGGAGAGTCCTCGACATTTTTAAGATCGTCGTGATTGCACACGCTTGTTAAAGTGCAATCCTTAATTACTGGAAATGGTTACACGGCGTGAGTTTATCAATAAGTCAAGTTCTTCAAATGAAGGCATATAACCTCACTCTCTTTCTTTCTTTTTTATTTATTTGTTAATATTATTATAATTATCTTTTTTTTAAGTTACAATAAAAATAGCAGAATAGTAGACCATAATAAACATTCTTTTTTTTTTGTTGGTATGTTTTTTGATGACGGTCGAGTGGGGTCCCCGGGTATCTTAAATAAAACATAGTAGGAGCTTAGAAAGCTTTTATTTGAATGGGCAGTCATAGTTAAAGAAAAGAAAAGAAGAGCACGTCGAGTGACACTCATCGTGCTCACGTCGTGTTGGTAGCTCGACAAATACCTCCAAGTACCCTTTCGAGGTGCCCTTAGTGTCCACGAAAAAGAATGCGAGTGAAGAGGAACTCGTCTTTTGTTATCTCGCCTCTTTTTCACGGTAATCAGTCTGAAATTCGTGCATCTGTACAAATATACGTATTATAAATGTATGATGCATATATATGGACAAATTTAAAAGCATTTGCATTATGTAAATGACAGTATTAGAGATCAAAATAATAAAATGAATAACGTGGGTATAATCGTATTGATTTATGCAACAAATAAATGACCGGAAATTTCAAATTGAAAATAATTTCAAAATTGTGCCACACGGCACAATTTGGTTCCAATAAAATTATTAGGAGAGCAGCAAAATAAAACAATATTGAATTTCATATTATCATCACGCTATAATTATAAGTTAATAAATTAAAGTTAAATGACACGATTAATTTGATTTGACTAATTTATATTATTTGAATCCCATAAAAGTATTTGTTGGAGTCGTGTGGTGCTTACACAACTCTTCGAATCGAATACACTCGCTCACATAGTTACTATAAAAGTGCATACGTGTATCTTTGTATATATACATAAGTTTACAGTGACGAGCATGGCGGTCGTCGGAGTTCTCGTTTCTCGAATACGTTCCACTTAACAAAAAAGCATGAATGAACTACACGTTCACCACGGACAGTAGTCAGTCAACGGTGATCGTTCGAGCGTAAGAAACACTACTCCTTTTTCCTTCGAAAGACGCGGGAAAATCGTTCCTACGTGAGCAAGTCACGGCCGCATTATCAGTACGAAGAAAGTTTTATTACAATGATATATAGATGGAATTTTATAAGAAAATCATTTCTAACAAATAAAACGAAATTTCTCGATTTAATTCTAATACCAACTTTCCAAATTTCATTATGTATACAATTTCATTTATGCATATTCATTTGTTCATTCTATTACAAAATTTGTTTATTCATCAGAGATGAATTAGAAACTTTTCAAACAATCCAACATATTTATTAACCACCATACATATATAATTAATATATATGGATTTATTATACAAGTTAGAAACAAGTATTCGAGGTCAGCAAATTAGGTAAAGATAGGATCAGCATTTTTTAATGTTACAAGTAAGATTGGCTTGAGGTATAGAAGAGATAGCTCGGTGTCTTTCTTTTAACCTTGTCACTTGCTACACGTTGAAGAGTTCTCTGAGATGTAAGGAGGAGGAGGAGGAATAGGAGGGAGAGGGAGGAGAAAGATAGCGTTGATTCCAGGACGAACGCGATTAACTGTAAAAATATCGAGGACGAGCTAATCTCTCGTGAAACTTGGCGCGTGTCCGATTCGTCGTAATGGTGGTGGTACGCTGTTGTACTGTTGTTGCTGTTGTTGTTGTTGTTGTAGTAGTAGTAGTAGTAGTGTAGTGAGGTGTGCGTTTCTTAGTTTGGTCGGTTGTTTGCAGGTGTATCAGAACGCCCCAGGGTACCTTTACAGAAGGGAAAAGAAAAGAATGAATCTTTCATGAGCCACTTCTCTCTTCTATCTTTTTCTTTCTCTTATGCACACCTTCGCTTTTCTCTCGCAAAATCTAAGAGGATTTTAACGTTTTACGTACAACAACTATTGTATATGCATGTTCCTTCTTTCTTTTTCTTTTTCTTTTTCTTTATTTCTTCCCCTCTATTTATTACATATAACAGCAGGTATCTCTTTGCATATGAGGTGTAATAAGCGTGTATGCTACCGTTTCGAAAGATTCGAGCGTGCTTGAGAAGCCCTTCTCAAACGAGAGTTTAACGAACCGACCTTTTGAGACAGAAACAGAGAGAGAGAAAGAGAGAGAGGGATCCATGGAATATACGTTTGATCCTTTTTCAGTCTCCAAGCTGTGAGAGCGTATTACATTCGAGTCTCTCGTCGCATCGTTTCTTACGTAATTGTATATCCTTCAAACTAAACACACAACCAACCATTGTTTCTTCCTTTCTTTATTTTCTTCCTATGATAGCATCTAAATGATTTTGAATCGATAATACAGAGATGATTATTATTAACTCGTTTAATTTATCTAATTTTATTTCTATGTTAAAGTCGTTAAGGTTTTTATTTGCCGATAAACCAGTATCATTAACTTTCGATCTGTCTTCATTTTACATGTTTAGATCTACGATTAATAATATCGTTCATTAAATTTAGTTTCTAATCTTGAATTTATTCGACAAGTGATAATTTCTAATTGATAAGAGAAAAACATTTAATAGAAAAATGATACTTTAATAGATAAAAATAAAATTAACGAGAAAGTTTCTCCTATCTTTTGTATCTAATTTAATATCTATTTATGGAGGGTAGAGGTAAGGAGAGTAACATCTCTATATATGAAAAGTGTCCGTCGAAATGCATGCAATTCGGGTGGCGCCACAGTACGCAGAGTGTCAATTTAAAAGTAAGTGCCAAATATTATTAGAGTAGGATTGAGAAATAAACAAGGAACACAAATTTCACAATACAAATTTTACCCATAACTGTTTTGTTATTCACATACTTTTTCATAAAATTAAATGATAAAAAATCAATAAACGTACTATTCACAGTTCACGAAATAAAATCACTCTAGCTACACGTTTTCTCATAATAATTCTTTAAGGTTATATTTACTACATTATTACATAACTCGGCATACTTCAATTTCCTTACAATTGCTACATTCATACCATACCTTTTGTCTACACCAGCGCCATTCTGGAAGGTTTTTGAACTGTTATTGATAGAAAACGCTGGACACTTTTTCACATTTTCTCCCAAAGGGGTGTTACTCCTTACCTCTACTCTCCATAATCTATTAAATGACAATTGAAAAAAGAACAAAAAATGTACGCCATGTTGAAAGGAAGACATTTTCCCTATGTTCGATATTATCGCCATCTTTTTTTCCCTTTAACCTAAGTTGAAACTTGTTTGAACTCGTCTGAACGTGTCTGAATCTTTGGAAAGAATTGTCGGAGAGCATCCGAATTTCTTAGAAAACATTTCTCGTTCTTCCGGAGCATCTACGGGTCGCACTTTTGTGCTATTCAAGGCATTTCGAAGAATCACTTAAGAACTCAGCTATTTTCACTCCCCAGGAGAGCTAAGCATGCTTTTCTTTTCCGCGTTTCTTCGACTTTTTTCTAGTTTACGCCTCGCAAACCGCTTCCTGCATCTTAAATTTCATTCTTCTCTCTTTTTCCCTTTTCTCTGTGTGTTATGTGTGTTTATTTTCTTTTACATTTCTTTTTCTTTCCGTCCTATTTATAACTACAAACATTTTATTGTCGTACAATCACACACATTACATTCTATTTTATGCTATTGTTCAATTTTTTTTTTTTTTTTAATAAAATGGGTCAGAAATTTTCTATAGACCTCTAATTTGTGTTACAATCTTTTTTCTTTCTCGAATTCGTATTCGTCATGTAATTTATGATCATTTAAATCGATTGTATTCGATTTATCAATCTTACAGCAACCATAATCACACGTGTCCTACCATATACCTTATGTATGTAAGAATATACAGTAAAAGAAGAAAATTTCTATCGAATTCTTCGCAAGCCTCATGAAATTCTTTCTTTTTTCAATTTTTTTTTCCTCGTTTACTTTCACCGCGATTGTTTTCAACGATTCTCTCACATTATATCTTTCAAATCGCTCGTTATAACGCCCGCGCAGAAACATTTTCACTGTAATGATTTTATCGCTACTACCGTGTGTTACACACACCACGATAAACACCGCGAAAATGTACATTGTTCGATCGTTAACTTGCTACACAACACATTCCTTAAAAAATAATTTGACGAAAAATCATTTTCTTTTACTTTATCGTATTATAATAATCATTCGTGCAGTTAATAACACTGAATTCCAAGTTTCTTAGCTACATTAAAAAAAAAACACAAAAATATCCCATATTATTTATCGAGATTCGATGAAAAACTTTGATTAGAAGGAGCTACGAATTAGAGGTCAAGCGGAATGAGGTCAGGCAAGCAAGTTTTTTTCTTTTTTTACTAATCAAAGATATGCAAATTATAAGTAACACAAAAAGAAGACAAAACAAAAGAAAAAAATAGAAGGAGATTAGATTAGGAAAAGTAAATTTAGTGATTCCATTTTTAGTCATTCCAACAATGGCGTATTAGAATACCTCGTGTAAAAGCTATCCTGGGATTTACTCAAACATCCCTCGTACAATTTGAACTATCTTTTATAGAATAGGTTAACCTAATTGGTTGATCGGTGTTTCTAGATGACGTCATTCTCGGTACTCAAATAGATAAACGTTGAAATAGATGAAATTGATGAAATTTATTCGTGCATCTGGTGCTTGCGTTCCCAAGAGTCCGCCATTATATAAATGAAAATAGCACACGCGGATGGGTATCGATGGGGTTGATCGATAGATCATCGATAGATCATCGATAGATCATCGATAGATAGATTTATAATCTCTGTTAAGATCTCGGGTCAATTCCTTCGTGACATCATCGTCGTATTTGTAGGAACGGCCTCAACGACCTCGCGGCACTGTTGGCAAACGGCGAACAAGGCCGACTACTTCGCCACATGTAACTTTTACTTATTCCGCAGGAGCACCTACGTTTCACTCGCAACGGATCGCGACCGAAAGGAGCATTAATCACCGGAGAGCCTTCGACTTAAAGGCAACCTCCTGTCGACGGTATTCGAGTAACTCCGCTTTCAAAGGACATGGAACACTTGTTCAACGAGTTTCATTCGAGAGTCACATTTTTCGGACTATTTTTTCTTTTTTTCTTCCGTCTTGTTAAGTCATCATGATTCTATTCTTGTAATTAGAACAGAATTTCAAATAATTAAAATATTAGTGACGTTAGAAAATGTAGTTTACCAACGTGGAATAGTAATCCTCCATTTCACCTGGAACTACCTGATCCCTTTGCATATCCAGTAGGGTACCTGAGTATTTACAATGTTTCGGGTCATCTAGATTTTTAAAATGATGTATCATAAAACAGTTATAAAATCAGGGCCATGAAGGGCCATCTTTAATCCCTTGACAATAACGAATTGCGTATAGGTAACAGGGTTTATGACAATGCGTATCGGATTGCCGATAGGTGTTCCCTTCTTTCCTTTTAACCCATTTTTTTTCTTATACTAATATTAATAAAAATACGATGTCCCATATATATATAGAACCTCCTATGCATATACATAAAACCCAGTTTCTTCTCATAATCTGCAAAGAAAGCAAATCGATTTTGTGCAGACAAAGAGAAAGACTTTCCGTGTCGGTTCACTGCTTCGAATTATTAAATTCGAGCTGGAGATATATCAGTGAGTTAGAAAAATGTAAGATTTATCGTTGAAATAGACATATATGCGTCCTAACGTAATACAAGTAAATACATACGTATAAAGTTTGAAACCGGTACCCAATAGGGTCCATCGTATACACGTTCACTGTTTTTCCGAGCTCTAGCAAACGGATTCGCGGCACACAACAGCTTGAGATTAATGCGCATGACTTGCCATTTGTAAAAGCTCCGAAGCCGAAGGCGGCATTTGTCGTGCTCTCTCTCTCTCTTTCTTTCTTTCTTTCTTTCTCTTGTATTTAGAAACCGGTTAGACCAGATACCGAATATATAAAAGGAAAGACGTTTTAAAGTACTTTCCCGTTAACCAACGTGAAGCGGTGCGTCACATTTACCACTTCTTCTTCTTCTTATTATTATTATTATTATTTTTTTTCTTTTTCTTTTTTTCCTTTTTTTTTTTGTTACATTCTTTTTTATATTATTTTCTTATCCTTTTATGTTTCAGCCCTTTTTATAAGTTTTTTTTTCTTCTTTGTTACTCCACCTATACAACTTTTTCCCTTTTTTTGCCTTGTTTGAAATACGTAGTCATAAACCAATCATCGTCGTTTACCACGACCCTCTTCGACCTGAGCGCACTCTTACGACGCAAACTTTCTAATATCCCCCACGTGACTTGTCCCATCCGGGACGAGCGCCATTTTCAAACATTTGCCGAGGGAACATTTGAAACGTGTTGGCTAATCGAGAACTAATCGATCTTAAACGACAACGTCGTTTGGATAGTAACTCTTATAGCTGTCATTTCAATCGACGAGAAAACGAAAGTGGTTTCGTTCTGGAGAAGTCGTTTCGAACAACTTTTTTTTTTCTCTTTTACTTCTTTCTTCTTTTCCCTCCTTTTCTCTCTTTCTCCTTTTCTCTCATTCTTAAGTTATGTCGACACGTAAGAAAAAAAACTTGTGATAAATCACTTTATGAAATACGTGTTACCTCGAATCGAGAATAATTCATTTCCTGTGCGAGTTGAAAAAAGAATTTTAAATGAAAAAATTTAACGTAAGCACGTGGTTAACCTTTAATTCATTATGAATTCGTATAGAGCTCGACTATTTTGTAAAGCCCTTACGCGTCCATTAGAATTTTTAGTTAATAATAGTAAAAAAAAAAAATCTTTAATTTCCTGCCTTGGTTGAGATGTGATTTTGATTTTATATATCTCAACTGAAAATGTGTAGAAAAATAAATGACTACAACGACATTGTGTGTCGTGAGGTTTTTTCTAGACGTTCCAAACGATCAGTTCGAAAGTTACTCGTCGAAGAAAGAAATAGAAAGAAATGTTAAACATTCGGTCGCGAGTGATTGGTCAACTGGAAATACAAACAAGCTCTCCAATCATTCTCTTTCTTATCGTACTTATCTCAAACTGGAACTTCGAGAAATGATCTTTCTTTTTTTCCTTCTCTCTCTCTCTCTCTCTCTCTCTCTCTCTTTCTCTTTCTGTTTCTATGAAATGATAGTTAACCGAGAGTACCAATTGCACACTTCACGCTCGAGCCGGTACATATTTTACACGACACAAGTTAGCGACTTTCACGTTCGACAAAACGTCCGCAGTAGTCTTTTCTAACTAACGACTACGATTTACAATCGTAATATAAATGCATTACTCTCAATGATACATTTCAAACTGGATCTTTGTTTATTTTTAATCTCAGAAAAGTGATTTAAAACATTCAAATAAAAAATGTCATTTTATTTCAATAATATTGTCATTATATATGTAGGTTTTATTTTTATTTTTTTTTTTACTGAGAATACTTGATTACCACGTATCCATTTTTATTCATATTGTTGATTATTATGCAGAAGGCATAATCTCAATGCTTCTCGAATTACAATTATAATAAATTTGTCTTTTCTTGATTTTAGATTTGAAATCAATCTTAACGGAACTAAAGCTAGAGGAGAAAGAAATCTCTAAAGATATTACATCATATTTTGGGTAAAAACTCGGAAACAAGGGTGATAAGACACGTGACGTATTTCCAGAAGAAAGCACAAAAGGGAAAACCTGAAAAAGAAGCGAAAATGGGTGAAAAACGTGGTACGAAAGCTCTCGAGCTCTGGTGCAGACGAATAACCGAGGGTTATCCGGGTGTAAACGTACAGAACATGACCACCTCCTGGCGAGATGGACTTGCATTTTGCGCCATGATTCATCACTTTCGTCCCGACCTCATGTGAGTACAACACCTTCTTCATGAAAATAATATTTTCCTATCTCAGTAATCTTTCTGCTAAACGATTCTGTCGTCAAATTTTAATCAAGTATTTGAATTATTGACAATTAATTAAGAATAATTTAAACAAAAAAAAAACACTTATCGAAATTTCGATAAGAGGGTCAAGCAGAAATCACGTTAATGAAATGAAATGCCTTATCATCGGTATAAACGTAGTCGTAAAGTTGTCGATCGCAAATGGCTAACTACCAAACGGATTACCCCCACTGTTAGACTCTTAGTTAGACCGATGATTCATCCACTTTCGTGCTGACCTCGTACATTTGTGTTACGATGACCCTGACTACTGTCTTGGTTAGAGGACGAGTCAGCAACCGCATGATGTGCAAAATGCAGAACGGCTTCGACCTTTCCTGTAGGAACACGTTATTGAGCTATATAGTATACCAACACCTTTTACGACTTGATAAGAAACCTAAAGCTTGTTTTCCGAGACTCTTTCCAAACGATCTTTATGCATCATTCACTTCTATTTTTATGTCGGATAGATAATATCTCGAGTAAGAGAGTGTCGTATTTGTTCCGGGTAAGATTGATCGACGTCTATGTTTTATTGAAAATTCAAAATGGCGAATCCTAACCTCGAAGACATTCGTATCTTTAGAGCTTCGAGCAAATATATAAATAAAAAAAAGGAATAGAAGGAGAAGTATATTGCAGCTGTTTAAAAGAACAATGGATTCCTTTCGAAGTTGTTATCTAATTTGGCGTTCTTATATCACATGAAATATAAACACTAGGGTGAGTCAATAATTATGTCCAATGTAATGGCGTTCTTTCGTGTGTTGACTGTACTATCTACTACTATCCCTCGTATTAATATTTGCGTTCTTCCTTCTATGTCGACTTTACTGTTCTCAACAGGCCAACTTTGGCTACATTTTGTTTATCGCAATATTAACAATGACCTTCAGTCACTGTCCTAAAACTCCGTAGAAACTTTTCGGTGGGCTTATTTGTCCAGTGTTCATTTTGTTTCAAACAAACACACACCCGCACAAAGCGAAGTGGTCATTGTTAATGTCACGATAAACAAAATTGAAACAAACCGGGAATTGTTCAAACCCTGTCCTCTCCAGCCTTAGTAACAGGAAAAGCTAAAATATAAATATACGAGCAGAAAGCCGACACACAGACAAAAAATAGCATCACATTGCGGATAATTATTGACTCACCCTCGAGTAAATAAATCATGAAAGTGGTCTATCGATCACTTTCGTATTCTTCTTTATGGGGGATGATGAAATGAGAGAAAGAGAGAGATAGAAAGAGACAGATCGATACTATAGCCTAGAGCATGACGACTTTAGGGCGCCTCCGGTCACTGACATTCGAACTCGACTCTTCTTCTATTATTTGCTAAGTTTCCTTTTATTTCCTTGACTCTACTGTGTTTTTTTTTTTTTTTCCCCCTATCTACTACATCTATCAAATGTATTATATCCACCAAGTCGTAATTCTAAAGTTCATAGTTCACCAATTAGCGTAGGAACAACAAAATATATCAATTAGGAGGAAACTAGGAATTAAGGTAACATCGAACAGTTAATTAGAAGCTTGTGTTATACGATTTTCAAACGGTTTGAATATTTTTGTTCACATTTCCAATCAATGTCCAAGCAGAAATTCAATTGGTCTTTGATCGATAGTGTCTCTATCTTTCTCTCTCTCTTTCACATATACATGCACGTGTGCTGCGCTCACACGCGCGCACACACACACACACACACGGCTAGGTCCAGACAGTAGAATTCTATCGAGGAAATTTCAATTTCCTGAATCTAATCGTTAGAAAGCAAACGGATATCCTTCGTAATGCGTGTTCAAGCATTCGTTTTTCTGGTCGATAAAAAAAAATTTTTTTACTCCATGGCTTTCCTCTGTTACACTTTGTTTTTTTTTTTTTCAACAACGAAATGAGAATTTTCCTTTTTTTTCCTTTCTCAAACCATCGAGTTTAGTTTAGTTCCTTCCTTTTGTGGGGTCCTTTGAAGCCCAATCAATGGTGGACCAAAATATGGGAGAGTAATATTTTTCGATGGCAGGTTTTGCGAGAGGTGGTGGTAGCTTGGGTTGAGCTTTGAACAGGAAGATTTATTTCTTCTCAATTATTCATGAACTACGCGAAAAGATATTAAACAAAGAAAAAGAAAAAGATAAAGAGAAAAAAAAACAGAACAAAATTCTTTAGGAACTTTTTAGCTACCTTACAATTTTTTCTTTTCTTTTTTGGCTTTATATTCCGACAGAGTGAGTCTAATGTTCCCTCATCATTCGAATAAAAATAACGGATTTTTTTTTCTTTTCTTTTTTTTTACCAAAAAGAATTCAAAAATCATTTTGCATTTATAGGAATAGAAATCGTTGCTATGATAAATAGAATTCATTCGTAAAAATATAGAATTGATCGTATCATCTCTGGTATAATTTAAAAACTGTATTATATATCTTCTTTTTGGTTGCTGTGTATAAAAAAAAAAAAAAAAAAAAAATTAGAAACGCGTTTGACATAACGAGATTGTAATCCGTAACATAAATCTATGACATAGAGGAAGGCGGGACTATGAACTACGCCTTCGACTATGCGGCTACGTTAGATCGCATGACTAACGATCTATGTATTCCTGCTTTCGTTATACGTCAAAATTATTTTACTTATTCCTACGTAAGGCTCTTCAAATTATTATTATGTTTTTTGTAGGGCACTACGTCGTGGTGCGTGTACGCAACAGTGCAGTCTTTTAAAAGAAATTCAAGTTTACAAACTACATGCGTTAAACAAAAAAAAAAAGGAACAAAATAAAACAAAACATTTTCAGACCTAAATTTGTACAAACTTCTTTTTTACACTTACCCGATTAACATAGAGTACAAAAGTTTGACCTCAACCTTTTTTTTTTTTTTTTTTTTTCTTTTTTAAATATCCTTTATATAAAAATTGTATAACCCAGTTTACGGGAGAGAATATAAAATAAAAATTATCCGTGAGGCATTTGCCATCGTCATAGTAGTAGTCGCTGTGAGGTTTACCAAAAAAATGAGAGAAAGGAATTTGTCGCTATCGTTTTTCACCCTAGTACTCAGCTCATTCCGCTTTTGTAATCGATCGGGAAACAGAGCATGATAGAGAGAGAGAGAGAGAGAGAGAGAGAGAGAGAGAGAGAGAGAGAGAGGAAGGAACGTAGTACAGCATCCCTCAATGATCAAGGGAGGAAAAATGTTGTACAATCTATGCGCATGTGCGACAACACACACTTTCGCCAAATCTCTTCTCCGATTTCTTTTGCTTCTTTGTTGATTAATGGTTTTTTTTTCCTTGAGAAACAAACAAAATTTATCGCCGTACTCCATTATTCTTGTATTATTTTCAACGATATATTTCTTTTTCTTTTTCATAATTTTTATTATGAAATCCAAAAAAAAAAAAAAAGAAATGAAGGATACAGGTTATAAATTGATTCAATCAGTTTTATTTTTGTGACGCATAACGATCCAATTTTCTTTTTTTTGTTTTTATGGTTGAAATTATTAGTGAAATTAGTTACATAAAAGAGCATTTCTTATTTCGTTTGGGCAATCCTCGTTGATGACCTTTGAATTTCACCGCTCAAAGGTTCCCGCCTTTTTTCTGATCCAACTATGGCGGCGTTTACGATTGGTAAAGAAGAAGGAACACCTGTTTGGTGTTTCACTTTCACCGGTGGAAGGAGGAAGCCTTCGTTCTTTGAGGAAATTCTCACGCGATTCTCTTTCTTCCTGAATCCCTCTCTTCGCAAGTTGACTCTCCGACGTATAATCTGATGTCTTAATCTCTCGGAACGCGAGATCTCACTTTCGGATTTATCCTTGTCCTTGGAAAAAAAAGAACAATTTTCTGTCGTATTTTAAGAAAAGATAACAATCCTTCTTAATTTTATGAAACAAAAAGAAAAGAATTTCCCAACCTAAGTGGTTAAATCGAACGCGTGTTTAGTCGTCTCCCTATGCTCAGGGATATTGGAAGCTGAGAATAAAAATGGCGGCCAGAAAAAGAAGATGCAACAAAAGAAGAAGAAGAAGAAGTTTTTGCTCGAGCAATAAACGGAGAAGAGAAAAACGATAGAGAGATAGGGTTATGGCACAAAGGGGAGAGCAAGAGGAAAAGGTGGATGTGGTGTAAGGGGAAAGGGGACAGGGGGTTCGGGGTGGGTGTGGCGGCACCGGTCTGCTGGACCTCTGAGTCATCGTCTTTCGTCTTTCGTCCCAGACAAGCACGTTCGGGTCGATTGCCAAGAGTCGAAGAGCCGGTTATGCACACATACAAACACAACATATGTATAAATGAGATATAGCTATTCGTACAAGTGAGCCCCACGTGTTGTCTGTATGTGTGTGTATTCTCTATATCAGAGAAATTACTCGTAGAGGTTCTTCTTCTTCTTCTTCTTCGTCTTCGTCTTCTTCTTCTACTTCTTCTACTTCTTCTTCTTCTTCTTCTCGTAACCATTCACCGATCCCACGAACGCTACTTGAATGCGATATCCTTCGCAAACGTTCCTGATTTCAAAGCTTAACCTTTTGTATTCTTTACATTTCCTTTCTTTCTTTCTTTATTCCCTTATCCTCCTTTGTATGGAAATATAATTAGAGGAATTTTTTTCTATTGATATTTTATTATTCAAAAAGAAAAAAGTAACACGTATATATATATATAAAGAGAGGAGCTTGTTCTTCACCGGAAGTAGTCGATGTTATTGAAGATTATTGTTGCATCAAATGAATAGTTTAAATAGCATTAATTATAGTTTTAACCCTTTCGTTATAAGTATCCCTCGATTAGCAAGAAACGTTGTAAACAAAGTAAAGCGAAAATTCCAGCATATTTTTCGTTTTCCATTCTCGAAAGATCAGCTTTAGTTTCAATATCGTCGGAAAGCTGTTTCAGCATGACAAGTACGCGCTTTGCGTCGGAATTCGAGCGTAATAGTCGATCTCCTCTTCTTCCTCCTCCTCCTCCTCCTCCTCCTCCTCATCCTCATCCTCATCCTCCTCTTCCCTTTTCTACGTTTCCATCGTTTCCATATGGAGGAAGAGGAAGAAGAGAAAAAGGAGGGTTGGAGTTAGAGGAGTCATAAAAACGGTCGGAAAAATTTTTGATAGGAAGATGCGACTCGTGTCGTGTAGGAGCGAGGTCAAGTGCCAATGTCGAATGTCCTGACGACTTTCGACCTAGAATTTCATGCTCGTTGCTCGGAATGACGACGAGTAATAAGCCGACGACGGCAGTAGCTGTGCGCGTATATGCTGCATATCGATTTGCTTAAAATAGAAACGTTTTTGGTATAAGGATAACCCTCTTCCTTTGAAGAAAAAAAAAAAAAGACAAAGAAAAAAGGAGTTCAAAGAAAAAATTATATTTTACATACCTACGCGCGTAATTCGATTGGTCTAGTTCGATATCTTTTTTTTTCTTTTGCAATTTCCAATGGTTTTTAATGAAATTATTAATAAATTATCGATTAATGTGAATATTCATAAGACATTGAAATCTAATTTTATCCAAGTGATTTTTCGACAGTACGTTGGAAGAGGAGACCAATAACCAATATCCGTTCTTGTTCTTCGAATTCTATCCTCGATTTTGACAAATCGCGTATTCACTGGTTTACATCATCGTAACTGATCGATTCCACGAACAAGCCCGCATTGATTTCTATGCATCTTTCAGTAACGTTAAGTCTCCTATTTTTTATTATAGCCTTTGTTAGGAACAAGTTTCATTTGACCCTGCTGGTAGTAGTATCTGCGTAGTAATAATAAATCGCCTCTTTCCCCCCCCCCCCTATAAAATATGCACGCTTTTGTGCTAATCCTCAAAATCGTTGGATATAACTTGTCTTTCGAGTAGAGCTTCCTTTTATTAGCACAACTTTCATACGACGATTTCATACCGATATATTACGTTCAAGTTTTAGCCAATCTTTGTTGACAGTGTCAGAAATATTCTTTCAATTGGGTGGACTTGTAGTTATTACTTCGGCTAAGATTGTTTTTAAGAACAAATTTTAGAAAACAAAATTGTAATATTATTTAATGATAATAATAATAATAATAATAATAATAATAATAATAATTAAAAAAACAAAAGTTAAATTAAATGTTAATTATGAATTGTTAAAAGGTTCGAATAAAACTCCATTTGCACGACACGACAGCGACGTCAATAGCGTTTAACGTCGTTAATGAATAAAACCTTGATCTCAATCTCTTTTTCTTTTCCTTTTTTCTTCTTCCTTTTTCTTAACCTTTTGTCTTTATTTCGCAGCGATTTCAACAGCCTTAACAAGGACGACGTCTACGGGAACAACGAGCTGGCATTCAGAATTGCCGAGCAACATTTAGGAATCCCCGCTCTTTTGGACGCCGAAGACATGGCTTCCTGTTCCGTGCCCGATCGATTATCGATTCTAACCTATCTCTCGCAATTCTATCAAACCTTCAAGGGTAAGCAATTCATGATTTACAAATTGTAACTAACAAAATTATTCTTTGAATTACTTCAAAAAAATCTTTCAAATGGCAGTTTTTTTAATGTTACAGTGGTCATTGTTCATAAATATTTAGCAAATTATTTCTTCGAAGTAAACTAGCGTCATCTACATTGAAGTAATAAGTTTTAAAATGGAGCTTTGAGATGCCATCTGGTTTAAATTTTCGTTGTTTGGTTTTTTTTTCTTTTTTATTTTATTTACATTTAATTATGTTGACTAATTTACACGCGAGATTTATTTCTTAAATTGAATCACAACTAATCACGAATCTTTTATTTACGTATATAGGAAGAAATACGGACAAAGTTTTGAATATAAACGAATCAAAAGTGAAGAAGACAGAATACAGAACGTAGAAACGGGATGGAAAATTGGCAGTATATTAGAAGATATATATACGGAAGAGGTGTTGTTCATGATTGTTTTGCTTTTGAATTTATCTTCTTAAGTTTTACAAACGGAAAATGGTTCCTACTATTACTACTATTACTAACTCTCTCTTTCTCAGTCAATAGAATGATTATATTATTTTCCTTACGGCGTAAACAAAAGATACTTGCAAACAAGTTTATACAGTTTAACATCTACAAGGGTACGCGTTTTAATTCTATTTTATAAATGTTACAAGTTGTTTCTTAGCTACTAACGAATCCAAATTTCTCTCTTTTTTTTTAGCGAATCTGCTCGACCAATAATGTTATTTCCTTTTTTTTTCTTAATTCACGCTTTGAATAATATTATTAAACGTATCGTGTAGATTAATTTCATTTAATTGTATTGTCAATTAAAAAATTTGGTATGAAAATTATAAAAAGTAGAAAAAATTGCTTTTGTAAACGTTTGAGATATTTATGCAGCGTGCACCGCATATAAATATTTCAAATGAATATCCATAGAGTATTATTTAGTTTGAACGCTTGCGTATCTCCTTGGGAGTGAGAAATCGAGTTGTAGATCCGTCACGTGCAATTTTAGTGGTAGACCATTCGCGGTTGGTGTTGCACGTCCGATCGACGGACGTGACGTTTCAAACGTCACATTGAGTTAACGTCTTGTCGTTACTAAATAGGCCAAATAGGTTGCAGCATTCCAGGAGAGTAAGAGAAAGAGAGAGAGAGAGAGAGAGAGAGAAAAAGAGAGAGAGAATTAGAGAAACGTTGCGTGTACTAATACATATCTTTTATTATGCAGGATGTTTCGCATAATTTCATTGCTTATCTTCGTTGTTTTTCTTTTTATTACAAAAAAAAAACCAATATCGTAGGATACAATTTTTTTATATAGAAAATAGGAACAATATTTATATAACACTTTTTTACTTACTGTACAATTATAATTTATGAATTAAATTTATTTTTCATAGAAATAATATAACAGTACTCTCACATTATATACAAACACATAGAGTTTTAAGTAGAACGTCGTTAAATAACTCGCTTACTTTCTTCCTTTTCATGATCCACTGGAGAACCGTGTGTGTGTGTGTGTGTGTGTGTGTGTGTGTGTGTGTGTGTGTGTGTGTGTGTGTGTGTGTGTGTGTGTGTGTGTGTGTGCAACTGTTGCATTGTTTCGTAGATTGACGTCTCATACAGTTTCCTTCATCGTTAAGATTAATCCGTCGTCGTCGTCGTCGTCGTCGTCGTAGTCGTTCTTCTCTCTTGAACCAACTCGTTGGAAGATAATGAACACCACAGAGAGAAAATAAAAGAATACCTTTCTCGTTCTTCTTGTTTCGTACGGAAGTATGCGTCAAAATCACCAACGAAGAAGATAATAATCGGTGGAAGAGACAAAACATACTCCGAAGGAATTAATTACTCCGATTTTTTTTCCACTTTCTCGTATTCAATAGGGGAAAGTAAATTGAAAATTTTTCTTAAACGATGAATGGTTTTCTTTCGATTTTTTCTTTATTTTTTAATTGTTTTATTTTTCTTTTTTAATTTTTTATGTTTGTATAAATGTCTGCCCCCCCCCTCTCCTCCTAAAAATTATCAGTATTTTTAATTTTGTGTGCTGTTGTTAAAAATAATTAAAAAAATGTTCACATGTAGTCGTTCGTCTTTGTTTTACAAAATGCTCAAATAAAATACAAATATTTATTTAATTTATTTATTTATTTATTTATTTATTATAATCATTTAAGAAAGTGTGAATAAATTTGGATCATTCGAAAGTTTATTCGCAATAAATTCGTGTCTTCTTCTCATCCAAAGAAATAAAACTTGCTTCTTGACTTATTAATAAGCTTATAAAGTAAATAAAGTTGTTGAGAGACAGAGAAAGAGAAAGAAATCTTTATGGAGTCCTTACTTGACGATAATTAAATCTTTTATTAGTATTGATGTATATATATATACGTATGCGTGTTTATGTTTAATTGTATTGAGACATCATATACGGCAGAAGTTTAAAAGCTTAAACAGCCACTTGTTGAATTTTCTTCACAGATTTCTATTCATTTATTTTGAATCTTTCTCTCTCTCTCTCTCTTTTTATTTGTTGTTAAATTTGAAACTATCTATGAATTTAATTAAAACGATACATAGTATTTTTTTGTAGATTATTTATTAAATTGTATGTTGTCATTATCGTAACTAGATCATGAAATTTTCATGATATTTTCTCTTTCTCTTGCTTTCCTTTCTCTTCTATTTTTTTGTTTGTCTCTATTGGGGACAGGAAAACGTAACTCTATGTATTATTTTCAATATCACAATCCAAGTTTCCTTTATGTGTTTTGTGTGTGTATGAATGACGAGAGAACACAACGATGACAAAGCTAGGTCGAAATGAAATTTCCAGCCTGTCAGAATTTATGAGTAATTGCGAAACTCAGCTGGCAGTCGAGAGTACCACACACATATATATATATAGTACTTTTAAGATTTGCAATTAATATATTTGCTGTATGTTAAAAGAGCATACTGTCATTATGATTATTTAAGAGAAAAGAAAGAAACATGTAGTAGACACTTGGAAATTGATGTGTGTGTATGTGTGTGTAAGAGAATGTAAACGTTTTGAGATCGTTAAAAGATCGTTTATTATTTAACTGATATTTGCTTATATTTATTACCATTGTTTCACCACGTTTCACCTGTTATTATACAACAGATGTGTGTTCCAAATGAATGAACAATTATTCAATTTGAATTACATTATTCTATCTGTTATTCAATAATCAAGAAATTTCAATTAACGTTTTTTGTAAAGAAATCTCTATGTACTATTAGTATTATTTTTCTTTTCAATTTTAGAAATATTTAACGATGTTTATATTAAGGTCGAGTCATAAATAATTTCCGTTTTTTATGAGACAAAGAATGGCGTTTCTACGACTGATAAGTGCAAGACACCTTTCATGGAGTTTTTTTTTTTGCACTATTTGCATCTGATGGACGTATCTATTGGATTTTGCTCCAATATTACCTTTAAAAGGTTCGTCAAAGTCGGAAATACGTCCTGCACTCGGTTCATCTTTTAAGATCGTATCTCCAGAACGGAATTTTATTAGGTGGTTTGAAAAGTCGTTTCGTTGTTCTTTTGTAAAAGTGAAGATAATTTTTGCTTCGAGGTTAAACCTTTCAAATGGTCATAAATAGTTGAATTTGATAAATTTAACGTCTCATCGATCTCATGTGTTACTATTTGTCGATTTGCATCAACTAATGCCATTATTGCATCAGCAAAAAGCGAAACGACTTTCCGAACCACCTAATACAAACCAATTTCTGACTGCCTTATCAATTATCAGTCCTGCACTGTATACGCTGCATATTTTTTCAGTTGCCACCTTAGTGCTATTGCCTTGTTTCAATTCCTAAAGCATTACATGTCGAATATGAACTTTTTACTATCGATTTCAGTGTTTAAGAAAAACGGTTAACCCCTTGAGTACTGAATTATTTGAAAATTTTTATGTATACATAACGAATTTAATTTGTTATTGTAATTATATATGGATTAATATGTAAAAGTAATACATTTTATTTGAAATATATTTATATTGATGATATAAATATATTTTTGCAACAACATTTTAATTACTAAATATTAATAAATATTATAAATAAAACAAAATACCCAAGTAAGCAGATGACGTGTCTCACTCGTCAAATGTACCCAAAGGGTTAAATGTAACATTGACTGCATAAAAAAGTTAACAGAAGACTAACTGAATCCTCATCTATATAGTGATATCAAAAATCCGTTTGTTTCAGTGACTTATAATAGGTAAATACGAAAAATAGATTCTACATAGCCGCATCGGAAGTTATTTATGACTCGACCTAATATATCTGTATCTTTGTAACTTTCTTTACCGTTAATATGTGTGACAACTGTGTTGCAGTGTGAAAAATTTATGAATGATTTAACTCTATAAACATTATTTCTCGATATTTTTTTAAGATAAATGAATAACTCAAACTTCCGGCTTAACTAGAAAAAGTAAACGAATCAAATTCGCGATAAAAATAATCGATGAATAATAATAAAATGAAATAAAATGTATTAACAAATGTTTGTATTTATTTCAGGATCATCTCCAAGCCGTTTAGCGACGAACAGAACAGTCGAAACAACGGAAGAAAGAATCGCCCCGGTTCCAGAATCACCAAAAACCAAGGTATCGATGCAACAACATTTGCAAATAATGTTAATTATTAAATCAAAGCGTTAGAATTCTTTAAAAACAATAAAAAAAAACAATAACAAAGAAACGGGGGATGTAATAAAAGAAAAATTAGAAAAAAAAACTTTCGCTTTTCGTAACTTTTCTTTTGCCGGCTCTATTTTTCTTCATCTATTATATAATTTTTTTTTCTTCTTCTTCTTCTTCTTCTTCTCCTTCTTCTTAATTAATATACATTATTTGATATTCCGTAGTTGATTGTTATTATCATTATTATTTATATTATTATTATTATATTATTGTTATTGTTGTTGTTGTTATTGTTGCGCAGCAGCAGGCTTATGGAGCAGCTCTCATTTTTTTAAAGCTTTAAATCAAAGCGTTCGTCAATGAAGCTATTTTTTATTTTCTATTTCTATCTATTTCTCCTTTTTATTATTATTTCATCGAGCTTTTTAATCATTGAGCATGGGGTGCTTAAATGTTGCGAATAAATTTTTAATTATATTATTTATATAATTATTATTTTATATTTTTTCGTATTTATTGATATAATAAAACAATGAAACAAAATTTTTAATCTTCAAATGTATTCGCAATATTTTATAGTACGCAATTCTGCGTTATTACACGTCCATTTGCGAAAATTCGTTGTCATCGTCATAGCTAAGATCATCAGCTGTTAAAAAAAAGAAACAAAATATATCCTAAAAATTGAAAATACAATTACAAGGAGGAATCATTGCTAATGCTGCTGCTTTTTTCTTTTTTTTTTTAAATATCGTAGCTTTTTTTCTCAATAATTGTTATTATTTAAATAAAAATGTCATCTTTCTTTGTTAACCTCTACGAGGAATAAAAAATGGCGGAGGATATATTGTCATGTGACACGAGATAAATTTTCAATGGCGTTCATCGTTCTTTTCTGTTAATCAAATTTTCTTCTTCTTCTTCTTCTTCTTCTTCTTCTTCTTCTTCTTCTTCTTCTTCTTCTTCTTCTTCTTCTTCTTCTTCTTCTTCTTCTTCTTCTTCTTCTTCTTCTTCTTCTTCTTCTTCTTCTTCTTCTTCTTCTTCTTCTTCTTCTTCTTCTTCTTCTTCTTCTTCTTCTTCTTCTTCTTCTTCTTCTTCTTCTTCTTCTTCTTCTTCTTCTTCTTCTTCTTCTTCTTCTTCTTCTTCTTCTTCTTCTTCTTCTTCTTCTTCTTCTTCTTCTTCTTCTTCTTCTTCTTCTTCTTCTTCTTCTTCTTCTTCTTCTTCTTCTTCTTCTTCTTCTTCTTCTTCTTCTTCTTCTTCTTCTTCTTCTTCTTCTTCTTCTTCTTCTTCTTCTTCTTCTTCTTCTTCTTCTTCTTCTTCTTCTTCTTCTTCTTCTTCTTCTTCTTCTTCTTCTTCTTCTTCTTCTTCTTCTTCTTCTTCTTCTTCTTCTTCTTCTTCTTCTTCTTCTTCTTCTTCTTCTTCTTCTTCTTCTTCTTCTTCTTCTTCTTCTTCTTCTTCTTCTTCTTCTTCTTCTTCTTCTTCTTCTTCTTCTTCTTCTTCTTCTTCTTCTTCTTCTTCTTCTTCTTCTTCTTCTTCTTCTTCTTCTTCTTCTTCTTCTTCTTCTTCTTCTTCTTCTTCTTCTTCTTCTTCTTCTTCTTCTTCTTCTTCTTCTTCTTCTTCTTCTTCTTCTTCTTCTTCTTCTTCTTCTTCTTCTTCTTCTTCTTCTTCTTCTTCTTCTTCTTCTTCTTCTTCTTCTTCTTCTTCTTCTTCTTCTTCTTCTTCTTCTTCTTCTTCTTCTTCTTCTTCTTCTTCTTCTTCTTCTTCTTCTTCTTCTTCTTCTTCTTCTTCTTCTTCTTCTTCTTCTTCTTCTTCTTCTTCTTCTTCTTCTTCTTCTTCTTCTTCTTCTTCTTCTTCTTCTTCTTCTTCTTCTTCTTCTTCTTCTTCTTCTTCTTCTTCTTCTTCTTCTTCTTCTTCTTCTTCTTCTTCTTCTTCTTCTTCTTCTTCTTCTTCTTCTTCTTCTTCTTCTTCTTCTTCTTCTTCTTCTTCTTCTTCTTCTTCTTCTTCTTCTTCTTCTTCTTCTTCTTCTTCTTCTTCTTCTTCTTCTTCTTCTTCTTCTTCTTCTTCTTCTTCTTCTTCTTCTTCTTCTTCTTCTTCTTCTTCTTCTTCTTCTTCTTCTTCTTCTTCTTCTTCTTCTTCTTCTTCTTCTTCTTCTTCTTCTTCTTCTTCTTCTTCTTCTTCTTCTTCTTCTTCTTCTTCTTCTTCTTCTTCTTCTTCTTCTTCTTCTTCTTCTTCTTCTTCTTCTTCTTCTTCTTCTTCTTCTTCTTCTTCTTCTTCTTCTTCTTCTTCTTCTTCTTCTTCTTCTTCTTCTTCTTCTTCTTCTTCTTCTTCTTCTTCTTCTTCTTCTTCTTCTTCTTCTTCTTCTTCTTCTTCTTCTTCTTCTTCTTCTTCTTCTTCTTCTTCTTCTTCTTCTTCTTCTTCTTCTTCTTCTCCTCCTCCTCCTCCTCCTCCTCCTCCTCCTCCTCCTCCTCCTCCTCCTCCTCCTCCTCCTCCTCCTCCTCCTCCTCCTCCTCTTTTTATTTTATTTTCGTTTGTTTTTCTTTAAAATTTTTTCCTTCCATCTTCGTTCCTCGATAAATCGATAAATCGATTGATTTTGCAAAAAGGTGCGCCAATATCGTATCTCTGTTCTTACACCTTTTTCTTCTTCTTGTTTTTATTGTACATCGGTGTTTCGCAATCCAACTACGTTCAGGCATTCGAAGAGGATCCTCTTAAGAATCTTCACGATAAATACAACACATATATAGGTCATTGACTGGCACACCTCGATGATTATCATGATAATGATAATGATAATGTTGATGATGATGATGATGATGATGATGATGATACATCCGTCTCTTTTTCTCTTTTTCTACTTCTGTTTTCTTTTTCTTATCTTTCTTCAGTTACCCGCAAAAGTTCCTACGAATATTGTCAAGTAAAATCTACACAACATACGTTTTCTCATCGTATGCAGTTTACCTTGACATCGACTAGCCAACAGATTCCTCCTCATGTTGTAACCGTTGCAACAACAAAATACCACTCAACCAAGATGCACTTTTGCATAATTTTCATTTGTATTACGACCTAAAAGGGTTAACTTTCAATATTTCTATCGCAACAATTTGTTTCTAAAAAATTGATTGGAGAATGTTGGAATTTTAGGTCCCCAGACAATTGTCCTTTTTTGCCCTTTCTATCCTCGTAAGATAAAACACTGTTTTGCAGAACCTCTCGGAAATACGTCGTTGTATATTTTAGATTTCTCTTCTCCTATCTTTCTTTGATCGTTAATGAGCAATCAAAGAGACGGAATTACTTTGCGATAAAAGACTATTAAAAATAGCAAAACATCGTCGTCGTTGTCGGATCCATCGTAAAACGATAATAATATGAATAACTACTTTCGAAAATGTGCCAACGGGTTTTTATTTTTTTCTACTTGAAACGAAAACACCGTAACTTCTTTAACTTCATTTTGTCGATTCATTCTGACCGCGTGTCTCGTAGTATTTCTTTTTAACATGACAAAAAGAAACAATATGTTTCCTTCCAACGAACAACACCGTTAACCTTTATGCATGAATTGCACAAAAATAATTATCCTATGTTTCAAATAGCTATTATTTGTTATTTATATACTCGGCTAATTATGAAAGTAGACAAAGTCAAAATTCATTTCAATTATCATTTCTATTAAATAAAAAAAAACAGATGTGTGCAAATCACACACAATAGAAGTAAAAAACCTTCAAAGTAAACCAAGCTTTGAGACGTAAATATATCGAAACAATTGAATTGTAATACAGCGCCATCTATTGAAAGAATCTTACAAAACCTAGATAACTTCTACATAAAAATCTTTAAATTAGTAATAAAAAATAATTAAAAAAAAATCGCGATAAAAATTGTGCTATGTGCTAAGTTGAAAAAAATCACGTGAAATAAAATAAATTTCGTTAAGATAAGTTGAGTAGTTTCGAAATTATTAGTGGACAAACATATTGTAACAATGAATTTTTATATATAAAATTTGATTAATTAATTAATTAATTAATATATAGAATTAAATATACAGAATTATATAGAAATTATATATAAAATTAAATATATGGAATTATATTATATGTTGAATTTTATTAATTAATTAATTATTTTTGCTTCATCGGTTTCACGTTCTTCCTTTTCTTGATTTTCAGATCACCTAATTCTAAAGAAGTTTTCACTTCAAAAAAACTCGTAGAGAAATATTTGAGATAATTAGAAATGAATAAAAGTTACAAAATTGATGTTAACAATCTAAAAGATTATCATTTGTTAATATTACTTTAAATAGAAACAATCATATAGAAATTTACCCTGTGGACTGTACAACGTTTCGTGTTACGTTATCTTATCAGAATATGGAAAATGGGACATACATCGTTGTCTCGAAGGATTTATATAATTTTTACCGTTGGCCATTGTCAAAATGACTCATCGTTTCCTCGCAAAACGTGACTCCTTCCTACATGTCCACATTTTCTGTCCTGGTTATAGTAATCGTTGTCATCGTTTACTTCTGCATCGTTGTCGTCGTCGTGTCGTTGATATTCGTTAACGTTATTTTTCTTGTTGTGTTGTGTTGTTATTGTTGTTGTTGTTGTTGTTATTGTTTTATATAGGAAACAAATTCCAAGTTTAGCATATTGAAAAAAGAAAAAGAAAAAAAAGAAAAGATTTAAGAACGAATCGCGAGTGGACCAAATCATTCGATTTTCTTTTCTATTGGAAACACGTGTTAACTCCTCTCTCACCGTTTATTTTTGTTCCCCAGGAGGAAAGCTTGGACTTAATGGGGCAATATAAACCTGAAATATTCTGCTAGAAGGTAATTCGCTTTGTCGTTTATTGTTTTGTTGCTTGTATCTTTATTCTTTTTTTTTTTATTTTATTTGTTTGTTGTTTGTTTGTTTGCTTGTTTTTCTTTTACATATTTTCTTTTATTTTATTTTTTTTTTTTGTGTATTTTTTTGTGCAATGTTTGATTTTTTTCTTGGGGTTATTATTCTTGCATGTGCTTTTATTTATTCTTATTTTATTTTACTCCCCTTTTTTTTTTATCTTTATTTTGTTTTTCATTGTGTGCTCTGAGATTTGCATGACTTATAATAATAACATTGCTGAAATTATAATCCCTACTCTATTTTCCTGTAATCTTTCCCATTAACATTGTTACATCTTTCGCTTATTTTACTTCTTTATTTTCATTTATTTGTTTTATTTATCCATTAGCATCCCTTTTAAGATTAACCCCCCGTTGACTGCGTTGTATTTAAATTCTACCATATTTTTTCAAAGAAAATTCTATAAAACATGGTAAAAGAAAAAAGAAATAATGTCAATTTAAAATACAATAATAAATTATGATTTAGAGTTATTAAAATACAAAAAAAAGTTTAGAAGAGAAATTTAGAACAAAGAAAAATAATAGATAAACGATCGAGAGGATAGGTTTTGGTTGAATTCTATCGGGCACGGATGGTACGTTATTCTATTTATACGTCGTTGGCTCGTGCGTGCGAAGGAAACGAAAAGAAAAGAAAAGAAAATAAAAGAAAAACAAAGAAAATAAAAGAAAAGAAAAGAAACAAAAGCTCTAAGGAAAGTCAAGAGGAGGAACGCACGCGTCGATGAGAAGCGAATAGAAATCGGGCTTACGGTCACTACACTCTCTTCTCTTCTTCTAGTCTCTTCTTCTTCTCCACTTGACTCGAGTAGTAATACCCACTACCAAAGACAACCAACCAACCAACAATACTTATACAACGCGTCACGTATTTCTTTTATCGTTTTCCCGCCTTTCAGAACAATTTTTCAAACGAGAATAACTGAAAGAAAAAGAACGAAAAAAAAAAATACCAACAAAATTCGTTCCTCGTACGTGCGTTAAAAGAAAATGGCTTTTTTTTTCTTTTTTCGTTCAGTGCTCGAATTAAAGAAAACGTAATTTACAGTAAGTAGACGCATTGAAAAACTTCGATAATAACAATAACAATAATAATAATAATAATAATAATAATAATAAGTAAAAAAAAATGAGACGAGTAGATAACTTGAAATGAACATAAATTAACACGGCTAAGGGACAGTGTATCGTAGTGGTTTTGTGTGGTATTAACGATAGTCCCCTAACAAGAGTCGGCAGATAAACTCGTTAACTCGTACTCGTTGAATTTGCATATGAGTTGGCGAGAAAAAGGAGTAGCGACCTAACACTCCTTGACTCCTATATCCTCTTATCGTTTCTTCAACGTGAAAGAAGGTGTAACGAAATGATGGTAATGGAAATAAGTGAGCTTTTTCTCTTTCTGGCACTTTTCTTCCTTCACAAGATTTATTAACAAAATCAACAAAATAGTTTAGTATATATACATAGGATGAAATTAGCATTCTAAAGTAACTGTAAATTATTTATTTTATTTATTTATACTTTTATATATTAATTGTCTTCTGATTTTTGCTTTTTTAGTTAGCATTAGTTATTTAATGAGGAAAGTTGTATAAAATACACTCCCTGTATCTACCCTCTTCTCTCTTCCCTCTCAGTCTGTAAGATTTATTCACAAGATGGTGGAAGGCATGATGCCAGTATATGAATAGAAACGGAATAGTGTAAAATATTGTACGTTTTAATACATTTTCCTACCTATTTCATCTTTACAAATTATAATACAATAATCAATATTAGTATCCCTCTTTGTATTTTTCTATTTCTTGCTTTATCTCTCTCTCTCTCTCTCTCTTTCTAGAAAAATGTGATTAACTAGCGTAAACCAAAAAGAAGAAGTAAATAATTAAAGGTAAATGAAGAAAAATAAAAGATGATATTAATGGATAAATTTCGGTGATTTCCAGGTGGGGTCGCGTCTGGGAATGCGTCGAGATCCGTGCGCGTCGTGCGGACTTCCGGTGTTCCTTGCGGAGAAGCTGGTGATCGGACACGCTGCTTACCACCGTACCTGCTTCCGTTGTGCCCGTTGTGGGCACCAATTGATGCCTGACAATTATTACGAGACCGAGGAGGGCCAGTATTGCTGCGAGACCTGTCCCGACGAGGAGAGAACCTTTTTGTCGACATCCACGTCTTCGTCGTTGTCTTTATTGGCAAATCGTCGTTTAGACAATTTTAGCGACAAAAGTAACGGAGAACAAGAAGACGAAGAGGAGGAAGAAAAAGAAGAAGAAGAAGAGATAGAAGAAGTTGAAGGTGGAGAGGTGGTTGTTGAACAGGTTGAAGAAGTTGAAGAAAAAGCGAAAATGGCGGACATAGTGGATAACCGAGTTTCCGGTTACGGCCACCGAAGGTCTCTCAATGATGGGGAAAAAACTGAACGGAAAATGGTATTAGAATTAAAGGACGATGAGGAAGTCGTTCTTGCTAGGAAACGATCGGTAGACGCACAGATACCAGATTTGATATCGCAGACCTCGCGAATGAGGCTCGACTTTATGGCGAGTCAATTATTCTCGGAGAAAAATCTTGAAAACAGAGAGAATGTTAATAATGATGATGATGATGATGATGATGATGTTGGTGATGATGTAGATAGAACTGTGAAGAAGATATTTTCTGGAGAAAATAATGAAGAATTAAGGGAGGAAGATAATGATGATGATGATGATGATGATGATGATGATGATGATGATGATGATGATGATGATGATGATGATGAGAATGAGGAAAAGGATAAAAAGAAGAAGAAGGAAGACATTCGTATGGAGGAATCGATGAATCTCGATGACCGACCTCGACCAAGATCGTCAAGTATCGAAGATACTACCAAGAATTCCAAAGAGGAAGCCAATCTGCTTCCAAAATCGGAGTCAATTATTATTACTTATTCGAATTACTCAGCGACGACACCTTCGCAAGATGAAACGACGCTTTCGCTAAGTGATTCGAATAAAGTTCAAATACCGTCCCCGCCTGTTAGAGCACACAGGAGGAACAATGTGCCAAAGGAGGATATTGTTAAGGATATTGTTAAGAGTCCCATAAATGAGAGTATCGAGTATAGGGATGATAGTGGAATTCAAGATTCTATAGTTGATGAGTCTGTTGACAGCGTTACTTTCTTAACTACTCATGGAAATGATCCTTGCACCAGTAAACGATATCCGGAAGAATTGAATCCTTTTAAAAGCGACGAAGAAAATGAGGATGAATATCACAGTGTTTCGAATGCCGCTCAAAATATTAGCAAGATCTCGACGAATCCATTTGACGATGATATTGCTAATGAACAAGTGGATGAAGATAAAATCGAAAAAGAGGAGGTGCTTCCTTTGCCAGCATCGAAACCAATTGTTTTACCAGCCAAACGGCGTTTGACTGCACCACAAATCAGTCTCAACCCGTTCTCCAGTGACGAGGAAGATGAACATGATAGTGATACGGAGAACAAACGAGGGCTCGTGGTACCTGGTACAGTACCTATACCTAAACCACGTACCATCACGTATGTTATTCCTTTTTTACTTATTTTAAATTACAACACTTTAATTTATACAATAAACGTTGTATTTGTAAAATGATAGAAGTACAGCCGAGTTAGGATTGACTCTACGTAAATCGGAGTTAAATCGTAAAGGCGTTTATGCATCAAACAGTTCCATAACTAGTTCGGAATCAACCTCTACGCCAGGTGGAACGTATAGAAAGAAAAAACCAGCACCGTTGCCACCGACGGCCAAAGAACTGTTCCCTTCCCTGGCTATCGCGTATGTTTTATTTCCTATTTGATCATCCTATTTGGTTTATTTTTCATTCGTACGTTCTCTATATATCATGTTCTTTTTTCAATTATCAGAGCGTGTCTCCTCGTACTACACCACGAACACGAAAGACGAAGCCAGCTCCTCCTCCACCTATAGTTACGAGCACTCCTAATGAATCAGTCAATGCTCCTTTGCTTCTTGAAGAATCAGCGATAATTCAGGCCGATGATATTGCCAATACTCGTGTTAATATGTGGGAAGATCAGAAAAATAACAAGGACGAAGCTAATAGAAATAGACAGAGCTTGACTAGTATTTCTTGCTTAGAAAGTCCTCCATTTAAATCTTATCCGGATAAGAGTGTTCAAGGAAAATGGAAGAGGAAGAAGGGTCCGGCGCCACCGCGTCCAACGCCACATCGAAGAAAAGTATGCACGCATCCTTCTAATTTCTCAACTAAAATTTAACTTTTTCATTTTTTATTGTAGATTAAAGTTATGTCAATGAAAGATGTCAAATTAGAATTGGATGAAATAGAATTACAGCAACAAGGATTGGAAAGACAGGGTGTACGTTTGGAACAATTAATTAGAGATAAATGTGAAACTGGACCTCGAGCCGATGGTAAATTTGAAAATGAAATGTAAACAAATTTTAGTTTGTCAAATCCATTGACAATTTCATGACGAAGAAAATAATTCTTTTAGAATCTTCTCTCAGTATGGATGTTGAAGAATTAATTTTGGAATTATTTGCTTTGGTAAATGAAAAGAACGAATTGTTTAGGAGGCAGGCCGAATTAATGTTACTTCGTAGACAACAAAGATTGGAAGAGGAGCATGCTGATGTTGAATATCAAATACGTTGTCTTATGTGCCAACCGGAAGCTACAAAAACTGATTTTGATAAACAAAGAGAAGAAGCTTTAATACAAAGGTTTATACGAATGATTTTGACATTAAATATAATTTGAAATAAATTTCTAAATAAATTTATTCATCATCAGGTTGGTAGAAATCGTAGAAAGGCGAAACGAAATAGTAGAATGTTTAGAAATGGATCGTAAAAGAGCAGTTGAGGAAGATAAAAGTATTAACAAACATATGGGATTATTTGCTGGTAAGTATGATGATAAACATTTTCAAAAAATAAATCAAATATTAGTGTAAAAATAAATGTTTTGTAGAAAAGATGAAAAATGATAATTGTACGTTCATGTTTCTATACAGCTAGAAACAAAAGCGACGCTACCAATAGTAACAATGATTATTCTCCTAATTCGAGTAAAACGAAAAAAAGTAAGATAAAGGAGAAAAATTAAAGAGAAGAAGTTTAAAAAATTATCTAAAAAGGATGCCGATAAGGACGTGGATGAGACTGAAGTGAAACTCAAACGCCATAACAAACGGAAATGGTTTTGAGTTTATTTACAAATATTAACTGTTAAATATTACTAGCTATATTAAAAAATAACAAATAAGTCAGTTATCGTTTAATACTTTTATAAATATTTTTAACGCAAGATCTGTTATTTATATAAATAGGAAAGATTACCATTAAAAAAAAAGAAAAAAGAAAAACACTAGGAGTAAATCTAACTAATCGTTTAATAAAAAAATGAATATATATATTTCTTACTTGATCGCTATGATAAGAAAGTCGAACGTGATATTTGAACGTTAAAATATTTTCTCGTACCACCACCACACACTTTCATTCGATTGAATTGCTATTTTTTTTTATATACTTTCAGTATCTTTACAGGTGCATGATTCGATTCGATTGAAATTGTTTGTTCTGGTATGTCACATTCCAGGTAGGTAAGATCATGCTCTCCTGTAAAGAAAATTATTATTATTAATAATAAAACGAAACTTTTAATTTGTAAAATTGATAACAATTTATTACTAAAACGTACTTAATTGATCGAGAAACATTTTGACAGTGTCTTCGTTACGAATAGTCGCGGCAATGATGGCATAATTATTAGACGTTAATAAACAATTTAATCCAATTATTAAGGAATAAAACGAAGTGCTTTCGTAAAGAATATCCGCGCCTAAGATAACGTCGTAAACTGTATTATCTTCCTCGATATAATTTTCTATATCTTTCCATTTCAAATTGATTACTTTAACGTCCGAATGATTATATTTGATTTGTAATTGTGTCCTATCATTTAACGTACAAATTTCATTAGATATTTTTTCTTGCAATACGGATAATAAATTCAATTTCACATTTTCACAAAGAATATCTAAAACACTTTGATGACAATCTGAAAAAACGTATTGCTTGGGTGAACAGGCATTGATAATACTCAAACCAGTTAATCCAACACCGCATCCAAGCTCTAAGATATTTTTCCCATTAAATTGATTCCTATTTTTGTAAGACCATTCTGCCAAATGTAAAGCACCCTATATATATTTGTAATATACTTTTTATTATATATGCATATAAACATTTAATATATAATTGTAAATAATTTCTATTAAATGCACCTGCCAAACGCATAAACCAGTTGTCCCATTGGATACGATATTTATACTTTCTTTTATTGTTATAAATTCTAAATCACCATGTTCTTGTGAAAAGTGACGATAATGCAAATCCTCTCCAGGAAACAAAATGAAATGACAATACAAAGAATAAACGTCATCGTAAATTTCCTCACCAATTGATTCTAACTGTAAAAACAATTAAAAAAAAAAATAGGATAATAGTTATTTTCAAACATAAAAAAGTATAAATTTATACCTCGTTCATTAATAACTTTACAAATGCTCTCTGATAGGAATATTTAACAGGATATTGCTGAATCAAAATATTATTTACTGTACTGTCCAGAATTTTCTTTTGAACGTCAATACTAATTATTTTTTCTTTTTCTTTCAATTTCTGTAACTGTATAAAGTGGCATAAGAATTATCTGACATTTGGACTTGAAATGAAAAATAATCATCTCTCTCTTTCTACCTACCACTTGTTCGAGATTATTTATTGGAGCACAACAACAAAATAATTTCTTTAAATCAAGAATACAGTCATCCATAATTATTATAGTTTAAATTAATTGAACGTGAATATGGGTTAGAATATACAACATATATTTAAAAGTATTTTATTGATTAAACCTTTTTTTCGCTTTAGTATTCGTACACTATTTTAATTCATATTTTTTGTATTATTATTACAATGTTTCTAATTAAAATTATAAATTGTAATGCTAATTTAAAACACCAATTATTCTTTTCGTTTTAAAAACTTCAAATTATAAAATTAAATGTATCAAAGTATCATATAACCACGAAATACTGAAAATAGAGAAATTATGGAAATCTTTTCTTTTTTTGCGACGGAAGTCATACTTCAGCCATTTTTTATTTTTGTTTTTTTTATCAATCATTTCGTTTGGAAACACAATAATTCAATATGTATAAATTACTCTATTACAAAAATGTATTATCTAACCATATAAGTGTAACATTAACATTTAATTATTATTTGAAAGTTTACAATTTATCCGAAGCGCGAATATTTCAAATTTGCCGCGAAGAATATTGACCTATCGGAAAGGTGGTACTTCCGTCGTATACCACCTTAATAAATGTTTCTTTTCACTCCTTTGATTCTACGTTATTACGTAGGAAAAGAGTAGTCTCCCATCTATAATAACACGAAGAAGGGAAAAGAACAAGATTTTGACAGTTGACAGATGTTTCTGTTAAAAGACAAATAGAAATTTGATTTTTAAATCAAGCCTATCAAAATTTATCGAATTATCGGTTAGAAAGGATTTCAAATAAAATTGATTTTTTTTTTCGACATTAATAATTTAGCGATGTAAAACAAATCCGTAAGCCGGTAAGAAGCATTGGCAATGCTTTTACCGCTGTTACGTTTTCAGAATCTTCGTTAATCCAGCTATGTGTTACTGTTAAAATTAACTTGAAGGTATGTTATCATCAAATGTCAACTATTCATTATCAATTGTAATTTATGAACATGCGATATATGAGTTTGTTTTTAATTTGATCATATTTCTTTTTCTCTCTAATCTTTTTTTAATTTCTTAAAAAAAAAAAGTACATTTTGATATCATAATTGTATCAAACTTTTGTACCAATAACATTATCATTTTCTTTTTCGATAAGAAAATGTTAATACATTTCTAAAAGTATAATCATTAATTGATAAGAACTATCGCTTCTCAAATGTTACGTTTGAATTGATAAATTTAAAGTAACAATGTGTTCTTTTTAATAATACGAATAAATATAATTGAACAGGTTCATTACTATTCAACAATGGCATCGGCTACCGAACAGCAGCAGCAGCAACAACAGCAGACCACCCTGGAGTTTTATCAGGCGATGGCTGATTTTAAAAATATGTTTCCACAAATGGACGATGATGTAATCGAAGTAAGAATGTACATTTCAACGTACATTCATTGTAACGAATTGTTCTGTTTTGTTTTATATATATTGTTATAATATAATGTTATTTTTTAGGCTGTGCTGAGATCCAATCAAGGTGCCGTAGATACAACGATTGACCAATTGTTATCTATGAGTACGGACAACGAGAATGAAAAAATAAGAAGCGAATTGGAGCAAAGTGAAGAATTTCCTAACATTACCAAATCTTCCAAGTCGGATTCTAATAAATCATTAAAACATCTTCATAAATGGCAACCTCCATTATTAGGACCATTACCGGATACATTTCTTAGACTTCCTCAGCAGTTATCAAAGGATACCTTAGACGGGGTATATTCCCAAGAAAATTCAATGTTGGAGGATGAAAGAATTGCCATGTTTCTCCAAGACGAAGAATTTATGGCGCAACTACGTTGGAACGAAGATTTTCTGACTACTTTAGAAAATGGTAATATAAAACGTATAAATGATTTATATCATTTATATAATATTATTTGATTTCTTTACAGATTCAAAGTTACAAGGTACAAGTTTGGAGAAATGTAATAATCAAAGTGGGCATGACGATGAAGATTTGTTTAGAGAAAGATTAAGAAATATGGGTAAAGGTACGTTAAATATTATCAAATTAATACTTTAGAATATAATTGAACGTATTGTTTCAGTATCGCGTCGTAAGTTCGCCCAACTTACAAAAGTATTCACACGTAGCAAGAAACGAGGTGGACGGCAATTATTACCACCGACAGCATCGTGCGATGATCTTCTAGATCCGGAAGAATCATCTAGACCGCAATCTTAAAAGTCATATAACTTAAAAACATAATACTTCTTGAGAAAAAAAAGCAAAATTATTTCATTCTAGCTTGCTAGTTGCCACCCAAAAGACAAGCGTATATATAACTAACATTAACAAATAATAAATAATATGAAACTGCAGTTATATTTACAGGTGATCTGTATAGTATAACTTATGCAATAGGTTTATTTTTAATTTACGAGGAAACGATAGATACACGATGATCAATTCTCGTAGGATAATTAAATTTAAATGTGAAATATATCACACTCGCGAAGATCATAGAATAACGCTAATTAAAAAAAAAAATTACATAGTAGTATCGTAAAGTAATGAATTACTTTTAAATTTATCCAGTTGAATATGCATAATACTAACAATAGTTATTAATAAAATAGTACACTATGGTACACACATTGATGATAACAATAATGATAGATGCATTACGTAAACGGGGAGATTTGTAGCGTTACGATAATGAAAATTTTAAAAACAAAATTATTAACTTTAAGACCCTAATTTTTAGTTTTGGTAATCATTGTACCATATTATTTATATTAATGGATATAAATAATATTGCGAAAAGAAAACTTAATATTAGACAAATGATGTGATTATATTTAAAAATTCAATCAATTTTTGAAACTTAGATTATTTTATATGAAATTAGAATCTTATGTTTATACAAGTTTATACAAATTTTATTTATATGAAATTTAGTAGAAAGATTACAATATTGAAAATACTTTCTATAATTGTTTGAACTTGTATTTGTTATATTTTTTATTGTAGTTTTTAATGTCTGTTCAAAATACTGACATTATGAATAATATCATTCGATATACAAGATAGAGCGTCGTCAGATATTAATGATACCATGTATTAAAAATGATCATTTTATATCCATTTAATCGCGCGTTGCATTGAAATAGTGATACATTAATACTATTTTTTGGGAAAGAAAAAGAAAATATGATGAATTGGTTGTGACACGTAGTCATAATTCTTGTTTATGTTATATTATTACAAGAATGATAAAAAGCTAGTTAGGAATCTCCAAATGTAATATAGTCTAGTCATACAATCTAGCCACCATCTACATAATGACTATTACGGAGTGATACCGATAAATGTAGTATGTTTATATAAGCGAATATACATTACAAATTAAAAGATAACTTGGCATGTGTTAGAAAAAAACACAAAAATAAATTGAATATGATGCTGATTTGATGAATATTAATTTAAAACAAAAAGACAAATAAACAAGCTAAGCCTTTGATTGTATGTGATAAAGAAATAAGACAAAGGGAGAAGATAAAGAAAAGAAAAATAATAATGAAAGAAGAATTATATAATGATGTATGGTATGTACACATTACTTGTGCAGATAAATGATAGTGATGCAATGCCGATAATGCTAATTCATTTAAACCTATAATGCTAATCAATACCTTGACTTTATTTATTATGTGAAATATATATAATGTAGATGCTAGATTTTAAAAGGATGATTAGTAAGGGATTATACAAAATTCAAATATAGTTTGAAATAAAGTTTGAAAATTTTATGAAATAGATTGTTATAATACAGTGGCTGCTTACAAGGTTTCATTTAACTAAATATATAAAATATGAAAGAGAGTTAAACTTAACAATCAAAACTTAAGACTAATTGTCATCTTATTTTCTTTTAAAGAAACAGAGTAAAATTGATTTTAGAAATATTTCAAGTATTTCAATCGCAACAAATAAACTTCACTATGAGTCCGGTTGTTTAAAGAACACCCTTGCACCAGAAAGACTGTAATACAATAATTGAAATTCAGCGCTTCTTTCTCCTAAACGTTTCATAGTTAGTGCCCTGGTTTGTTGCAACTTTTCATCGCCACGATCATCTTTACTTTCAGCATTGATATGATTTTCGACAGTTTCAAACCAATGCAACGCATCTAATTCGGTGCTTTGATCAAGAAGTGCATTTATATATGCCACTCCCATTGCAAAACCGTCATCTGTAAATGCTCCACCAGTTTGATTTCTTTTAAACATTTTTTCTTTATTTGATACCGCATTGTCGACGAAACTCAATGTCAAAGGTGGTACAATAGCGTAGAATCTTTGCAAATGATGCCATTTAGGATCTCGAAACGTTGATACGAATACATCAACGAGTAATTTAAAATAATGCATGCCTTCCGTAAAATTGTGAACCAAGTTTCCAATGTCATCCTCCAAACGTTTAGCTGCAGCCTGCGTCGTTTCGTTATAATTTAAATTCTTACACATCGTTTCAAACGACATATTCGAACGAATATCTGGTAAAAATGAAACCGCGTTTGAGCTAGCATGTAATCCACCAGATCTAATCAATCGTACGTATCCAAGAGCATTTCCAATATGAGTTATCAATTGACGAAATTGATCCAAGTAACTTAATCCATCGGGAGTCATTCCCAATTTTCTTATTCCTTTTTGAAATTTTTCTGCTCTCTCGTAGGTATACGGTATGGCTCCATTTTCTCGTTGAGATTTGATAAATCTTATATCTCGCATCAATCTTGATTTGATTTGTTCGTCGAACATAAATTGCGTAAATGTTTGTAACTTAACACTAAGAAATTGATAGACAAAATTGACGGTAGTACTCATAATACCAGTTCCATGAGTTCTAATAGAATTGGCTATATGACGAATACCGATGGTATTTAAATGTTTATTATTACTCGTGTGTTCTATAAATGTTTGCGTATTTAAATTGTATAAATACTTGGATACAAAGACATGAATATTTCTCATAATTTCCAAAGCATCTACACCTTGCTCCAAAGTTTGCGTCGGCAAATGATTTTGTACAGTATCGAGATTTAATTTGTATTTAGCCAAAGCATGCATAGTTCTATAAGTTTTCCAATCATGCAATGCAACTGTCGTAAGATTATAAAACATATCATCTAGATAATGTTCGACAAATCTTTTAGGATATATCATTGTATCAACTAAAGGTAATGGCAATGAATGTACTATTCTTCCACCATCTTTAACACCCTCCAAAATCGGAATACGGAAATCCAATTCCAAATGTGCATATACGTGAAGTCGTAGGCTTGTTTCAATTTCACGGCAGGCTGGTTCTAATACAGATTTAAGTAAATCTTCTCTTAAATCTTTAATTAGTTGTTCATTCGTGTCGGATAATTCTTCTTGGTCTATAACGTTATCAAATGCACCAAAAAAATTAGTTAGATGACTGATATTGATATTTTCTTGAATGACAGAAGAAAGATATGCAGGTATCATTTTGCTATGATGAAACAATACCGAATAATCACAGAGTTCATCAACATTGTCTTGTAGTTCCGCAAAAATATCATAATTATCTAGCAAAAATTTAAGTTTTATTATATCCTCATCTTTGAATGTTTCCGTCAATTGACTGGCACACGCAAGAGCACATCTGACTATTAATCTTCCATCGGCGCTAATAGGGCCACTCATTAGGCGCATACTTAGTCCTATTAACGATAATGCATCAAGTCTTTCTTTGCTATAGCCTCTATCTTTTTGAATCAAGCCTTTCCTGGCTGTTACGAGTATGACTAAAATATAATAACTGAGATATTGTAAAACTTGGTCTTGTGATCGCACCACAACTGGACCCAATATGTAGAACCATGTTTGAAGAGATTTTTGTATTTCTATAAGTTTACAAATATGTTTAACCGTGTTTCGATTCATAGGTTTGGCCAGATTAGCGTGAAGATTAGTTATAAAAAATATGATTTCTTTAATTTGTCCAAATAACGTTATTATATCTGTAAGTAATATACGCTTGTCTCCTATGTCAGAAATTTGAAGACTACCTTTCTTTAAAATGTTCTGCATCTCTAAGCACCACGTCATAGCTTTATTTATTAAAACATTAATGGTAACGGATAATTTCTGCGTTCTGTTTAAAAGAATTTTTGTACCTATTTGTGAACTAACAACACTTCCAACTTCCTTTGGTAAGAATTCGTGTAAAAATTTACTGGGTATCCAAATGATGTTTCTATATAATGTTACAGCATAAAACTTTTTGTTAGCTTCGTTTACTCGCTTAACTAATTTCTTATCACAGGTTCCAAATAATTTAGTTATTACGACAACACCGACATTAGCTCTAATCCAATATTTATTCAATGCAGCATTGTCGTTAGATTTACTCTCGACGTCTGACATCAAGTTTTTCAAATAATTAACAATTTGATCGTTCATAATTGGACCTTTATTTACATCCATTACATATTCGAGTGCTTTAGAAAACACAGTTTTCCCCAACAACTGATCCTTCAAATCTTTGAGCAATTTATCAAGCATATTAAGTTTAGCATCGGATATTTCAAACTGCTGCTTCATATTACACCTTAAGAAAGATATATTCATCTTGTATTTACCACAGTAACCAGATATCGATGGGTGTGCATCGATAATTTCATCAAATATTACAAGAAGTACAAACAAATCTATGTAATGTTCTATCAAAGCAGGCAAATATATCTCATGGGATCCTCCGGCCAAACTGAATAGCTGTTGTGTAGTTAATTGTAAAACTGTCATTATTCTATTTACAAAAGTTGATAAACATTGGAGATCTGATAAAAAGCTAGCAGCGTTTTTTAGTTCGTTGTCCATACTCTTTTCGCTTAGCGCGAAGAGTTTAGCATAGAAAGTATTAGCTTCTTTCTTTAGCAGTCTTATTTCTCTACATGTTCCAGCAACAGCAGCTAGTAGCTTGGACAAATCTTTGCTTTCCATTTCTACCAATGATATAATGCTGATATCTTCGACAGTTTGATAAACAAGTCTAATAGGACCTTCCATAAAATATTCCAATGTCGAATCATTTAACCAAAATCTATCAGCCAGTGTTTCAAAAAATTGTCCATACTTTCGTAATAACATGGAACCGGCAGCTTTGTGTATGGTTTCATCTTTTTTCGAATTCCACGATGACGATTCATACATCATTAGTTAAAAAATTCTTTATTTCTATTACCAATTTAAATATAAACCTATATCATTCGGTTAAATACATTAATTATACTATTTTCTTTTTCTTTTAATTGTACACTTTTTTTTACATATACTTTGACACATAACAACACAGTTTTGACATATTACTACAAACAGAATTGCCAACTAGATTTAAGGTTAAAATAAAACTTACCACGGAGTATTTTGATTGGATGTTGCTTGCTACCTCCTCAACTTTACTTCAACACTGGGAATATTACAGACGTATTTATACGTTCATCAGTTAGCAGAACAAATTTTATAACCCTTTATTTCTTACTGTCAATTTGAAATATTTATTTTACGAATATTATTATTCTTTATTATACGTATTTCTTAATAAAACCAACATGCAGATAGAAAGGTATTTATTTTATTAACATTATAACCTATAAATTTTAACCTACATTTTGTTCAGTTTTTTTTATAAAATACGTTTCTATAATTTAAAATTTAATTATATATTTCACACATGTGTGATAATTATTTTTATTAAATATAACCAAAATCGTGTTGTTACAGATGTAAATACAAATACAGTGAGATAAGGAGCCATATTTATTTCATCAATTGAAAGAGAAAAACATAAATAAAAGACTGATAATTTTAATTAATGATAATATGGAGAAAACGTCCATAGGAATTTTATGGAAAGCTTTTATAAGAGGTTCCAATGAATCTCGTGAAATATTACCAGAAAAAACCAATTACGATTTAAATTTTCAAGGTGAAGAAGCACGACTAACTTATGAAGAAATAATCAAACAAGAGGGTGAAATAATTACGACGAAAAAACCTACATCTCTAAGACTGAAAAGTAGTAATGCACAGAGCATCTTGCATACAAAATCGCTATTGGATTCGGTTCAACAGAAAAAAACTCATGCGACTGAAAATACAGTCATAAAAGTTACGATAAATGCCATATTAAAAGCAGTAGAACAGAAGGATTTAAAATTTTTACAGAAACATATTACAGTGGAGAATGTTAACGTATCGGACGACTTTGGTTGGACTCCTTTAATGTCGGCTGCTTATTGCGGTCATTTAGAAGTAATCGAATTTTTATTACAGCTAGGGGCAAACAGAAGAATAAAAGAAAAGTCTGGCCTTACAGCGGCTCAATTAGCTTTGAAAAGAAATCATTTGAATATAGTTGCTTTGCTGAGGAAAAAGCATGATTTAACGAATATAAAAACTCAAACGGATAAATTAGAATTAACGGAAATATCAAAGAATTCTAAAGAAAGCATATGTGGTGACGACGAGGATAATGTCAAAGACAAATGGCAAGAGAATACGCATTTTTATTGCGACGTATGTAAAAGAAATTTTCGAGAGACGACGGTGAAAAAGCACGAAGCCTCTACTTTACATATTTTTAATACCAAACCAAAACTGCCAAATGCAATATACGGTATATCGAAACAAAATAAAGGTTATCAAATGCTTTTAAATACTGGTTGGGATGAGGAAGGGGGACTTGGTCCATCCGGCAAAGGAATTAAATATCCAATTAAAACGACACTTAAAATGGATCGCAAAGGTTTAGGACAACCTGGTGAAGTAGAATCTAGAATAACACATTTTATGCCCGGCGATACAAATGCAGTTAAAAATGTTAGAATTTATAAACAAAAACCATTGAAAAAGAGAGACAGAGAAAAGTTACTCAACAGAGAAGCTAGAAAAGAAAGAGCGCTTCGTATTGCATTGTCTTAATGTTTAAATTGCTTTTTACAATTTCACTAATCTTTATGTGAAACCTAAGACTGAATAGAAACAATGTATAAATTGTCATAAATACTGCAAGTTCATACTATTTCTTTGTGCTTACATGTTAGTATTTTTTACTTAGGTTTCCGGTTATTCAATCATATTAATTTCTTTTTATCTATCTAGGTGATACAATACAAATAAAAAAAAGGCTACAACGTTTGAAACAGTATCAAGAAGAAAAGCAAATAAAAAAATAATTGTTAGTTTGTCAAGAATAAATGTCCAACTGTAAGATAACATTTTGAATGTATAAGAGATCAAGATTGCGAAAGGAAGAAAAAAAACGTGAAAAATGAGAATAATTAAATCGTTTTTACTTGATATCTTGAAGCGCTTTAATTGCGTAAGAATCATATTAATATAATTTATGATATATTTACATAATATATTTTATTACATTTTATAATTGTTATACCTTACATTTCAGATTAAGAAAGATGTAATATTCAAATTAATATTCAATAAAGTGAAATATAAATAATTATCAAATTAATATGATGTGATAGAAAAGAATAGAAACTTATTGAAATTATAATAATTAAGATAAGGCTATTTTATGTTTATACTTAGGAATATACATTCTGAAATATCAATTATATATATACAGAGTGGGGTCACCACATTTTACCATCTAGATTTACGTTATTATTATTACGCGTAGCAGACAATGTTTCACATGGAGTTGAATGGCTTTAAAAGGGGTTCATACTGATAGTATTTTTTTGTAGGTGGACGTGTAAGGACATATGAAGGTCATTAATGTTTTTTTAAACGGAATCATATATTTTTTATTGCATCATCTGATGCTCTTTCATATTATTTACAAAAAAAGTATTAATCTATTTATGTAAAAAAAATTATTACTTTAGGAGAGATATTTTAATTTTTATGTCTATTTACAAAAAAGGTTCAATATGGCGACCATTTGCATCAGAACACTTTCTGAATCGAGAAATTAATGACTCATTAACGTTTCTTAATGTATCTGATGTTATTTTCTTGCATTCATTGACGATACGATCCCTCATATCGGCCATTGTAGTCGGAGGCTCAGCGTAAACTTTATTTTTTAAGTAACCCCATAAGAAAAAGTCGAGGGGCGTTAGATCTGGTGATCTAGCCGGAAAATGAATGGGCCCACCCCGTCCTATCCAACGATTTGGAAACATTTGATTTAATGTATCTCTTACTATTCTTGAATAATAAGCAGGGCAATCATCCTGTTGTATCCACATTATTTGTCGTGTATGCAATGGTAAATCGTCTAAAAATGTACATAGAGTGTTTGATAAAAAATTTGCATATTTTGGCCCGGTTAATGATCCTTCGATAAAGTATGGACCAATAAGTTTAACGCCAAGTATGCCCATCCAAACATTTACACTCCATTGATGTTGATTATCCATTTGTCTAAACCAATAAGGATTTTCCGTTGACCAATAATGGGCATTTCTTGAATTCATTGATCCATTTTTCGTAAACGTTGCTTCGTCCGTGAACATAACATTGCTGAAAAAGTTGTCTCTTTGAGTGAGAGCCCAATTACAAAATTCTAAACGTTGATAACAGTCATTTGCGGTCAGTTCTTGAACCTTTGATACATGATATGAATGGTATTTGTGCTTTTTCAATATGCGTAAAATGCTTTTACGACTAATTCCAGATTGTCTTTCGATTTCGCGAGAGCTAATGAATGGATTTATCGTAACTGCGGCTAACACTGCAATTTCGTTTTCTTCATTTGTTATTGTTTTATTACGAATTGCCTTTTTGCGTACTAATTGCCTTGTCTGATGAAATTTTTTAAAAATATAATCAAAGGTACGACGTGATGGAGTATTTCGTTGAAGAAATCTATTGGCGTATAATCTTTCTGCATGTGTAGCACTTTTCTCAGCTTCAAAATAAATTGATAACATGTCTATCTTTTCTTCTTTAGAATACTTCATTATGAAGTGATAATTCACCGTATCGCCGTATTCACCGAATCAGAGATGTAACAGAGACACTAAATTTCATAATAAGTAGGAGAGCAAGAATTATCAATGTAAATATATTTACATTTTCTGTGCTGATAATTCTTGCTCTCCTACTACATCATCACATTGAATTCATAATTTTGACCAGAAAGTAACGATTTCTTAACCAATTAAATCTATCCGTTAGCTCGCGCCACTATCATAAATAAAAATTAAAATATCTCTCCTAAAGTAATAATTTTTTTACATAAATAGATTAATACTTTTTTTGTAAATAATGTGAAAGAGCATCAGATGATACAATAAAAAATATATGATTCCGTTTAAAAAAACATTAATGACCTTCATATGTCCTTTACACGTCCACCTACAAAGAAAAGTACCATCATTATGAAACCCTTTCAAAGCCATTCAACTCCATGTGAAACATTGTCTGCTACGCGTAATAGAGCAAGAGCCCACGACGGCTAGACCTTCGTTATTTTATAAAAGCTGAAAATTTATTTGTGCATGTCCCCTATATAGGTAAAAACGACCAGAGACTATAGAATTTGGGTTGTGTTTACTTGGGAAGGTAACAGGTAGTAAAGGTGTATAAAATAATACCTTAAATTCGTTAAAGTATAAAGTTCTATTTTTTTATATTTTCTTCGGGATAACTTTAGAAATCTCGTCATCCGTTGTCGGATACTTATGACAGTTGCTACCCCCTGCCAGATACCCCTAAACTGCATGCTGGATATCTCAATGGAGATACCGGTAAAGCAATCTACCTGGTCTCTTTTATACTATAACGAAAGTATAATCATAATTTATTAAAGTTTATAAAGATGACGAGATTTCTAAAGTTATCCCGAAGAAAATATAAAAAAATAGAGCTTTATACTTTAACGAATTTAAGGTATTATTTTATACACCTTTACTACCTGTTACCTTCCCAAGTAAACACAACCCCAAATTGTATAGTCGCTGGTCGTTTTTACCTATATAGGGGACATGCACAGAAAAACTTTCAGCTTTTATAAAATAACGAAGATCTGGCCGTCGTGGGCTTTTTAGCTATAATAAATAATAACGTAAATCTAGATGGTAAAATGTGATGACCTACCCTGTAGATCTAATGAAAAATGTCTCTAGGAATTCAAAAAAAGTTTAGTAATAATTATTGTCATTATATTGTTCAATTTATATTATTCAGATTATAATTCAATAACTTCATAAACTTATAAAACAAAAACGAAATTATTTACTACCATATCACTACAAATATTTTATATTATATAAATTGAAGAAAAACTTTACTTTTCATATGAAAATAATAAAAAAACAGAACAGCACGTGAAACCGACATACAATTGAAATAAAACTTCTTAAGTTTCTTATGTCGGTAACTTTATTTAATTATTAGATTATTAATTATTAGCACAATAAATGAAAGGAAATATTAAAAGTTGCAAAGGAAGTATTAAATAAAAAAAAATACCAATTCCAAATGAAATTTTTTTTAATACAGTTTAAAATTATTCAGAGTTCCCCGACCTAATATTTGGGTCTATACGTAGAATCTTATATATTTGGTGTTAAATAATGATACATCGATATTACAGTCATAATAAGATTCTCTTATCATCTATATAATAATAATAATAATAATAATAGAACACCTTTTTTGGAGCATCATTGAATAAATTTGTACGCATTTAAATAATATATCCAATACACAACTGATATTATAATTAATTAGTCACTATAGAAAATAAAATTTAAATAATAGATTAAAATATAATTAATCGTAGTCATTAATAAATAATTTCATGATATTACTATAAATTTTTCGATGCTTATATAATACAGATATAAATACCTTTTAATATTCCATATAAAATTTACCTCTTATGTATTACGCACAAAGTTGTATCTGTCATTATGTAACGTTACATAGTTCCTTTTAAAGGATTATACTTCTTTTTAAGTTTTATAATGACAATGTGAATTAAATACCGTTCAGCTGTTTAAGATAATACTAAATGCAAACAATTCGTAATAGTTGATTGCAATAGATATACATCTTCAATAGATACAAAATATATTAACTAGAATAACATAAAAAATGGAAATACAAAATCTTGTTTAATTAATACATTAACACATATTTAATTATTAAGAAAATATTTAAATTAATCAATGTAATTAAAGCTATAGAACATTTCTATTAATAATTAAAATTAAATAAATAAATTTCAACGCTTTTACAGAAAAGAAGAAAATTAAGATAAAAGATTTTAGAGATTTATAAATGCATTTGGAATGGTGAAGTATAAATGTCTGTTGGAGACATAAGGTAAATTAAACATTTTGAATTAATCTTAGAATAGAATATATAAATGGATAAATAGAAAACGCTAAATGCGTCTAATCGATAGTAGGAAGGTACGTTAAAAGCGAAAAGTATTAGTTCTTAATTAATCAATGTTCATATATAATAGAACACAGAGTATACATTTAAGAGAAAATTTAATAGTAAGAAAATTTTTGGACTCTTCTTTCTTTATAGTACTTATATTAACTGAGGCTTATATTTAAAAATTTTATATATATGTATATAAAACTGTTATTATTAATATTAAGATAAAACCTAGATAATGAGAAAATATATTATTTATTTGATATAGTTGTTTAATTAATAAAAAAACCCCGATCAAATCTCTTCGCTTTTAACGTTGTGTTACGATCATTTTGTACACTACACATAATATATAAAAATTTCTCTAAGTTATCTGTAACATAAAGCAATATTGTAAAACGTAATATATATGAAAACGAAAAAATACAGTTTCAAGATTAATTAGACACTCTGAGAATGTATGTAAATAGTTTTAGAAGCACTATGTTCAGATAATGATATGATATGGATAGTCCTATACATAGAAGCAGTCTTACGATTTTAGAACATCATTGGTTATAACATAATTTGTCATATTCATAAATTTAAAATACGTGCGTATTCTGCAAATATATAATACACATGGGTCTTCGATTTACATATAATTCATTACTCTTAAAGAAATAAAATAAAAAAGAAATAAAATAAAATTAAAAAAAAAAATGCAAACACACTATCTTCATTTTTGGAGGGAATATAGTTTAAAAACTTGTAATTAATTCGCTGTCATGTCGAAAATTCCATCCTTAGACAATAATACAACTAAATTTGTACTTAGATCTAATATGCACTAAAAATAGTTTTCCGAAATGTTAGTATAATTTTCAGTGCTTTATAAGTTTTCCAAATATCTATATTCTTGGCTTGTACGTTAACGTAACGTGAAAACTTTGTACATCCATTTCAGTGCAATCTTGTGGTCCAATGGGAACATCGCTAGTATTTACTTCTATACGTTCCTCATTTCCGAATTCTTTTATTACATCTCGGCTACTTTTCAACATTTTTTCCACTGGTTGATCTATTGCGACTCTGACAGTTTTAGTTTTAATAGTTTCCATAGATCGTGACTTACATGCATCAATGGAACGTCCCTTAGCCCCATTTTCCTTATTTCTACGAGTTGAACTACGATGTATACGTGTTTTATCTCTTGATGATGTTCTTCGTAAACTTGGACGTTTAACTGATTCAGCACTAGCACTTAAACCTCCTGCTAAAATTCATATTTATATTTTATTATAATTAATATTCTACAAAATATGAACAATTTCAACGTATTATCGTTAATCTATAAAACATACCAATGTTTCCAGATGATGATCGATTTGAACCACGAAGCACATGCATTGCCGTAGGATCACTATCAGTAGCAGCTAATATTTCTCCTACAGGTGTTAAAAACCATTCTGATCTTGTACGCATACGTGCTGTTTGTCTCTCATGTACCTGATAATAAGAATTATTATGCTTCAAAAAGTTTAAAAGTATTTTGAAGCATATGAAGAGATATAAGTATAAATAGTGCATTATATTTAACCTGTGGTAAATAACTAAGGCTTTTAGTACTTTCTGCATAACGATTGATTGCTCGAAGTTCATCTAGTGTCATTCCTGCGTGTCGAGAATGATGACTACCATTACTTGAAGATCGACTGGATGCCTATACAAAAAAATTAAATCTTCACACAAGTTCACGTAAATAGAGGGATTATTGTATAAAATCTTGATACAAAATTATTTAAAAAAAGTCTTATACCATACCTGAAATAAACCATTTTCTTCCAAGCTAACTGACAAACGTGTATAACTTTCTAATAATGTATTTTCAGGAATTATGCCTAATGAAGATGTAAGATCGAGAGTTTGTGGTACATGAATTAAGGCTGGTGTTGACTGCGATTCCTCCTGATGTGACATAGCTAAACAAATTATACGATTAGAAAATTTTGTAAATAATTTTTTACAAATAAATTCAACTTTCATATAAAATAATTCGTTAAACTAGTTGTTTTGTTTACATATAATTAAAAGTAATTTTTACTTACATTCTAAATTAAATTTTAGACCCCACCTTTCACATTCATATTGCAGCCAAGTCTTTTCAGCTTCAAGAGAGAGTTGTCCTGAAATATATCCAACTGTAAGAGCCCAGTGTGCACTAGTTATGAAATAATACATAAGTTAAAGAAAAATATTTTCAAATAATCAACTTACTATATATTAATAGAATGCATTTATGTTTGTCAATACATGTTCCAGCTAATGATAATTTCAAAACTTACTAGATACTAGAGTATCCGGAGGATATCGAAAACTGAAAATCCAATCCTCTTCTACTTTTAATATTCTTCCAGTAATGCGCGCATAAAATTCATAGTTTTCTCTTCCGAATAAATTAGATACTCCAAAATTATCTATCATAAATTTCATAACGCATGTGGCAACCTAAAGGAATATATAATAATATAAGCTACTAAACAATTTTTTGATCTCACTTATAATAGACATTTTTCGTGCTTATATATATATATATACTATTAGTACACTATTGTTATTGTGAATGCATGTGCATATTTGAATGTAATATTAAGAAAAAAGAAAAAATGAACATTTTATTTGTAAAATAATATGAAATATCTACGATGAAAAAATAAGAAATATAATTTTAAATAAAAATGTTATTAATTATATACTTCACTTTCATTTTATACAATACAATGTTGCCGCATTAATCATATTTCATATACAAAATATAGAGATTTACTAATATTTATTACAATTTCTGATATCATGCTATCAAAATATACACAAACATATAAAACTTATATAATAAATTTTACAATTTGATAAAAAAAATTATATTGAACATTAACATTTATATATATATTTTACACGGTGCTTAAAATTATTGTCATTATAAGCAACTTACTGAGACCTCCGCCTGATGGTAAATGTAAGCAAATGCATGGTGTGAAAAAATTATGAAACATAGCATAGCTGTGTATAAAACAGTGTACAAATATTGGCATGCTGTCTTAAATATATTATTGTAAGAAAATATTGTATGTAACTATATACAAGAAAAATGTAATATGATTTAATATTTTTTTTGTATAATATAGAAAATTAATAATGTGTATATTTAAATGAATATGTATTACACAAGTGTATACTATATAAAATACTGTAGTATAAGAAATTCATGATAATATTTTTAAAAGCAGAGATAGTATTAGTTTTATGTTCAACACGAATGAATAATTATTGCAGAAAGTAACAAAATAATGTGATAGTATTTTAGTAATAAGTATATAAAATAGTAAATGAAATAATAGTTTTTCATACAAATATTTTTTTAAACGTACCTTAAATCTGAGAACGTCTTCCATTTTAGCAGTTTTTCCATCGCTGACACAGCTCTGGAAGAATGAAGGGGCTACAGACACACCCAATGCTTCACTAGACATTCCTGTGCAAGCTCTTTCACTATTTACTGCTACAACTCTAAATGTTCCAAATAATAATACTAACAAACGTTGCGTATACTCTGGTAAAGAAGTAATTAATCTGCAAAAGTTTCATAAAGTTTATTAATCATTATAAATTATTTAAATTAAAGATTAATAATTAAAAGATTATTAATTACCTATGAATTTGATCTCTTTGTTGTTCCATGCTGTCCAATTGAATAACAGTGAATAATTGTTGTTCCCCTTCCTTTCCAAAAACACCGCCAGGTATTTTGCGCAAAAATTTCTTTAAAACACTGGCTATCGTGTAAACACTAAAGTTGTCCATATTGACTAAACGTCCAGTCTGTAGAAAATGTATGAGCTTTTTCATATTACCCTGATGGCCTGGCGCTCTAAAAATATCCTTCCTTAATGGTGCTTCTTTATTTAATTTCAATATCAGTACCTAAAAAATATGACTATTTATTACAATAAGAGTACTACAGTAGTAAATAATATGTAATATAGTTACAATAATAGTACTACAGTACTAAATTGAATCTTTTATACTCCTTCTTTAAAAATACAATGTATTCAACCAATTACACATAAATTTTAAATGATTAAAAGCACATACGTACCAATAATGGGCCGGGTATATCATGTTTACAAACTTCATCCAAGGGTACTCCGAACTTAACTCTATAATCATTGATATCAAATTTGTATATAGTACATATATATAAATTCACAAGTTAGAATATATTCAATATATAATTAAAGTTATCACTGACTTTTCTAAACGTCTTGGATACGGTGGTACAGATGTATGTCCACAACTTGTAACCACATTACCCAGTGTAGCTGCTCGACGATGCATTCTTTCTGTCCAGCTGCTCATTGTATAATACATAAGGGGATGGCAATATGATATAAGAAATACAGTTAAATAAGTGTATCTTATAATATCCAATAAATACAGAATTCTGTATTTCTAAGTCATAACTTAGGTCATGTCACTGACGATAGAAGACTCCATTTCGTTAATCATTCGAGTTATTTGCTGATACCTACGATATATTTTATCATGACAAGTTCGTAGATATGGTCATTTAAGCAGAAACATTTAATACAACATAACCTAACCGCATCAGCTCACACATTGCGCGAATGCGGCTGGTAGCTTGCCCTGATATTTTTATTTTAATAAAATACACGTTTTCAATGAGCGCTAACATTTCATTAATTGCATCACACACTTGATAAACAATTTCTTATAAAAACATTTAAATACATTTCAGAATATACCAACCATACCTTCCCTCGTTTCATATCAAAAAATCAATATGGCTACGATGGCTTTATAAACATTTGTCAAAAGAGTGAGTTTATAACTATCACCGAAATTGGATACCTTTAGAGAGAGAGTAATCTATGTGGAGAAATTATTTTGTTAGACTCTTCTTTAGCATACTAGATAGAACTTAAAGTCTAACTTTAATGTTTTACAATATATTTTAATGAGGAACCAATAGTAACAATTTAAATTCTATTGTCGCACATTGAAAATCTTCCTCAAAGTTTAAATTCACACATTGATACAATTTTATTACCTATTGTTATCTTTTTATAGGTTATAAATCTTAAATTTAATTATTTAGGATAGTGTGTACGTTTAAAAATACAAGATAATTGATAAAATAAAAATATCAAGATCAAAATGTCCACAAGATGGTAAATATATATATTAAATGGTATTTACCTGCTAAATATCATTTATAATATGTTATTGTAGGTATCCTCTGTATCAAAAAGGTAATCCCCAACTTAGAATATTTTTGCCAAACTTTTGGCTGAAATTAATTGAACCAAAACATAAACAACCCAAAAATGTAGTACAATTTGAATGTTCTATGGAAATGACAAAATTTGATGTGATTAATTATTTAGAAAAAATTTATAACGTTAAACCTGTTGATGTGAGAACAAGAATAGCACTTGGAAAATGTAAGAAACTACACGGTCGTTATTATGTTATTAAAGAAGATGATGTCAAGCTTGCTTACGTTATTTTGGTAAGGTCTTAAAAGTTCTTAAAGGGTCTCAAGGTCTTAAAAATATGTTTAAATATATAAGAATTTTTCATTTCAGGATAAAAAAGAATCATTTACATTTCCTGATCTTTTCCCACAAAAAGAAAATAAAACCGAATCAGCTTTGGATGAAGTAAAACAAGATTTTAAATTATATTTAAAAGATTGCAAAGAACCAAGTGAACCTGGATGGTTCAGAATTTAGATTTTATATTTTGATCACATTATAAAGAGTATTTTTTAGTTCTCTATTATTTAAAAATCATTAATCTAATGTAAAAAAGAAAAACAATAAAAACAATTTAGTTTTTAGTAAGATAAAATAAAATTTATAAACATCGAGTGTTAATTTTATCTATTGATAAATTTCTTTTCACTTTGTCTAAAATTAGTAATTCAGTAAAAAAGTAGGTTAGTTATATAAAATAATAATAATGTACAGATTAATTTATTGTAATTATCATCACATGAGATCATGTTCTTAACGAAGACATTTCGTAACATTTTATAATAAAATAAAAAAATATCAAAAAGTGCAACATTACGATGATTGTTACAAATACATTGATATAATGAAAAATTCATTCTCAATATATTTCTATTTCTTCCAATTTGGGAACCACTGGTTTATATTAATAAAAGATTGTTTTAACGAATAAATATTAAGTAAAATGTGATAAACAACAATTTTGTTACAAGGATGAATTATTTTTTACAAAATTTGTGTTCATTATAATTGCACTAAACATATAAACTGTTTAACATTTAGCGAAAATTATTCATTATTTTTTAAAACTTGTTTTATTTAAATGTTTTTTTAATTTAATAAAAATCTTCGTTTGGAATTTTATAAATATTGAAGACATGGCGAAAAGGTAAATTAAATTTGTTGATAATTTTAAGAAATTCAAATGTTAGGAGTAAGAAACAAAGATATAAAAATATAAAAAATAATACTAAAATATATAATACAAATTATGAATCTTATTAATTATATCTATGCAAATGATTTTAAATTATCGATCAAACTTGATTGAAAAAATGGCAACCAGCATAGAAACGGATAAATGCATAGAGAGTTCTCATTTTTCTATTATAGGAGGTAAAATATTGTATATTATTATTATTATTATTATTATTATTATTATTATTTTACGTAATTAAATATAAAACAATTATTGTATATAAAGTTAGCAGAGACATTTTTTATTAGCTAAATGATTATTTATTAATAATAATGTGCAAACATCTATTAAGTATTATTTGTAGATAAAACGTTTCGATATACATTATAAAAAATCTATTAATGTAATAAGATAATTTTATAAATTTTTATAGAGTATTGACATTTGGAATGGACAGAACAAAGACTGCATTTTGCACAGATATGGATAAATCCGTAATAGTTCATAATTTTGAAAAAAGAGGTTGGTCACAAGTTGGCCCACAAGATGATTGGAATTTTTATTGGTAATTATTTTTAAGAATAATCAAAAAAAGGAAATATATACATCAAATAACATTTAAAATTAATAATTCTATATTTTTTAAAATTCTTTTAATAGGGCAGCCACACAATCGTGTAGAAATATTTTTAGCGTAGAAACTGGATATAGAATGAACGATAATCAGTAAGTTTGTTTCGATTTATTTTATCTTGTAAAAAAAGATTTGATACTTCAATCTTTTACGTTACATTTATTTCGAATAATTTAGGATTATAAATCATTTTCCAAATCATTACGAATTGACCAGAAAAGATCTTTTAGTGAAAAATATTAAACGCTATCGAAAAGATTTAGAACGGGAAGGAAATCCTCTTGCAGAAAGAGGAAGTGGATCAGGAAAGTATCTTCATTTGGATTTCATACCTGTTACTTTTGTTTTACCGGCAGGTAAATAACAAATTTTTTATATATTAGTCTTAAAAATAATCAAAATAAAAAATATGATATTGAAATATTTAATAAAAGGATTTCAAATTAATAACAATGGCGAGATTTGGTATTTGCGGCAATGAACTTTCGAGTTCCTAATGCCAATTAATAATAATAATATAATTTCAAATTAATATAATATAATATAATGAAATTGAAAAAAAAACATGTATAATAAGTATAAAATATCTTTATAATCTATTAATGATTTTTTATAGATTATAATATGTTCGTGGAAGAATACCGAAAATCACCACAAAGTACTTGGATTATGAAACCATGTGGAAAATCACAAGGCGCGGGAATATTCTTAATAAATAAATTAAGTAAATTAAAAAAATGGTCACGGGAAGTTCGAAATCCATTTAATCCAAATCTTACTAAAGAATCTTATGTTATATCTAGGTATATACTAAATAAATTATTAAATATGTTACCTAAATTACTTCTTCTATCAATTAATGATGAAATTATTTAGATATATAGATAATCCACTTTTAATTGGAGGGAAAAAATTTGATCTTCGTTTATACGTTCTTGTTGCATCTTTTCGTCCGTTAAAAGCTTATTTATTTAAACTTGGTTTTTGTCGTTTTTGTACTGTAAAATATGACACCAGTATTCAAGAATTAGATAACATTTACGTACATTTAACTAATGTTTCTGTACAAAAACATGGTGTAAGTAATTTTCTATGATTTATTTCTATGAAATAAATTTATTAATAAATTAATAGTTAATATATTAATGATATGCTATATGTGTATTAAAATGCAATTAAAAACGAAGTATTATTCAAAAATTAATATCTATTTTTCTTTCTTAGGACGAATACAATAGTATACACGGTGGAAAATTAAGTTTACAAAATTTACGTTTATATTTGGAGAGTACGCGCGGTAAAGCTGTAACTGAAAAATTATTTTCAAACATCTCATGGTGCATTGTGCATTCTTTAAAAGCTGTTGCACCTGTAATGGCAAATGATCGTCATTGTTTCGAATGCTATGGATACGATATTATTATTGATAATAAACTAAAACCATGGCTAATCGAGGTAATTAATTGATATGATTTATATAGAAATGAATAATAAATGTTTCATGTTGTAGGTCAATGCTTCGCCATCGTTAACGTCTACTACAGTAAATGATCGAATATTAAAATATAAATTAGTAGATAATATTATATCTATAGTTTTATCACCGAGTGGAACACCTGAGTTAGTAAATCAAATATTTTCATTTATATTAATTGTGCATAACTTATTATGCACAATTATTTTATACGTATCATCAATATTATGTATATATGTGATTTTTTTTATTTTATACAGTGTAAGATGGAATAAACGTCCACGTCCAGAAGTATTAGAAAATTTTGAACTTCTTTTGGACGAAGAATTATCGACACAAGATGAGAAAATTAATTCAGTAGATAAATATAGAAATTTATCTAACAAATGGAAATAAATGATATAATTATAAACAATATACGTCTATTCCTCAACACGATGATTTTCTTTATAAATGGCATAAGGAAATCAATTAACTAAAATGCGCACATTAATTTCATTAATTTAATTAAAATATACATTAATAAAAATTTTATTTTTTGTACAAATATCTTACAAACATACGGCGCTTATAATCATACAAATGTAAAAAAAATATAAACAATGATTTCAGTCTTTGATACTAGACATATTAATATTATTAATATTATGATACGATAGATTCCTTCAAGGCAATGTAAAATGGCAGTGCGAGGTCAGAATCTTTAAGATTCTTAATATATTTTATACAGGATTCGATAACGGTGCTATACATTATAATGATACTATTCAAATGATTATGGCACAATTTCCTAATTGAGCTACATTTACAGGAACAATGAAGTGGACGATGTGTACATCGGATAAAATTTTACGTAATGTAATCGTTATTACACGTGTTTCATATTATACATCAGACCTCAAAATATTTAACGAATATTCAAATATATTTATGATGTAATAAGTTGAAATTTGTCTATTTACATATTACAGTATTAGAGAAAGATTTTCTTTAATATTACAATATAACTACAAAATGGTTTTTCATTTGTGCAATTGTGTGTAAATGTTATTATATATATTTTGATATCCTTATTATCTTGTATGTACAAATTGCAATAACATATTTGATTTATATCTAGGTATTTTGTAAGTTTTTTAGGCATTCAATACTTAAAATACTTTTGATATTATTAGCTTATTAATGTAGATATCAAGTAACTCTTGCATGCTGCCTGTTTTGTATTAAATTGCTTCAAAACCTGATATGATTATTATTTCAAATGATGTATTTAATTCTATATAATACCTATGTACATGTATCAGAAGTTAAGACTTTCTACAAGAGATCAGTAATTTCTGATTATAAAATGAATAATAAAATATAAGTTGCAGCCTTTGGTTGAATTCTACCGTACTTAAAAAACATATAGATATACTTAAGAGTAATGATATGTAATGCTTCTCATGTATATGTAATACATGTGCATATACATAAAAAGCTACTCTTATATTATTAATAAGAATATTAATAACAATATTATTACTAATAATAATAATAATAATAATAGTAATAATTTTATGATTAATAAAATACTTCCAAAAGTACGTCATATTTTATAACAAAAAGAAAAAAATGTTGTGTTATCTATTCGAATAAAACCATTGTTAAATTTTAATAGTATTATAGTCAGGCTTAGAAAAAACATATATCTTACAAAATAATATGATTATACTTAACATATTTTATCCAAAATATTTGTACAAGCATTTGCACATTTTCATAGTACATATATATATATATATATATATATATATAATATATATACTACTGCATTTAAAATTCCTAAATTATGTATAGTATATATATATATATATACTATATATATATAATACGTAGATAACCATAGTAAGTAGGCACAATGGGTTTATATGCTAATCATTGAAAAACGTATTTAGACTTTTTAAATAAATCAAATATGTACACATATAGTATATGTGTTGCATCACATATATGTACCACACCTTTTAGAGAAATGTAACATTTGGTATAAAATATAATTTAATCATATTATTTATAAAAGAATACCTAAAATTGGTATTTATAGAATCTATACAGAATAGTATTCATCAATATTATGTAAACCAAAGACGTGCAAATTTTTTCTCGAAAGGGAAACTATTCTTCTACTACTGTCATTTATTTAACTTTTTCCACTGGAAAATAATTTAGCTGATGCAGCATAATTTGAATCTTTTATTAAATATTGAAAATAAATAATAAAAAATTTAATAATGTTTCAGAGAGATTTTAGCAATAAACAATAAGCGACACCCGTAGCACATATTTCCAGCGTAAGAGTTTAATTATTGTCACTAAAGTATGTTTGCCTCTCTTTTTAATATTTTTAAATATAATAATTACTAATAAATTTTATTTATATATGAACATTTCTGTGCAGATATTCTTCAAAAACATTGTTGACATTATATTGTAACATCATTATGTAGCACGAAATATACAAAAAGTTTTTAATTTAAAAATAAATATCATAATCTAATTAAAATTGATTATGTATACAAGGTATATTTTATAACTGGACCAGACTCGGTGCAATCATTTAGTTTTACAATTGCACATATATATATATATATATATATATATTATATATATGTATACATATATATATAATAATATATACATATATTTATAACGTAACAACAATGAACTAATATTGGAGAGTGCTAATATAAGACAGAATATCCACTAAGCAGAAATAAAAAGTAATTAGCAATATGTTAACTTTGCACGCCTTTAGTGTAAACGACAAATATGTCTACAATTTCTACTTTAGAAAATATACTGTGTATGCAACTTGTTATTACTTTTATAATCTTTAATATTTAACTAAAAAACTGATCTTAAAATATATAAAAGAATTTGTATAAAAGTAACATAAAAAAAAAGAGAGAGCACAAGAATGAGGTATAGGTGAATGTATTATGCTAATAATCCAATAAAATGATTAGCTGCCAATTGTTCATATTACTCCAAAAAAAAAAAGATATATTCCTAAATGTATTTATAATTATATGAGGAATTAAAAATATTCATCTATATTTACCTCATATGTGCTCTGCATTATACTCGCAACATACCTTATGGAACCGGCGATGGTGGTGGTGGTAGTGGACTGAAATATGTAGATGACCGAGAACTAGGTGATGGTGGACAACTCATAGCTGCATCGCTATGATAAATAGATCTTGGTGTAGGAGGTGGAGGAAATGGTTCACTTTCGTAACGATACCGAGCTGGATAGTTACTATCTGACTCATCACAAACATCAGTACTGCAGGGAGTTGGAGGTGGCGGTTGATTTATACTTCTGTAATATCTATATGGTTTATGTCTAGAAGCATTACTGCTTGAACATCTTGTAGAATTTGCTGTTGTGGCTGGACTAGGTGGAGGATTAAGCGTTTCTTGAGGATATCCACCAGTGGAGCTGCCCCTGGTTGAACTAGATGCACCTACAACATAAAAAATTTATATGATACTGTAACGACCCAATATCATATGAAATATTCTTGACACGTATTAAATATAATATAAAATCATTAACGTACCCGTTATATGACTACGATCATAACTAGATCCAATGCTGCTTCCATTTAATGCAGACATTCTTACATTTTCTACATCAGATTTAAGATTTCTACCATTTTTGTGTGCTAATATTGGCTTAACAACTCTATTTGGTTTAGGTGAAAGTGGATCACCAGCAGAATCATGTAAAATATTTGGTACATCTTCATTACTACCGAATTTTTTACGATAATAACATAAGCCTAAAACTATGGCAATAATTGCAGCCATCATTATAACTATTGTAATAATATATGGACTTTTGGCTGATTCTGTTCCAGAACCGGGAAATTGGCTTTGATCGGTAGTAGGCGTACATGTTTGAGGCATTTCATCACTTCCATCTGCACAATCATCCCAACCATTGCAAAGTGCAGATTCAGGAATGCATACGCCACTTCCGATACATTGAAATTGTCCCGATCTACAGCAATGTGCTTCGTCGAAACCATCATGACAATGTTGTGTACCGTCACATACCCATGAAATATCTTCACATAAATAAAAATATTTATTTTTAATAATATATTACTCAAAAGATTAAAATATTTAACAACTCAAGTATTTCTTACCAATGCAGTGACCACTTTGACATCTAAATTGATTATGATCACATGCTGGACAACCCAATTCATCACTTCCATCAGTACAATCCCTTTGACCATCACATTTCCAAGCAGCTGGAATACAATCTTTATCGAGTTTAGAGCTTGAAATAGCACATGTATAATGATCGTCACCACACGTAGGTGCTGCTCTACATGTACGCCCATCTTCGGACAAAACTAAGTATTCAGGACAAGAACATATTGGTGAAACTGTACCAATACAAAAATGCGAACACCCGCCATAATCGAGGAAAGGACTGCAAATATGTGATTCCATCATTTGATCATCTGGTGTTATGACAGTTATTAAGTCGCTTATGGTACGAGACATAATAACCTTTCTTCCATTGCCTGATCTTTTATTTACTCTTTCTAATGATTGTGTTTCACGATTAAACCAATAAAGGTAATCATATAGAACAGACATATGTAAAGCCATACCAGCTGTTCCAGTTGATACTAATATTCTTTTATTATTACCATTAAAATCAGAAAATTCAATATGTTTACCATTGGTCCAATATACAAGATTTGCTACAGTGTCAACCGTTAAACTACTCGGTTGGTCAAGATCAGATGTTATTATCACTCTTTGTTTTCCATCCATTTTGCTTTGTAGCAATTGCATTTTATTTCCCATATCTATCCAAAATAAAAGTCTTTGATCTGGATGTATAGCTATATATCTTGGTTTTTCTCCTTCGCCCTTTACAACTACTCCCAAGGCAGATCCATTATCCAGTTTAGTAACATTAATTGCATCATTCGTAGAACAAGACCAAAAGAGTAATCTTCCAATAGGATCTAATGCTAGATCAAATGGATGTCCAAATCCACCAGATATAACTACAGTAGCATAAGTTCTGTTATCAAGACTTTTTCTTATAGATGAAGAGCGCCCGTCTATCCAATATGCTTGTTGTGTAATTGGATCAAATTCTATAGAACGAACATTTTTTAATCCCTGCACGCGCATTACTGTATCAGGACAATCCGTAGTATCCGGCAAAATGCGACCTATTATGTTACGTTGGCTGTATATCATATAATTTTTTGGTGCTGAAAAAAAATAATCAAATCATTAACAAAAACTATAATGTAATAAATATTTCTTTTCAAAAACTTACAACTTACCAATACAAGTTTTATTATCAACATCAAGATTATAGTGTGTAGGACAAGAACATTGGTATGAAGTTGATGGAGTATCATTTTTTCCTGGTAAAGCGAAACAAATATGACTGCAGTCCCCATTATTAACTGCACATGGATTCCGTCCTGACTGTCTTGAAGCATGGAAGACTATTAGATCTGTCACTGATTCTAATTTATTGTGTATTTTAGTTCTGTTAGCTCCTGTCTTTTTGTCTGCTCTTTCAATATCACCAGTATTCCAATCGGTCCAATAAATGTAATTCTGATATTGAGTAATACTAAATGGGTAACCGATGTTTTTTGTAATAATAGACTTTCTCCTTTTTGTTTGTAAATCATAACTGTCAATTGCTGTTGTGGATAAATCTGCCCAATAAAGTTTACGAGCTGCATGATCTATGGTAAGGCCATTAGTTCGACCAATAAATTCTAATATTACTTGACGATTAGACCCGTCTAATCCTGCACGTTCAATACTGCCAGAATTACCTCCCCAATCAGACCAATACATATGGCTAAAAGATTTAATAAACTTCACATTATTACTAATATAGAAATAATTAAATTATATATAATTAATTATATCTAAATGTTTCTTGAATAAATTGTATTATTTTTTAAGAAATGTAAATTTATTTATAAGAAAGATAATTACAATTACCCTCTTTCAGGATCAAGTGCTAAAGATGCAGGTTCAATTAAGTCTTGCCATATAAGTATTCGTCTACTACATCCTTGTAACCGTATCATCTCAATCCTGTGTGTACCAGTATCACTCCAATATAAATTATGGGTAATCCAATCAATAGCTAAACTTACAGGAGCTTCCAATCCAAGATCTACAACTTTTTCAACATCAGAACCATTCATAAAAGCACGTGTTATAGCTTTTACTTTCAAATCTGCCCAATAAATACGGTTATCTTTCAAATCAAAATCAAGAGAGCTAAAAATAGTAATCGAACAATAAATTAGATATTGATCTAATTATATATTCAATTTAATATAATAGTACTACAGTAATAAAAATAAATAATACTATAATATTACCTTGCATCTTTAACACCTGTAACAGGTATAATATTATCATTATTAGCATTTTCGATACTAACGCGACCAATATTTTCCTTTTTTGAAAATAATAAAAAAGCATCTGGTATCACACATGTACGTTTATCTTTTGTAAGTTCATATCCAATTTGACAAGCACATACATATTTATCAGGTCTATTTAAACATAAGTGACTACAACCACCATTGTTATAGGCACAAGGACTTGTACCTTTTATTTGGCCAAGATGTATAGCTTTCAATCCCATTACATTTGGAACTTGTTCAACGATAACTTCTCTTTCACCACCAGTAAGTTTATGAGCTCTATCGATACTACGTCGTTGCCAGTCGGTCCAATAAAGGTAATCACCCATTAAACTAAGACCAAATAGATGAGGTAAGTTATCAGTAATAACTTCACGCCTATCAGTGCCATTCATATTGCAAACTTCTATTTTGTCCGTTTTAGCATCACACCAATAAAATTTTTTTCTTTCATAATCTAATGCAATACCATTTGGCCAAATAATATCTTTTGTAATTAAAATTATTCTGTCAGTACCATCCAAATTACTGCGTTCTATCTTTGGTCGTTTTTCATTCCAGTCAGTCCAGAACATCCATCCAAGTTCAGGAGCTACAGCTATAGCTCTAGGCTCTACCAGATCTTCATTAATAAGAACTTTTCGGCTAGTACCATTTAAACGGGCAACTTGAATTCTATCAGTACCTGTATCAGTCCAATACAAGTTACGTGCTAACCAATCAATAGCAATTCCATCTGGATTAGCTACTTCTGCTGTGACAACATTTTCTTGACCTGATCCATCAAGATAAGCTCTTCTGATGGCAAAAACTTCTTCATCTGTCCAATATAACATTTCATCTATTGGATCAAAATCTACTGCAATTGCATGTTTAATATTACTCAATGGTAAAACAAAGTTAGTGTAGTCGGGAGAATCAAGAGATATTTTACAAATCTCATTTCTTTGAACTATAAGAAGCAACTGTTCCGGTCTATCGGCACAAGTAAAATTATTTATAAGTTTCACACCCGTTGGACAGGCACATGTATATCCAGGATCCTTTGTGCTTAGCAAACATAGATGAGAACAATTACCATTATTTAATCTGCATGGATGATCTGCGTATGGTTGTCTTCTTGCATCCCAAACTTCTATGTCACCTGGTATATATTCTCCACGGAATAAGTCACGAGGATGCCCTTGCATTTGTCGAACATCATGTGCATGTATACACCATGTTTTCCAATCTGTCCAATAAAGTCGATTATCAAAATACGTAACTGCAAATGGATACTCTAATCCTTGGCTGATAATCTTTCGCCTATTTTTGCCATAATAATCCATAACAGCAATAAATTTCAGTCTACCATCTGCCCAAAATATTAACTCATTATCATAATCAACTGTAAGTCCATTTGGCCAGAATATATCATCGGAAACAATGACTTCACGAGTAGTTGGATCTCCATTCATTGATGCTCTTTCTATCTTTGGTACATCTCCCCAATCAGTCCAAAAAAGTAAACTTTTCATAGGTGCAAGAGCAACTGCCCGAGGCTGATAAATATCAGTCCAAAAAAGAACTTTTCTATATAGTCCATCGATACTAGTCACTTCAAGTCTATTTTTTTCTCCATCTGTCCAATATAGTTTACCAGTAAACCAATCACATGCCAAACCATCAGGAGATATTAAACTAGAATTTACTACAATCATTTTTTCACCCGTGTATGTACCATTTGAATGAATACATTGTATCATTTCCAAACCGCTATCGGACCAACACACTAAACCACGTTCATAATAAAAATCCAGAGCAGCACCTTCAGATAAATCTTTGACAATAACTTTATTTGATCGTGAGGCATTAGCTATTCTTATATCTTTATTAGTAGCAAAAAGTAATACGGGTGTGCCTGTAAAAAAACATTATTATAGATATATATCAGATTATAAAAATATATATAAATATATGTACACATATATTTATTTTGTATTATTCATGTATGTGTTGGTATGTGACAATTGGCTGTGTTTGTTCGAATATACATTAATTTAAACATCATTTATACGTTTTTATACTCACCATAGCAAAAGCCAATGCTACAGCATAAAAACCAAGCAACTAGAATGTTTTGAAAATTTCCTAAATCCATTCTAGCATTGTTACGATAAAGTGAACATTAATAAATGATGCCATCCATGTTTAAACACACTGTATACAATTCGAACCATTGTCTCGGACTCAGCCAAGCTTCTTTTCATCAGAAATGATCTTGATTTCCAGTTAAGCGATGATCATCCATTTTCTTTGAAAAATAAGCTTTACGTATTTCCCGTAACTGTGAAACTTTTATGAAGGAGCATTTTCATTGGTCACTTATTTGTGACAAATGCGCGCCACTATTTTATCAAAACTTATACTTTCCACCACATAAGGTTTTAGTTACTATTTTTGATAATGAACCAAGACACGTGGTTTGGTAAAAAAGAGACTTTATTCCTTAATATAAGATTGCGATGTAGATTAAATTAATTATAAAACACGTTCTTCCTCTTTGGTGTTAGGATTAAGAAGGAGTGGAGAGAAATCCTTTTATATTGTCTTTTCCTATTTGTGTAACTACCAACCAATAAGATATTAGTGATCAACTGACCGCCGTATTGATGGTGCGCTCTTATACTAAAGTCCGCCTTAAGCATGGTCTTAAGCTATCGTTTACATTCATAGACGCAATCTTAAGATATGCTTAAAAGTTTGATCTTAGCCAAGATGTGCAATTGGATAGATATTCATAGTCATCGCTTAAGACGATCTTAAGAATTACAAACTGTTGATGTATTTATTTATAGTCAAATAAGATCATCTTAATAACCTTACTTTTTACTCAAAACGAGAGTTTTTTTTATGAACCTGCTCGGTGCTGACACCCCATGGTTGACTATCCGTAACCAGTACTGTCAGATCGTGGGTAAATCTTACCCTCTCCCTGTGCCACTGGGATTGGGTAATAGTAACTTCGGCTTACTTGGTCAACTTCGGTTCCACTCGGCTTCTTTCGATATCCCAAACACACGGACATGGAAAACTTTCATTGTGTGCAATCCCAGTGGCACAGGGAGAGGGTAAGATTTACCCACGATCTGACAGCACTGTCCGTAACTCCGATGTCTTGCACCAGGACGGTGCCGACATCTCGCGGCTGCCAGCACCAAGTTCGGCAGACGTACCAAAAAACTACTAGAGGTTGCGCGTGTATTGCAGCGACACTTTCTGCCTCGGCTTTGTAACCAAACCGTGATGTGGAGGCGGCCGATTGGTCAGAACTCGCGGCGTAATTGCGCCTAGGAATCTGATTGGTCGGGCCTAGTAACGAACATCCCGGATCATCTCCTCGCTTCTCGGAGATCATCGATCCAACGGATTTTTGGACAGGAGTTCAATTTTACTCGCCAAGCTTATCAGTCGACTGCGCTTGCTCTCTCTTCCGTATTAATTTATCATTCTGTATCTCGTTGTGCGTGTGTGTATAAAATTTGTATTTTGTTGAATAAAATCTGTTCTGAGAGATCGCAAATAAAAAAGGTGAAATCCCTTGTTGTGTCCGGCTTTCTCATTGGTCGTTACGGTGGTCAGTAACTAGCCATTCGGCCCGCGGACATTGGATTTCCCACACTGGTGACCCCGACGTGATCTCCGGAACCAGTTCGACCACGTGTTTTTTCTCACTTCTCTTCGCTCGCTCGGTTTCGCCACTGGTCGGCCATCTTCTCTTGCCTGACTTGGCCCTGTTTAACGGCCATTTTTCAAGTCGTGGTCTTGTCTTCGACGGCCATCTTGATTCGTGGCATCGACTAACGGCCATTTTCAAGTCGTGGTCCTGTCTTCGGCAGCCATTTTGTTTTTTGTTCCTTTCGCACCACTCTCGTACGTACGCTCCTTGACTTTTTCCTACTTCGTGTGTGCTTTTCTTTCCGAGAAGATGCCGACCAGGCCATCCGAAGCTTCGCAGCACGCTACCGGCGGCCAGCCAGATGCGGTTGCGGCGAGAAGTCCGCCCACGCAAGACTTTGCTAGTCAACGGGCCCCAGTACCGGCTCCTGCACCGATCACGGCGCCGACCGTCGCACCAGCCTTCACCACCGTGGTTCCTGCTCACACCAACGCCATCAGCTCCGCTCCAGACGACGCCGGACATCAGTCCAACTACCCTTGGCCATGCTTTTCGCGTTGAAACCCGGAGACGTGGTTCTTGCTAATGGAATCATTTTTCTTCTGCCATGGTATTCGTTCTGATTCCGATCGGTATCATGCGACTGTAGCGAGGTTGGACATCGATACTTGGGAAGAGATAGAAGACGTGCTCTACCACCCTCCCCCACCGGGAAGTATGAGCATCTTAAAGCGCAGATCCTCGCTCGCTTCGGCGATACTACGGTTCAGCGGCTTCAAAAGCTTTTCTCAGGGTTGACCATGGAGGACCGGACACCGTCGCAGCTTGTTCGACAGATGCGCTATCTCGCCGGCGACAGCGTCGGCGATGACGTCATCCGAATTCGATGGCTTGACCTCCTGCCTCCTCACCAGCGATCCCATTCGTACGATAATTTGAGGCCCTGTACGATCCAAAATTCGTGGTGTACGATCCAATTTGGAATTTCGAAGATTTGATGACCTTTTTTTTTTAGTCAACAAATTTTGGAAAGGTGCAGCACCACCACCCTTTACCCCCCTACCACCACCAACACCACCACCCTTTCTCTCCCCCCTACCACCACCACCACCCCTACCACGATCCGTGTACGATTTCTGAAAAAAAAGGTTCAAAAATCAAAATTTTATTTTTTGCGAAAATATTTATTTGCAAATAAATATTGTCATTATCAATAATCTCCATTATTTTTTACCACTGCATTCCAAAAATTGGGCAGTTGTTTGACTTCAATTGAACAAAAATATTTCGATATTTCATTAAAAAACTCTTTCAAGTAGGTTTTCCCTTTTCCGAAATTGCTAAAGTTTTTACTTCTTAATGAACCATTTAATTTACTGAACAGGTCTTTCGACAGCAAGAGATCTTGTGAATAGTAGGGTGGATGAGGTAAAAGTTTTAATCCAAGCTCCTTTAATTTTCTATTTATTATTTTATTTTGCCGGTAGGGCGCACTGCTTTTCACAAAGTACTCGTTTAAATATTTACGCGGAAAGTCTTGTTGCTATTGACAGCTCCGAAAAAAAAATATTTTAAGAAACGTGGAATTAATATTATCTAAACACTACACAAATGTAATAATCAATTATTAGTTAACATAAAATTTTTAATATTATTTTGAGGTTACACACTTTTGGTGCTTTGAATAAAGCCATTTTTTTGATCCACCCTAATATGCATGCGTTTTGGGGACCGAAAAGTAATCAAAATTTTATTTTTTGCGAAAATATTTATTTGCAAATAAATATTGTCATTATCAATAATCTCCATTATTTTTTACCACTGCATTCCACAAATTGGGCAGTTGTTTGACTTCAATTGAACAAAAATATTTCGATATTTCATTAAAAAACTCTTTCAAGTAGGTTTTCCCTTTTCCGAAATTGCTAAAGTTTTTACTTCTTAATGAACCATTTAATTTACTGAAAAGGTCTTTCGATAGCAAGAGATCTTGTGAATAGGGTAGATGAGGTAAAAGTTCGAATCCAAGCTCTATTAATTTTCTATTTATTATTTCTGGAACATTTCTTGTGAAATTGTTATCTTGAACTGAAATTTGTTTGCTTTAAATTTTGGTCTTGACGGTCTTGCGTAGTTTTTGTTGAACTTTTGCAGTAATTAAGAATACACTATCACACCATGATTATTCATCACAAACAATAAGTCTGTAAACAAACGATAATTTATAAGTTTGGTTTGTACATTTATACTTGTAATTATTAAATGAGTAAATTAAACTTACAATTATAGAAAACTACTAAGTGCTCTCGATAATTTTACTGTTTCTATTTTCTCTTAATATATGCACTTTGTTATCAACAAAACAATTAAATATAAATATCACAATAAAAACTATAAGTATTTCAAACTTAAACTGACTACAGCAGTTATTTACCATTCTGAAGATAAACACGGCTGCGCGTTGCATCGGAAGCGGTCCCCCAAAATTTTCAGCCAATAGCAACTCCAGCATTATTAAAGCACTGATGAGTACTCCCATCTCGTGCGTGTGTGAGCACGCCTCGCACATAACGATGTCACACGCACACACGAAATGTTACGTATCGGTGTGTCGGGAAATCGAAAGAAGCCGAGGGAAGCCGAGTTTTACACATTGTTCAAATGTGTATTGTGTTCATGTATTTCTCCGCGACGCGTGGTGGGGGTATTATTTCTCCTCTGTCGTGCAGCTATCTCGGCTTCCCTCGGCTTCTTTCGGTTTTCCGACAAACCGACAAGTAAATTTTGTTGTGCGCGAGGCGTGCTGGGCTCAAGAAAAGGGGTAGAAATGTTCCGCGATCTGGCTTCAGTGGTGCCGACTCGTGCTCAGTCTTTAAATGTTCTTAGATCGTCGGCTGTTAATGTGTTAAGTAAAAATCATTTATGCATACCTGAAATTATCAACAAATGTATGTAATTATTGCTTATTAAATTATTTATTTAAAATTTGACGAACAAGCAAACTAATGAATTGAAAAAATTTTTAAATAATGATATATATTTTATATTGTTTATTAATTAATAAATTAATAACAATGAAAAATGACATTTCTTATTCAATGTAAAGTATATAACGCATTTATAGATCTAAATTTATGAAGAAATAGTTAAAAAAAAATTGTTTTTCTATTATAAAATAATGTGTTATCGATAAAAATAAATTGAACTTTATTAATCAATCAACTTTGCAATACTTGTTGCCATTTTATTAATTTACAGAAATTTAAGAAAAATATAAAATGAATAACAATTCCAATAGTAAATAATTAAATACTCTGTGAAAATAATTCTTTATAAAACATTTATGAACGTAGAATTTGTTTATAACACAATAGTAAATACATTCGCATATTAATTCTAAATACTTGACAATAGTTTATATGTTGGAAACTAACGTAGTTATGAACTATACATGTTAAAAAAAAAAAAATAAACTACATATATGTATTGTGTTTTCTTTTACAAATACGCAATCGCTAAGGCAATGATCAACGGTTTTCCGTCACGTTAATAAGATTACACTGATCGTCATATCGACCTAATGGCAAAAATAAGTATTATTGTATTTAAATTTTTTTTGGCAAGCGAAATAAATATTATTCTTGATAATAATTTCCATTATTTTCTAACACTTTACGCCAGAGACAAGGCAGTTCTTCGATTTTTTTTTATAAAAGGAGGATATCGATAGTTCAATGAAATACTTTTCCAAGTAGAATCTCATTTCACCGACATTGTTTAATTTTCTACATTTTAATGAAAGTTCAAACATTTCGAGGAAGTTACTCGATGGCGAGAGATCTAACGAATAGGGTGGATGAGGTAAAAGTTCCAATCCAAGCTCTATTATTTTTTCCTGTATTATTTTTGAAGCATTTCGTGTCGTGTTATCTTGTTGAAGGATCCTGTTTTTTCCATTGACGAACAAAGATTTTCTTTCTATTAGCTTTTGTTTCATTCGTTCGAGTTGATTGCAATACATTGTAGCTGTAACAGTCTGATCAAGCAATTCATAATGTATGATTCCAAAATAATCCCACCACACACAAACAAGTATCTTCTGTTTTGTTATTGATGATGATGGTTCAGGTGTCGAAACAGTTGCTTCTCCGGAAGAAAGCAATTGTTCTTCTTGTACAATACTATTGTATTCCACCCACATCTCTTCTGCAATTACCAATCGTGGCAAAAACGTTATTGGCAACGGTACTGTCTCGGATTCATACCGAGACAAAAGAAACGCGCAGATGTTACGCCGTTGATGAAATAGCGTCTCAATCAATGCTCCAGGAACCCACATTCCTTTCCTCCTCACTCTTCCCATGCGATGAAGATCACGATAATTGTTTTCCCTGAACAGCCCATCTTCAATGATAATTCCTGAACTGTTTGACGAGGATTTAAATCCAATAACTCCTCCAATAAATGATCATTAGTCATTCTTTTTGGGACACATTCAAAATTCCTATTTCCATTTGAGAACCTGAGAAACCACATATGACACTCTCCTTGTGTCGAAACCTCCCCATAAATATCGTTTATTATTTTCACTGTTTCGGCTACAGTTTTTCCTTGATCGAACAAAGATAGCATACATCTATGGAAGTGTTCTTTTAATTTTTGTGACCCTGACATATTTCCTCCTTGGTAGAAGAAAAATTTTTTAACCGAAAGATCAAATTTACAAGCAAGATTGAACGTAATAACAAAATTTCCGTGTTTGCAGGACCGTGTTTCGACACAAACCAAAATGAAATTTAAATTTTTTTTTTGATAAAGTTTATCAACTAAATCAATCTAGTTTAGTATTAAACTAACGTTATTTCAAATATTATCATTGTTAGATCTATGAAGTATTGTAAATAAAACTAGTACGGATCATATTTGAAAAATAAACAGTAATTTATAAAACCCGTTTTAATTGTTTGTTTACAGTTTTATTAAGTTCTTAACGCAACTTTTTTTTTTTTTGAAAAAAAAAACCGGCCAGAAAAAATCAACTTTTTTTTTTATGTAAAAGAATACAATTAAAAACATTGCCTTCGCAAAAAAATTAAAAAAAAGTACAAAATTAATCAAAATTTTTATAGCAGCATAGAATACAACGCCGCTCGGAATTAACCCTAGTTAATCTATTTTGGATATTACAAAAACATAAAAACTATGATCAACATTTTTGTTGTCACAATTTTATCTTTCCCATATGATTAATATACAAATTTTAAAGTTAATTCTTGTTTTCTTTGTGTCTTGTGTCTTTGTCTTGTAAAGAAATAGAATCTATACTAATAGCAAACCAGTTCATCTTATTTTATTGAAAAATATTCATAGTTATACTAATTCTGTCCAATGAAAATTTTACCTTATCTTATATTTTACAATTTGTATAAGATATCTTTTTTTTAAGTAAAATTACATAGTGTTTAAAAACAATTGGAAAAGCTTAGGACAGGTTATATTTTATAAGTCTTAATTTTACAAAAAAGATGCTGTGTGGAATAAAAATGTCGAAATATAGTGAAATATTAACTCAGGTAGAAACAGCAAACTTGAATTTAAACATTTTATTAAACAAAATGTCAAAGATGAGAGGCAATTCTTTATAAAAATCTGTAACATTAAAACGGAGATATATTTATTTATATATGAATATATATTGAATTATTTAAAAAATATTATATATTTCAGTTAGGTGTACCCAAATACAGTTGTACATATTATCACTGTATAAACCGCAGTGTTTACAAATACTTGAAATGTTAAAAACAATAGAATATAATCAAAATGCTTTTATTGAAGTTCCTTTTGTAGAAAAATTACATTTGTTATTCAATAATACATCATAAATTATAGAAAGTGATTGTTTCATTCAAATATTTGAAATATAAATATAGATATTGTTTATATCATTTAGTTTTTTCATATTTGTACTGTTCTTTATGTTTAGATTAAATATAACTACAAATACATTATATTTAGATTACAGGATTTATAGGTAAAATATAATTATCACATCAATACAAATGAATGATTAAATATCACAAAAAACACAAATAAGTCATATTATAATTCATACATTTAATTTATTTTAACAAATTTTGCATTATAGACGTTGATGTATTTTTATGTTCTGTATTAATGAAAGGCTGATAATACATTTAAATAACGAGAGAATTTGTATCCTATTACAGATTGAATATTGTTTATTGTTTCAGGCTGAACTGTGAATACGGAATGTAACAAGATGCTGATATTTCCTATATTTATCGAGGTAAGTGCCAAATCATTTTCGCCGTCTTATTGTTACGATATAATCGTTATCCTACCCTTTTCTCCTCCATTCTTCTATTTTGTCAACAACGGTGACCAAAGAACGATTTTGTTAGCTGATGGTTTCCTCATGAATGGATGACTGAAAATAATTTGCGACTTATAATAGGGGTTTTTCTTTCCAAATTTACGCTGCCATCGGTGAGATTCATGCTGGAGAACAAAAGTCATTTTTATTATAATGTTAATATTATGTACTGTTTTTGAAGGTGTTTACACATGAAAATACAAATGATAGATATAAATACGCAGTTATATATGCATCTGCATGTGTTATGCAGGGGGCCGAAATTAAAACTTAAGTTTTTCATATATATATCTGCATTTACACAATATTCTCCATTATTTTTTAACACTGCATTCCAGACATCAGGCAGTTGTTTGATTTCAATTGAACAAAAATATTTCGATATTTCATTAAAAAACTCTTTCAAGTAGGTTTTCACTTCTCCGACATTGCTAAAGTTTTTACTTCTTAATGAACCATTTAATTTATTGAAAAGATCTTTCGACAGCAAGAGATCTTGTGAATAGGGTGGATGAGGTAAACGTTCGAATCCAAGCTCCATTAATTTTCTATTTATTATTTCTGGAACATTTCTTGTGAAATTGTTATCTTGTTGAAGTCTCTGGGATCACTGCTCCTCACGTCTCCCAACTACTGCGGCTTCTACGAACGGCTGATCTGGACGAGCTCGCTGCCACAGCTGACAGCTTAATCGAGTTCTTGCCTCGTGACGTCTCCGCCGTCCGGCAGATTCCTCCTGCCCCGCTGCCGGCCGCTGGTTCTCCGCCAGCTTTTGCCTCGCACAGGCCCGGATCCATGCCTGACTTCGTCGCAGCGGAATTAGCGGCGTTTCGCTCGACGCTCGCCAGCTTGGTCGCGGCGATAGATCGCAACACCGATCAGCTGTTTCAGATGTCTGCCGCTTTCAGCAATCTGCCCGAGCTACAACCACCGTGGCCTAGTCTACCGGCTACTGCTTCAGCCCCGCCGCGCGCTGCGCCGGCGTCCTACCACGGGGGCCGCTCTCACAGGATGCTCCAGGAAGACGCTGAACTCCTCCGGGAACCTTGGGAATCCGAGACTAACCAGGCTTTAAACTGATTGCACCGCTGTCTCAGTGCGCCCGCGTCGCCTCTTCGGTGAACGTTCAGCGCCGGCCGAGTCTACTTCCGACCGCCTTGTTCAACTGAGTCATCCGGCTGTTTTCCAGCCTTGGTCCAGCTTCTCCTTCTCGGACAGACTCTGGGCAACGGGTGACTTTCGTCGTCCCAACACCTTCTCCACTCTGGTTCTTCAGGAGGCTTGCTTCCGTATCCTGTCAAGTGTCGAGAACTTCGAGAAGGCGCCCGATCCAGCCTCTCAGCAGTCGCGGAGATTGCCATCCTATCGCCTTCGGTACACTTCGTCTCGCCACCGACGCGTCCAGTTTGGCCGTCGTCGCTGCGTGGCTGCAGCTGGTCGACGAAGTAAACGGCGATCTGTTGGTTTCTTCTCCTAGACGCTGCCATCATCACAGGCTCGCTACGACACTTACGATCGGAAGCTCTTAGCCGTCTTCCGGGCTGTGCATCACTCCAGGCGAATCCGCAAGGGACATCCGTTCACAGTGGTGACGGATCATCGGTCGCTGATTCACGCAGCTCGCCAACCCGCGGATAAGGCCTCACCTCGACAGTAACGGCGACTCGCTTTTCTACTGCAATTTGACTTGTTCGTTTCAGTATGTATTCGGTGCAGTTAGCCTCGTCGCCGACGCCCTCGCATGGACTATGGAGGACGCTCCCGTCCCAGACCGGCCAGCGGCGACTTCAGCCTGCATCTCTGTCAGCCTACTTTCTGCTCTCGGTCGAGGACCGTCGCGGATGCACAAGCTCACGACAACGAGCTCTCCATCGCTCGCAGTATCCACCTCCCTCAAGCTCCAGCACCTCAACGGTGAGGGAATCCAGGTGACCTGCGACATACACGACATCTTCGCACCGCCGTACTTAAGGCCACCCACGGACGCCTAGACACCGGCGTACTTGGGTTTCTTTGACGACTTCACGGCTGTCGCATCTCCTAGATCGCAGCACCGGAGCGGTCGCTGCATACCTCGTCTCCAGTTCTTACGGCATCGCAGTAGCGGTCTTTGCAGCATCACAGTCTTCGCCTTCTCGGCCTCCGGCTGCATCCGGACACCTGCCCGTAGTGCCAGCAGCGCCTGCTGCGACAGGACTCGTAGTCGTCTCATCGCTACCCTCTACAGCCGTCGCCACGCAGTCACTCTACGTCACCTCCGACTTCGAACCGCCTAACCAGGGACTTCGACTTAGCTTCTCCGCAAGTCTAATTCCGTCCGCCTCCGGCGTCCGGTCCAGAGGGGGAGTGATTACGGCGTCCCGCACCTGCTCGGTGCTGACACACCATGGTTGACTATCCGTAGCTCCGATGTCTTGCACCAGGACGGTGCCGACATCTCGCGGCTGCCAGCGCCAAGTTCGGCAGACGTACCAAAAAACTACTAGAGGTTGCGCGTGTATTGCAGCGACACTTTCTGCCTCGGCTTTGTAACCAAACCGTGATGTGGAGGCGGCCGATTGGTCAGAACTCGCGGCGTAATTGCGCCTAGGAATCTGATTGGTCGGGCCTAGTAACGAACATCCCGGATCATCTCCTCGCTTCTCGGAGATCATCGATCCAACGGATTTTTGGACAGGAGTTCAATTTTACTCGCCAAGCTTATCAGTCGACTGCGCTTGCTCTCTCTTCCGTATTAATTTATCATTCTGTATCTCGTTGTGCGTGTGTGTATAAAATTTGTATTTTGTTGAATAAAATCTGTTCTGAGAGATCGCAAATAAAAAAGGTGAAATCCCTTGTTGTGTCCGGCTTTCTCATTGGTCGTTACGGTGGTCAGTAACTAGCCATTCGGCCCGCGGACATTGGATTTCCCACACTGGTGACCCCGACGTGATCTCCGGAACCAGTTCGACCACGTGTTTTTTCTCACTTCTCTTCGCTCGCTCGGTTTCGCCACTGGTCGGCCATCTTCTCTTGCCTGACTTGGCCCTGTTTAACGGCCATTTTTCAAGTCGTGGTCTTGTCTTCGACGGCCATCTTGATTCGTGGCATCGACTAACGGCCATTTTCAAGTCGTGGTCCTGTCTTCGGCAGCCATTTTGTTTTTTGTTCCTTTCGCACCACTCTCGTACGTACGCTCCTTGACTTTTTCCTACTTCGTGTGTGCTTTTCTTTCCGAGAAGATGCCGACCAGGCCATCCGAAGCTTCGCAGCACGCTACCGGCGGCCAGCCAGATGCGGTTGCGGCGAGAAGTCCGCCCACGCAAGACTTTGCTAGTCAACGGGCCCCAGTACCGGCTCCTGCACCGATCACGGCGCCGACCGTCGCACCAGCCTTCACCACCGTGGTTCCTGCTCACACCAACGCCATCAGCTCCGCTCCAGACGACGCCGGACATCAGTCCAACTACCCTTGGCCATGCTTTTCGCGTTGAAACCCGGAGACGTGGTTCTTGCTAATGGAATCATTTTTCTTCTGCCATGGTATTCGTTCTGATTCCGATCGGTATCATGCGACTGTAGCGAGGTTGGACATCGATACTTGGGAAGAGATAGAAGACGTGCTCTACCACCCTCCCCCCACCGGGAAGTATGAGCATCTTAAAGCGCAGATCCTCGCTCGCTTCGGCGATACTACGGTTCAGCGGCTTCAAAAGCTTTTCTCAGGGTTGACCATGGAGGACCGGACACCGTCGCAGCTTGTTCGACAGATGCGCTATCTCGCCGGCGACAGCGTCGGCGATGACGTCATCCGAATTCGATGGCTTGACCTCCTGCCTCCTCACCAGCGATCCCATTCGTACGATAATTTGAGGCCCTGTACGATCCAAAATTCGTGGTGTACGATCCAATTTGGAATTTCGAAGATTTGATGACCTTTTTTTTTAGTCAACAAATTTTGGAAAGGTGCAGCACCACCACCCTTTACCCCCCTACCACCACCAACACCACCACCCTTTCTCTCCCCCCTACCACCGCCACCAACTTAAAGAAAAAACACTTGGTTATTTTCTGCTACTGAGTTGGTATCGTTTGCAAGCATCACGCGAGAGCAACACTTTTTATAGTGCTCGATTGTGCGATGCGATGCTCTAGTTGGAACATTCAACATTGAGCATTATGCCGCATAATGCGCCTTAGGGCTATAATTGAAAAACGGGGATTGTTAAGATTGAAAATTTACTTGGTAGACCGGATATGGTTTTATGAAAAAGTGCGCGCGCATGAAAATGTGCGCACGCATGAAAACGTGCGCGCGCCTAGAAAACGTGTGCAGGCATGAAAACAACGTTTATAGAAGTATATGCACGTGTTTTTATTATAAATATTATATACAATTAAAAATATACAAAATATTACCTAATTTAATTATAAAAACTATATAAGAACCTTTAAAAAATCATTCAAAAGATACATTCTAAATTATGGAAAGAAAAAATATACATTCGTTAAAAAATAAACAAATTTATAAAGAAAATGTTCGTAAGAAGAGAGCAAGGATAATAATAAGAAATCTGCCATTTCAAGTAAGTGGTTTTATTGTATTATTAAACATATCAAATTTATTTTCTTAATTTTAAGTATTTGTTGTTATTGTGTAGTTCACAGAGGATAATTTAAAAGAATATTTTAATGAGTATGGTAAACTTGAAGAAGTAAAGATATTAGAGAAAAATGGAAAACCTGTTGGTTGTGGTTTTGTACAATTTGATCGTGTACAAAGTGCAGCGAAAGCAATACATCATGCAAACATGAAGATACTTCAAGGTAGATCTATCGTGGTTGATTGGGCAATACCAAAAAGTAAGTATAAAAAAGATAAAAATAACCCAGGAAATATAAAGGAAGATAATGTTGATGCTGAAATAAAGATGGAATGCGAAGAATATCAGAATGATGATTCTAAAAACGATTATATAAGTTTGTAAGTAATGAAGAAATTAACCCTTACAAATATATTACTTAAAAAATATATATTACCAATTATCAATTGAAATTTATAGATCGACTGAAAAAAATCAAGAGGATATACAAGATTTATTAGAAGAAGAAGAAGAAGAGGACGACAAAGAATTAATTAGGAGACAAAATTTCAAACGTGAGTCTAATGATGTTGAAGATGGTAAAACCATATTTTTTAAAAACGTACCATTCTCGACAACAAATAATGAACTCAAAAAATTTATGGAAGAAAGGTTCGGTCCAGTTTACTATGCTCTAATATGCATAGACCGTATGACTGAACATTCCAGAGGTACAGCGTTTGTAAAATTCAAGGTAATAGATTTATATTTATTCTAATTAATGAATCATTAATTAAAAAAAATCATAATAAATAAAATGAGATTAACGTTTCTCTTCAGAATATAGAAGATGCTGAAAAGTGTTTATCAGCAGGGACTGATAAACTACGTTTAAAACATAATGAAATTATTGAACCTTATAAAGCATTAAGTAGAACATGTATTATGAATAAAAATAATTTAAAGAATAAAAAAGAAAGAGACTCGAGGAATGTATATCTTGTAAAAGAAGGATGTAAAAGAAGGTAATTAACATAATTATTATATTACTCTATAAATATATCTTATTATTTAAATGTATTTTCACACACATTCAATGAATAAATACCTTGTGTATGCTTTGTGATCAGAATGTAAATTCAGAATGGCTAAACATAGTGAAATACTAGGAGCATATTCGAATGAAAATTCTTCTCTAATAGTTTTGTTATGTGCCTCATCTCTTGTCAATCTCTAATAATCTAATGTTTCACTATTTGGCGTAGATACTCCTCCTTGTGACATATTTATTTGTAAAGTGGTTTGATTTTTACAATCTTCACAAACACGTAGAGGTACAGAACTTGGATATCCAGAAACTTGCATACGACTTTGAGAACAAACTGCACAAACCACACGACCACATCTACGACAATGATGTCTTCTATTAAACATTGTTTGACAACAGCTACATTCTCTGGCCTGCAATCATTTTTTTATAAATAACATTGATATTAAAAATAAATCATTTTCTATATTATGCTGTTTCAAAACAAAACAAAAAAATACCTTGTCATTATGAATCCATTCTTCTTTTGTGGGTACTTTAGCAGGCATAATAAATTCATTAGTTTCATTATCCGAAATAGACTCCTGTATACTTCTTGATTTGTTATCGATAATGTCACGTTGTAAAGAAACTCTAAAGTCTAACGCTTTTTTACTGTAAAACCTTATAGTCTTATCAAATTCAGTTATTGATATAGCTGTATCTTGCAAATTTACAGAGACTACACTTAATATTTTTTGAAGAGTTTCAAATTTACAATTCATTAATAATTGTTCTAACATTAAAAGTGGATCCTTTATAAGATGAATGTACAATGATCTTTCTTTTTCTTTCAATTCTTTTAAAATATCTATACTGATCAAAGTTCTTTTATATTTAATGATTTCAGTTTTCTTGCAATATTGTAGGAAATAATTAACGAGGAAAGATAGTGCACTGGTAGATTCAACCTTTTGAAGTACGGCTTTACATAATTTCATTGCATAATTATGTGGTAACGATTGAATAAGCTGAAACAAAAATTGACCTTGTAAATAAGAACTTAATAATTCATATATATCGTAATTAATTTTGTTTACCTTTAAAGCTTGTTTAAAATCTTGTTTCTCATTTTTTAATAAAGCAATGAAGAAATCTTGCGCAACAGAGGATTGTGCTTCTAATGTAAAAGATTGACACTCCAACCATTCTAAACATAATTCAAATTTGTCAGCACTGATCAACGATTGTATTATATCAAACGGATCAATTTTATTGGTATAGTATGCCACATCGTACCACATATTATATTTTTCATTTCCACAATATGGTAACATTTTACGGAAAATAGTTATTCTGCGTAATATTTCATTCATTTGCAATTTACAATGTAAAAGTAATTTATTACTATCCGCATGATTAAGTGTATGAATTAAAATACATTCGCATACAGAGGCCTGCCATTTACTAATATTATTTAATATTATTTGGGCTAATGTATGTATGTCATTAATTTGATATAAATATTCTAATGTTTCTAATGGATTCATCGTATTTTCTTGTTCAGATGTTAAACAACTTAAAACTCTATCCTTAAAGTGATGTACTTCAAAAGTTTTTACAATATTATTATCTGATAGAGAATCTATAACATTCAAACAATTTTCCCATCTTTTATTATCCCAGGATTCTTTAAACCAATTCCATAGTTTATTTGTTAGTATTGTTTCGTGAATACCAGTATAAGTTTCATTTTCATTAAAGAAACATTTCAATTGGCTTACCCAAGATGAATTCAACAAATTTTCCAAACATGAGATACGTTGTAAATTATTATAACTTCTATCTAAAATAGATGGACGTTTGTTTTGCATTTTTTGTACTAAATAAGAAAGTATCCAACAATGACATTCCAAATATTGTAACAGATTATCTTTAATCAATAACTTTTCACTAGTAAATACTTCCTCGTCGTTATTAGTTTGACAAATTTGTATAGAAAGTTGATAATTGTTTTCATATTTTAATAATATTTCATAAGAGTAATGAGCTGATTTATATTCGATCATCACATCTTCATTTTTCAATTGGAAATAATTCTTTATAGAAAATATATTTTCTTTCCCATTACTAACATGTTCATTTTGTTTATCCAAATGCAACAAATTCTCATATTGTTCTACGAGATGTGGTAATATTATTTTTGTTTCTTCTTTTAATTTGTCAATATTATCAATGTGATAATTTTTTTATAAATAATAATCCAAATATTCCTTTGCTGCTTCGTTTAAGCTCTCACTTAATGTGCTCGATTCAAAAACCTATATAATAATATTATAAATTAAACATACATATATAAATTAATTGAACAGCATTAAAAGAAATAAAAAGAAAGAATTAAATACTTACGCATATTCGTGGTGTTTCGTTATATTCATTAGCCATGGCAAAAATAACTCTTGGATCGTGTATTAAATCTAAATCTTGCCATGCTGGCTCATTAAGTTCTGTTATTGGTGATAAGGATATTTCATTTAATAAAAGACCACTTAACAATTTGGAACGAAGAGTATAAAGTGTTACAAATCCTAAATCACCGATAATGTAACCAATGGACATCAAGGAAACCGTATGTTTTAAAATATTGAATGAAGAATTGTTTGCCCAAATAAGTAACATTGTATGTATGAACATAACATTCCAAGTATTTTAAAAAAATGTCAACGTTTCATCTCCAACAGATAATTCGCTAAGATCCAACATTGCAAGGCGTGATGTTTTCTTCAATATAGTTTGAATATTAACATGTTTTGAAAGATCATTCAAACATGAATAAGGTAAATTAGATTTAACTGAAGTTAAGGTGTGTAATGCTTGTAAAAGTTCCATCAGTATCTCTGAAATGCACTGATAAGGATTACTCGATACAGAATTCCTTGAACCCTGTTAAACATGCAATTGAAAAAAAAAAAACATTAATAAAGTTTATTAATAATAATCTTAGATATTTTCACATGTCATTCGTACTTACAGATGCATCCAAATTTCCATTTAGTATTATACATCCAGAATTAACATTATCTTTCTCAGATTTTTTATTATGATAATATGGAAATATCGGGAAAGTACTTATAAGAATGTTGTACACTAAATTAACTTTTAATTTTGCAGCAATTTGTTCAAGATTTTCGGGTTCAACATTTTTATTAAAAAGATGATAACTAAAATACCTGTGAAGAGGGATATGTAACAATTTCGTTGATGTTAACAATTCTGTATTATCTAAAATAAAAAAAAATAAAAGACAAACATTAATTAAATTGATATATTATGTATAGAGAAAATAATAATTATTATAAAAACGAAATAAGATAATTATTTATACCTGTATTATTAGGAGCGATTGATTTTAAATGTTGCAAATGGTATTGTAAATTTGCTAGAAAACTTTTACCATTATTACAACATGTTATTAATTTTTGTATTATTTTTAATTCATTAAATTTTTTGCTATTTTTAATATGTTCTTTGTCAATCATTTGTTTTTGTGATATTTTAAATTCATTATATCCGGTCATAATATTTATCCATAATTCATTCTTTTCTTTCCAATCTTTGACGGATAATGGAATTGTAACGTTACATAATAAATTATTCACAGGTATATCTTTCTTATTTTCATGTAATAATTGAAATATTTGTCTAAACAAATGACTGTGTTCAGTGTTATCCAATGATTTGCATAATGTAACATATTTCATAGCAACGTCACAAAAACTCTGAGATATTGGATAAGTTTTTCCCATAGTTAAGGCTAAATCTAAGACACTTAAAGTCAATATCTTGTTGTTATTAACTTTTGCTTTCAACATTCTCATATGTGCTTCTTGCGAAGCAATAAACGTTTCAAGTTGATTAGTATATCTGGAAGAATGCATAGCTTCTTGTGCAACTAATCTTATGGTCTGTAAAAATGATAATACTATTTGTAATAAGATCAAAATAAAATTTGAGAATTATACAAAAAAAAAATAGTTGAAATATTCATATTTTACCTCCAATGTAGTAGACTTGATATTTGTCTTGGAAATATTAGCTTTAATCGAAGGATTTATTGAATTTAATATTTCCTGTTTGAAATTTAACAGTGCTTGTGAAAATTGAATTTCGTTATCCAATGCTGTATTTTTCATATTGAACATCTGTTTAAACAATCAAGAAAATTTTAATGTTACATGTGATAATGTTAATTGATAATTTAATTAAATAAAGACATATGGAAAGAGCAGTTATTATTATAGGAATAATAAGTTGTTATATTTTAAATAACACAGCTTTTGATGATGTTAAGTATATTCAATTTGTAACAATATTATAATTAAATATTTCATTTAAAAAATATTATTTATATTTGTATTATATATTATATAGGTAAATTTAAAGAATGAAGAAATATTAGAAATAAATCCATATGATAATTATAATGATGATGATGAAAATGAAAATGAAATGATCAAAATTGCTGATATTTTAAATCCAGAAATATTAAAAAGAGATGAAGATAAATATAAACCTCTACATTCTTATGTAAAACAATATAATCAACGTGTTGCTAATAATAAAATACAAATACCTGATACTTTTCCTTTTTCTAAACTGGACAAAGCAGAAATAATAAATTTACTCCAAGAAGAGGAACCACATATAGCTGGATTTAAAAATCAATTAAATAAAGTATTAATATTTTTGTTTTTTAAATTATACTTTATAAGAGACGTGCTATAATAATACATAGAAAATTATTATACTATTTACTAGTATTATTCAGAAATTTCAACAAAACAGAACAACAAATTGTCACCAAGAAGAACAAATGTTTTCAATTTAATGAAACTAACACGTGATTCGACATCATCGTTTGGTAAGTAAATTTATAACAATTAAATGAAAATAATTATTTTCAGTATCTAAGACAAAGCCAATATATACAAGATAATATATTTATAGAATTATTTATCAATGTATAGAAAATAAAAAAGTCATCAGGCTTAAACATCAAGAAGAGAAATCACCTCAGTTATTTATAAGCGCAGAAGAAATTAACAAATATATAGATTTAAGTACAACTATGGGAGATACAACAGAGTTTACAGATAAAAGCGATTATGACTATGATGCACTTAAAATGGATTATGAACAACAATTGAAAAAACATAAATATATAAGCGACAAATTAGAGTATACCTATGCAAAAGACAAAATGACTAAGAAACCATTTGAAGGAGTTATTATTTCAAATGATACAAAATATTGTACTAACAAAGATATGAAATATTTTGGTATTAAAGCTATCAAATGTTTAATTTATAATTATAAAAATGTTAAAGACACGATGGAAGCAAAGGAAACATTATCAAAAATATGGTTGATTATTAAAGTATTGCTATGCATTTATGTGTTCATTGCGATTCCATGTTGGTGCCAAAGAGGAAATGATTTATTTTATATATGCCATATTTTTTGAAAGATTAAATAAATAATTAATATTTTATATTTGTTCTTTTTTTTATATATATAACAGGATGGTGTTGCTGTTGGTTCCGTTGTAAAATTTGCTTTCAAAGAGAAAGAATAATATTTGTTAAACAATATTATACACATAATCCACAAGGTATTTTAATACCAAAATATAATAAAAAGAAACCTATTAAATATGAACCATCAGAATTTGAACAAGACATATATGACAAGTTTGAAACTGCGATTAAAAATATATAATATTAATAGGAATATATACAAATTGAATAAAACCTAAGTAATAATGTTAGTTTAAATAAATCAATCAAAAACATATCTCTATAACTTCTTGGGCTTTAACATGATCATTTTTCCATAAAGATTGGATGACTAAACTTTCTTTAGACGATAACATCAAATTAATATGTAATGTCGATTGGTCTGCATCTTTTGTAATGAAATTATTTAAAATGGTTTTATTCTTTGATTGATTCCATTCATTAGTATTACCAACAATAATATCTGCTTCGGAGCAGATCTGCTATCCGTTTTTATTTTGTTATCTTCTGAATCGTTGCTATGATTTTGATAAAAAACAACATCGTTGAATCTCTCTTGTGGATACGTTATATTTTCCTTTAATAAGGTATTAGGATTCATTTCACAGGTGTAGCTTTCAGGTAAGCCTACGTTTTTAATAAAATAAGAATTCGTATGAAGATCCAATCTCCATTTTGCATCAGCCAACAATTTGACTAAATTAGATATTCTTTGAGTTAAGGGGACGTTCCACCTGAAGCACCCAAAAAAAAGGCTATTTTCGCGAATTTTTTCCAAGAAAACTATAAAAGATACCGATATAAAAGTTGTTGGGTTTGTTAAATTGAGTCTTAAACTACATAAATAAATTTTTGTTTTTTCATTTTAATTAATTTTTTATTGCAAAAACAGTAGTTTAAAAAAACACCTCAAAACTTTAGTGCTTTGGTAGCTCCATCAGAACTTGAGAATGACTTACCTGAAACATAAAAGTAAAATGGTTTTATATTCTGTATGACTTCAGTTACAAAGTGACGCTAATATATGAAATTTTATCAATAAATAAAAAAATGGTGGACAAATTACAAAAAAAACGTTAAAATGACCTTTTTTCGTTGTTTTTGACTAAAAATAAATAGTAAAAATTAAAATTAAGAAAAGATTTAGTGTCACTTTGTTACAGCTCATGTGTAGAATATGTGGATTAAATTTTATAAGAATCGGCTTACTGGTTCGTGAGATACGATGGAGCTAGTATTTCAAAACGTAGTTTCGAGAAAAACGCGTTTAAAGTTTTTTTTACTCAAAATCGTGAAAATTCTTACCTAAACTTAATCTGCGATGCCTGGACTGTACAAAATACCTTCTTCTTGTTCATATTCTTCAATTTCTTCCAGTCTTGCCTTCTTCCACTTTGATCTGGCATCTTTTGAGCACTCAGAGCTTCGACGGTTCGCAGATTCGATACGTCGGTCGTCGCGTCTTTTAGCAAAGTCGATCGCTCCTGGCCCAAGTTTCATGCCCATCGTTTCCATTATCTTCATCACTGTTCGAAATCCTTCGTTGAAGATACATGCCGAAACTTTGCACGCAATTTCAACAACTTTTTTGCCGTTAAACATGTGTTTAGGTGCCATGTGCCTTAGATTTGAGGTACTTTCACCAGTCGATGGAACACTTAGAATGCTTCAGCTTGGCATCAGTCGAAATTTTGTGGTAGTATCCTGCCCAAATCTCGTTACGCATATCCTATGAAGAATTCAAATTTCTTCTGACTGCTAAACCGTAGATCTCTGAGAGTTCTTTCATCAATTTGATTGTAAATTTTTAGTTTTTACTTCAGGAACTTTTTTCACAACAGTCGTTTTTCTCTTCACTACTGCTTTTGCTACGGTTCTTATTTTTTTTTTTTGCGGTTCGGCGTCTATCTTGTAAATTTTCTTCTTTTGTATGAGAGCTTTTCTTGCCTTATTAGCGCGCTTAAAAATACGTTTTGCCACATGCAAAGTACACTTCAACTTTTTAACAATGAAATCTTCACTTTATGGATGATAATAAAGCAGCATTTTAAAAGTCTTGGAGTCTCCGTAGCCGATATAAGAACCGTGCGCGCCGAACGCTCAGGAGAGCGGTCCGAGATAGTAACGTTCAGGCAGCAAAAAAATGTAGTTAGAGACATCGGATCTTTTTGAAATTTTAACACAATATTTCTAAATATATATACATTCGAAAAATGTAAAAAAAAAAATTCAATTTTTTAAAAATTGCAAGTTGGAACGTCCCCTTAATTCTTTTATTTCTTCCAACTACGTTGGATCATTTCTTACTTTCCTTATTTCGATCTCCATATGCGTAATACTATTTTTCAAGTAATATAATAATTCTCTAACAGAGTATTTATTAGAAATAAAATGATTATTATTATTGTGTTTGTTTGATCTGTGAGTAAACGTTGGCTTTTCGTTTGGCACAGCATTCAAATCTTGCAATTTATTTTCATTATTACAAAAATCGCCGTAACTTAAGAAAAGGAAAGAAAATATATTTTCCATTGTCTCCAATCTTAATGTAAATGGATATAAGGTGTTTAAATATGAGTCCATGTCGAAGAAACATTTGGTAATATTTGAATACTTCTCATTGTAATTTTTACAAAGTAAAATTCCTTTTAATGCATTTACCATACTGCAATAAGCTTGATAAATATTGTCAGGTTCTCCAGTACGTTGTAATAGTTCTTTGATTTGATTATGATCTATTTCATGAATATTTGTAGTTTCTTTTAATAAATAAAGTACTGTACAATTTTCCAAAAGATACAATAGACGTTTTAATGGTATTGCATGTACAATACTTCTTAATTCTATACCATGTTGCATTTCTTCCATAACTTCTGAACTTTTTAAATTCAAAATCCATTGAATAATTTCAATATGTATCTTTAACGTGGTATTTAATTTATGAAAAGTATGATCGTTAAAAATACTCAGATTACAATTCTTTAATACAAATTCCATTACTTCAAATACAATTGCATTGTCTGTCCAGTTTTGTAAGTCTTCGTTATCTCCTTTCGTGTAACATATATTCTAAGAAGAAAAATAGAAAGAACAAAATTATTACAACGACTGGAAACAAACATAATTAATTAATAAAATAAAACTATTAATACTTACTAGGATATCTGTTAACCAATGTGATTTTTGTGTCATTATTCTCCTAAGTATTTCCATTTCATTTAAAATCATAACATTATCATCATTTTTATATTTAAATATGTCATTGCATATTCTAATTACATCTTCTACAGTAGTAGCAGACTTCGAATGTCCATTTAATTCATTCATACATAAATTCCATTCATTGATAAAGGCCATATCTTTTCTAGAATATAACGCCAATTCTATATCCCTAATATTATCAGTTATCGATGCAATAGGACATAGCCATTTAAAAAATTCAGTCTTTTTAGATTCAGTTAAGATCATTTTTGATAAGATACATACAAATCTTCCCAAATATTCATTACTTATCGTTATCTTATCACGAATTAAAGACGACGATTCATCATTGTTTTTATTTACAAGAGAGCTTTCATTAGGTATCATTAATTCCATTATTTCTTTTAATGTAATCAAATTTTTAAAACTAATCAAAATTTTTTTTTGCGAAAATATTTATTTGCAAATAAATATTGTCATTATCAATAATCTCCATTATTTTTTACCACTGCATTTCACAAATTAGGCAGTTGTTTGACTTTAATTGAACAAAAATATTTCGATATTTCATTAAAAAACTCTTTTAAGTAGGTTTTCTCTTCTCTGACATTACTAAAGTTTTTACTTCTTAATGAACCATTTAATTTATTGAAAAGATCTTTCGACAGCAAGAGATCTTGTGAATAGGGTGGATGAGGTAAAAATTCGAATCCAAGCTCCATTAATTTTCTATTTATTATTTTTGGAACATTTCTTGTGAAATTGTTATCTTGTTGAAGGATCCTGTTTTTTCCATTGACGAACAAAGATTTTCTTTCTATTAGCTTTTGTTTCATTCGTTCGAGTTGATTGCAATACATTGTAGCTGTAACAGTCTGATCAAGCAATTCATAATGTATGATTCCAAAATAATCCCACCACACACAAACAAGTATCTTCTGTTTTGTTATTGATGATGATGGTTCAGGTGTCGAAACAGTTGCTTCTCAGGAAGAAAGCAATTGTTTTCCTTGTACTAAACTATTGCATTCTACCCACTTCTCTCAGTACTTCTCAAGTAGTACGCCTTTGTTGAAATACCGTCTCAATTAATGCTTCAGGAATATAACAGCCTTTCTTGTACACTCTTCCAATGCGACGAAGATTATTTTGAACTTTACTCGATGAACTCATGTTCATCTTCAATGATAATTCCTTAGCTGTTTGACAAGGATTTACATCCAATAACTCATCCAACTTTATAAATAATTTTAATTGTCGGACTATTTCAAGACTTCTATTTTTTTGTTTGAACTCGTTATATCACCACGAGCACCTGCTTTTTGTCAAAACCTCCCCATACTTTTCCTTAATTATTTTCATTGCTTCGACTTCAGTTTTTCCTTGATTGAACAAAGATAGTATACAGGAACGTAAGTCTTCTTCTCCTATTTTTGGCCTTAACATATTTCCTCCTTGATAGAACAAAAATTTGTAAACCGAAAAATAAAATTTATGACCAATATTGAACGTAATAACAAAATTTTTGTGTTTGCAGGCATCGTGTTGCCTCAACACAAACTAAATGGTGAATGAGTTCGGGAGGCTAGCAACGTTTTCTTGAGAGAATTTCGTACAGTGAGCATTGTGTAACTTTACTACCCCGTTGATACATAAACTTTTACTCCGTTAAAGCTTGGCTACGTTGGAAGGGCAATAGATTTGTGGCGTCCCGCATCTGCTCGGTACTGACACCCCATGGTTGACTATCCGTAGCTCTGATGTCTTGCATGTGGGGAACTAGGTTAACGGAAAAGTTTGAGCTGGAGATTTAAGCGATAGTCATCAATTTAAATAACAAAAATATATAAATTTATTGACAAGATACAACTGAACTCTTGGACGCCATATATAGGACTAACTTACATTTCGACCGTTACGTTCAACTTGGGTTTGGTTAGTCTAGTACCCGCATAGGGCGCCAGTGTGCCGCATCGATGATCCCTAGTAATTGGAAAACGGGGTATGAATACCGCGGATAGTTCGCGTAATGATCACTTTCCGTTTTATTTATGGCATCACATGTAGCCAAATATTCGATGCTTTTTAGAATCAACTTTATAGTGAAAAAATAAAAAAAAAATGTATAACAATATAAGCAATAAGATTTTTAGAAATTTTGAAATAAATCTCAGTATTATAATAAAAAAATCATATAAACATAATAATAATGTAATTTATTATATTTTATTAAACTCAGATTACTATTTCAAATATGCCGCCAAAGTATATTACAACAAAACATATTAAACCACAAAGTGTTTAACTTGTTATTTTGAGTCAACTTCAGTTGAGTGTAAACAAATTATGTTAGCAACTTTTGAAAGTAACTGATATATATGCTTTATATATATATATATATATACTTTAATGTTCAATTTTTAATCTGGGCCAAGATTCGTATTAGGTATTTTTTTTCATATAGGTTACGTTTAATGTTTTCCGATTTGACAAATAATGGAGAATGGATAATATTTATCAACAGATGTAAGCAATAATTTGGGATATGTGTAATGAGTTCTCAAATCGTCTTGGTTTCGCTTTGCGTTATTCGCATTGAAATTGTTAATCCAAGTCAAGAAGAAACAATAAGTAAGTTTAGATTGATTTAATTATGTATTTTTATTTGTATGTACTTTTATCATGATTGTTTCATTTATAAATATTTGAGTAAATAATTTCTAATAGATTTATGTTTTATTCATATGTATTTTCATTTTTTTTATTGATTAATAGGTATAATGGCTGCTAGAAAAATGAGAGGACGTAGAGAAGCAAGAGATATTACTTTAGAAAACTATTCATGCACTGCAGAAGGGCCATCTCCCTTTTTATCCTCTCAAGGATCAAGCAAACCTCATTTATTACCAAGAACAAACACTGAAGATACTTCATTTACAACATGTACTTCAGTATCAACTTCTGAAGGTGCAGAAATAATTGGAGCTACAGCTTGTTCGCAATCTGATCAAATCAATTTTATTTCTGGAAATCCTTTCGTCGAAGTTACTAAAGGAATATTACATCTTTTTAAAGAAGAGTAAGTAAAACATGTATAAATTTGAAGAGAAAACTATTTTTAACTAAATAATTTATTTTTATTAATTTATCTATATGGAAAATATATTTTTTACCTGTTGTTCTTTTTAGTGAATTGACTGAAATGCATAATGCAGCGGATCGTAGTCATACCATATGTATGCTGTCAGTTCCAGCAACAATGACTTGTCATGATCTTTTAACGTTCACAGCAGCTTGCCATCAAGACATTCAGCATGTCAGAATTTTACGGGATGGTAATCCGAATCAATACATGGCTTTAATTACATTTCGTTCTTCGGTAAACAATATTATATTGTAATTAAATTTAAAAGATTCTTATATAAGTTAAACAAAAATAATTAATTTCTTTTACATGTATATTTAGAGTGCTGCTAGTGAATTTTATGAAACTTTTAATGGTGCACCTTATAATTCCTTGGAACCTGACGTGGTATGTCATCTGGTGTTTGTGTCAAAAGTTGAAGTAGGAGATAATGGTATGCCTTTAACAGGTCATACAGAATTGCCATCATGTTCTGTTTGTTTAGAAAGAATGGACGAAAGCGTGGATGGTATATTAACCATATTATGTAATCATACATTTCATTCAAGTTGCCTTGTAAAGTGGGGTGATACATCATGCCCAATATGTCGTTATGCTCAAACACCAGAACCACTTGCAGATAGTCATTGCATGGAATGTGGTACGTATTCATTGAATACATTTAAAATCATCTAAAGGAAGTTATATTTTCTATTATCTATTACATGTGTTTATAGTTAATAAACTATATACTGTTATTATATGCTTTTATGCAGCTGCAGGAACAAGCAATGAAGCCTTATGGATTTGTTTAATATGTGGTCACATTGGATGTTCTCGCTATCATCAGGGACATGCATTTGAACATTATCGTGACACTCATCATTGCTACGCAATGCAATTAGGCAACAATCGTGTATGGGATTATGTTGGCGATAATTTTGTTCACCGTTTATTGCAAGATAAAGATGGTAAGATGGTGGAGGGTGGACAAGCAACAACCAAAAATGAAGGCGCTGCTATGGAAGAAAAAGTTGATTCAGTTCAGTTAGAATTTACATATTTATTGACATCTCAGCTTGAAACACAACGGCAATATTTTGAAGATAAGTTTAATCGGTTGGAGCAACGTTCTTTATCCGAAACTACAGAATTAAGAGATAAATTAGGTCAATTAATGGAAGAAAACACCAAGTTTAAGGTATTACATAAAATGTGATCTTATTAAAATTTACTTATATTAAATATAATTATTGTTATTACATAAATAACACTTACATATGTTCTTAGTATTTAAAAATCTTAATCGATACATTTTAGAATCAATTTACGTTACTCAATCGAGAAAAACAATCTTTGGAAAAACGTCTACAAAATACTACAAATAAATTAACACAAGTTCAATTGGAATTAAAAGAGGAAAAGGAATTAAGATCATCTCTTCAATCTAATCAGATAGCATGGCAAACAAAATATAAAGAATTACAAGAAGAATTATCAGAATTAAAAACTACTAAAGAATCTGAAGTAAAAGAATTGCAAGAACAAGTACGAGATTTTATGTTCTTTTTTGAAGCTCAAAAACAAATTGAAAATTCTGCTAATAGGGATGAGATAGCTGCCGGGCAAATAGTTATTGCACCAAGTTCTAGTGGTACGAAACCGAAAGGTTCTCGTTCTTCGAAAAATCATAAAAGGCATTAAAATATTATTACGGATACAAAAAAAATTATAATATTATTCATTATCATAACAAAAGCGCAAGATGTGATTAACCACCACGTGATTAAATTATATATTATGTTTACAAATTAAATTTAAATATAAGCTATTAAATAAAATAATAATTTAATTAAATTAAATTGAATTTTTATTGTATTTCACACACACACATACACAACAAACAATAAACTTATCAATTTTTTCGTCATTGGTAAAACCTACTCTAATACCATTACTAAGTTTTTAATTCTTATTTGAATGACATACATATACATATATGTGTATGTACATATATGATAATTAATTGAACAAATGTACAAAGTACGCATTATAATATTAGTAATGTGTTTCATTGAACTTTAACCAATGAAATTCGTACGTAAGATACTAACAACTATCGTTGCTTTCTCATTGGTTGCATGTTCTTTTTACTAAGCATTATCAGAATATGTCATAGTATGCATATAAATCTGTGATTACAAATTGGGGTGGATAAATCAGCTCTTAAGATGTGTCTATTACATACATTAGTGTTTCATTATTATAAAATTGATGATCAGAAAAGTCTTATCCCTTGATATATTTAAAGTGTGTAATTTGAACTTTCATCTTTTGGATATCATAAAACGGTATGTGATATATTTGTGTGGGATGTGTCATTTATAATATATTGTTTACTTTTTACAGTTTTTCTAGTATGGGCATTATAAAGAAGCGTACATCTTATAATTTGTGTTAAATTTTCCTAAAATATAAAATATAGTTATTTTTTTTGTATCTTTATATAAAGTGTATATGTATATACATATATATATATATCTATTCTGAGAAAAACATATTGGTTATGTACTGTTATCCTATTTAAATGTCAAAGTGAGTACACTGTCATATAAGTATTATAAAAATAACATTTTGATCTTATTTTTCACTTTTTTTATTTTATTTTATTAATTGAGAATATAATTTTATGAATTATCAAGTGTTAATAAATTTTACTTCAAATCACGGTAAATATTTGTATAATTAATAATGTCATTACTATCATATATGACTAATGTATCTATATTAACAATTTTAGAGAACTTTAATATATACTAATATATTTATTGCAATCATAATTTGATTATTTATATTAAGAGTATTAAAGAGATATAAAAAATGCTATGGCTGAATCAGTAGCACAAGTTGTGGAAGAAGAATTGAATGGAGAAACAGAATCAGAAGCTAGCAGTATTTATCAATGTGGTTCAGTGATTTCAACTGTTCCAGATCGTCATGGTTTTCTTGGAGGTTCGCAGTATAGTCCTGAAAGGTAATATTGTAAACCAAAAAATAATATAAATTATGTAAGCATTTTGATTGATTTATACCTCCTATATGTTTAAATGAATGTTATAAATGTTTCAGAAAAGTAACTATACCACCTGATGTTATATTAAGAAGAGAAAGAAAATGGATAAGAATGTTAAATAATTGGAGCCTTTTTATGACTACTAATTACCGAAAAGTTAGAGAAAGATGTAGGAAAGGAATACCGCCTTCTGTAAGACTCAGAGCATGGCTTAATTTATGCGGAGGACAATTGTTAATGAATGAAAACCCCAATTTATATCAAGAATTAATTACAAGAAATGGTGATCCAAAGTATATTGAAGATATTAAAAAAGATTTGCACCGACAATTTCCTCATCATGAAATGTTTGTTGAAAATGCACCTGGACAACAAGAGCTTTTTCAAGTATTGAAAGCATACTCTATTCTAAATGCAAAAGTTGGTTATTGTCAAGCTCAAGCACCTATCGCAGCATTTTTGTTGATGCATATGCCTGCGGTACAAGCATTTTGGTGTCTTGTTGCTATATGTGACAAATATCTTGTTGGATATTACAGTCAAGGAATGGAAACATTAATACGAGATGGTGATATACTCTTCGCACTTCTGAAAAGAGTTTCACCTGTTGCTTATAAGCATCTTGTTAGTATGAAGAGTATATAATTAGAAACATATTAAAATTTTGAAAAGCATAATAAATATTTTGTTTAATTTTTATCATTTCAGAAAAAACAGAAGATGGAACCTATTTTATACATGACCGAATGGTTTCTTTGCGTTTATACTCGAACTTTACCATGGGAAAGCATTTTACGTGTTTGGGATATGTTTCTTTGCGAAGGAGTGAAAATTATTTTCAAAGTAGGATTGGTATTACTTAAAGGATGTTTGGGTAGAACATCGCTTACAAAACAATGTCCAACAACATATGAAACTCTCCAAGTTTTAAGAAATCCTCCGCAGCACATAGTAGAAGAGGAAGCTTTAGTATATCAGGTAAAATTACCTTCCTTATCATTAAAGTTCAATTATATTTCCATAAATATATTGACTATATAAATAAATTTCTATCATGACAGATTCAAAGGCTAAATTTAAGCGAAGAAGATTTTGAATACGAACATCAAAGACAAATTCTTAAAAGAAAAAATAAAGATCAAGCATCCAATGCCAATGGAAATGGTTGAAAAGTAAATAATAAGTTTGGATCCCAAAGCGTGCCTTCCCAATTCTTTTTATACTGTAAAAAAATGTACAATTAAACATTTCATATATGTAATGTTTACAAGAGTACCTACATTGTGTGCAATAAGTATATAAATAATTTAGAAAAAACCTTTACTTTATAATTATCGCACAGACATATACATTCCTGAATAGATAGAGTGTATTTAGTTACCCTTGTTTTTTCTATATTATAGTTTACTGTAAGAAAGCACAATATATATATATATACAAAATGTTGCATCATGCATTTTAATATTATATTTCTATATATATATATATATATATATATATATACTATTTTATTGATAGTAATAATATAATAACGTGTAAAAATAAATCCAAAAAAATGTATTTTTAAATGATAAGCAATAATGTCATATAGTAAAAATGTTGCGTTTTTTAATTTAAATATTCTGCTAGACACTAATAAATTTCAGTCTACAAATTTATCAACAGCACTCATAACAATATTAGTTAAGTGTAGAAAATCGTCTTGAATTTCTCTTGTTGAAAAAATGCCATATTGATGAAGTTTTGGTAAAAATAGAATTCCCATCATAAATAAAACAGCCATACTGACGAATGTACTAACAGCTATAAATAGTGGATTGCTTAACTGTTTTTGAGATGCACCTTCTGCAATATTATCGATATTATGTGTGCTCTGCAAAATAGACAATTATATGATCTACCTTTTGTAATTATAATTATTATAAAAAAATAAAATCTTTTATTAACAATAAAAATAAGAGAATACTGTACTTGCCATAAAGTGGTGTTGTTCGTCATTTTTGTTCAGTTCGTTTTCAATTGTTTTTAATGGAAAAAAATAGTAATGATGATACGCCGGTTGCCTAACTGGTAATTCAAGATGAGTTTCTATAATTTGAGGTCTCTTATTAGAAGAAAGAATATTTGATGAAGACGACACACTGATCAATGATCCTTTGTTTAATGCATTTTTATATATCTCTGCGAGTTCCGCAGGTGTAATTCCAAATAATCCAGTATTTTTCAAAGTTCCCGCACTAACAAGTGTAGGAGAGCGTACCTGGTAACGATTGGTTGTAAATTTGAAACATTGATCGTCGTTTGTTTCTCGTAATGCGCAAATTTTAAAAAATTAAATTACCTCATAATATTGCTGTATATTATTCGATCCAGAATGTTGTAAATCCATTTTTTCATTAGACGATATCTTCGAGTTTCGAAAACTATCTTTACGAAATATTTGATCGTATTGTTGCGCTTGTGAAATTGGATTTTGAATCGAGTCATTTTGATTTTGATTATATCGCTGAAATTGATTGGATTTTAAATATTCAGTAGATTCAACGTAAGTATTTGGTGTAGTAGGTGAATTAAATTGTTTAAGTTCCAACATAACTTTTTGAAGATAATCAGCACTTGATTCAGTTGTTGTTAATATTCTTCCATTGGCATCGATTAATAACGATATAATAATAAGACATAAAAATTTTAATATAATATGTCTCATTTCGTATAATTTCTTGTTATTTTATTTTATCAAACGGAACAGACTCGCAATGATCGAAAAGAAAAATCAAAAATATTACACACATAATCACTGATAACTTAAAATCGGCCAAAGATACGACGATGGAATATCAAAATTCTTCTTGTATACTTTTTTTTTCTTTGGTAATCCAGTTCTTTCTTTTTTTATTGAAATAAAAATATTAAATCATGTAAAACTTGTTTACAATTTATTTCCATTATATATGTATATATATATATATATAGATAGATATATAGATCGCATATACGATCAGTTATTAAACGCGTATAACATGTTTGTCAAGATACAGCTAAGACTAGACTGAAGTGAATTGCTGTTTTCTTTGACTTATACATTCTCCACCTGTAAATTCAAGTATTCCAATAGTAATATGAAAGTTAGCTTCTACCTGCTAAGTCAAATGCATCTATGATGACGATAATGATGTACATTTTTCTACTAGTTATATAGATTTATATATATGTATATATAGTTACATGTGTTAAGTTAAAAAGAAATAATGAAGGGTTTGTGATAACGGAACCAATAGCAAGAAAACAAATTATCTTTTAAGAAGTACATGTACAAACTATTTCATATTTTTATTTTGTACAAATATATTTGTAGATATCTAGATATCTACATATATAAGTATATTTCGAAGAACTATTTAAGATATATCACTCGATAGTGTAACTGTAACTGAGATTTTTTTCATTTCGGTAAATGTTACCATCCGTACGCGATCATTTTTGCCTCGTAAATGACTATTATTAGGGATTTATGATTATCAGTTTCTAGAAGGCACAATTATTTTATTCTCTTTTTTATGAACGAATTTTTTTTATAACACGAATTTAATTTTCAAATATTTTTGACGTTAAATGATAATAGTTTAATTTTTGTTATATTTTCGACATGGTATATATATATATATATATATATATATATATATATATATATTTATTATAATTATTATATGTTATTATAATATATTATTAATTTATATTATATATTTATATTATATATATAATATATATATAATTATAATTAATAAATTATTATAATTATATATATATATATATATATATATAATTTGATTTTGAATATTTTTAATAATAAATTATAATACAAAAAAAAATATAAACCATTTTTATAAATATTAAATAATTATATCGTAAATTTAGATCGTCGTTTGAACTACTTCCAAAAAGTACATTTTTATAAATTTGAACTCTCTTTCAATCTCGAAAAATTAATAATCAAGTATATGATCAAAATTTTATAATAAAAGCTTAATTATTTCTATTATTTAAATAAATAATTGAAATAATTATTGAAGTTTAAAAAACATTTTCACTTTATTTTTTTATATTTATTATATATATGTATATATATACATATATGAAAATAATAATGCTTATGATAATGAAAATGAGAGAAATGACGAAAAAAGAAAAAGAAAGAAATGATTTTACATAGGATTATTGTGTAGCAGTTACATTATCAAGTAAACTGTTTTCAACGTATTCCGTAATGCTGAAATGGAGGAATAAACAAGCGTTCCCGGAATTACGGTTCAGTGAATGGCAATTACTTATAGGAGCCGTTAGAAGTTAGATGACAGTCTTCGTGTCTGTTACCTCCGTTGTTGTCGTCATCATTATTTATTAAAGAAGTATAATTTTCATGAGTTAGAGTAGAAAGTATTATAGAAAATAGTTCGATCGTTAATATTTATACAGGATATCCGAAAAATCATAAATCAAACTGATAGTAGGTGATAGAGGGTCATTCTTAACACACATACACACACACAAATAAAGCTTCAGTATAGTTATCACAAATTTACAGGAAAACAAATATTAATTACAAAAATTGTAAGGATTCGAATAATTATACATAAGGTTTTTTTTTGTAAATAATTTCTCCTACTACTCCCCTCTTTCCGTTTGATTAATGATTTTTAAAACACCTAGTATATCACATATACGACGGTATATATATATATATATAAAACAAAAGAAATATCAAGAGATATATGGATACTCGTTACTGTACTGTTGTGTATTTTCTTTTACATCAAGTGTACGATATTGTTTTACAATCTTTTCATACAAAAAAGTGATTCGATGATCAGGGTCAATATTTAGTCCTGTTCCTTCTCGTACATAAATTGTTCATCGATAGGCGTACGATCGTCAATATTGTTACATTTAATTTATAGATACAGATCTCTATTCGTGGTATAAACTATGCTTTTTTTTTGTTTCTTGTTAGGTTGAATATCATACAAAATCTAATATTATACGCAATTAATCTTAATCCTTCATTATACACGAATACGATATTAATGCGATACGTAATATTTATATTATAATAATAATAATAATAATTATTATTAATATTAATTATAATATTATAATTATTATCTTGTTAAATTTATTAATTTTATATCTTAAGGAGTTACTTTACAAACAATATAACTCATGGTTGTTAGTTAACGCACACGGAGACGGCAGTAATAGGCCCCCCCAATAATAGGCAAAAATAAGATCCAACTTTAGGAATGTTATATCTTTTTTTTTTTTACACGAATGACGATCCGTGTGTATTATTATAACGGATTTTTAATGAATATTATATTATTATCGGTGTAATTTTTCTTTCTGTGGCCCATCATTTTAATAAGAGAAATATTTCAAATTCTTTAATAATATTAAATAAAATACTTAGCAGAAAATGACTGAAAATGAACAATTATTTTTAAAAAAGATCATGTTTTTTTCATTAATCTTATTATTATATTATTGTTATTATTATCATTATTATTAGTATTAATAATATTATTATTAATTTTTCTTTTAAATAACATTGTTCTAAGATCTTTTTTTTCATTATAATAAAATTACTATGAGAAATTGTTCGAATTTGTTTTAATCGTTAAAACGAATATGCCGAAAAAATAATAATTTATTAATTGTGATAACAATCGATCGATCGAAAAATCGAAATATCACGTTAATATTAGAGACAAAATGTTTTCGTTTTATTATAACCCAAATGTTCATTGAAAAAATATTTGCTTATTACTTATAAAATAAATGGAAAGTATATCATATTCATAATATTAAAAAGATCGGTAATTTTTTTTTCATTAATTCTTTCTCTTGTTTCTTTTTACTTTTTAATCTTCCTTTTTTTTTCTTTTTTTTTTTTTAAACTCATTATTCGTATGAAATATCACAGGAATGTTATATAATGTGTGTGTGTGTACTTATATGCACCTGAAATCGTCTCTCACATTATTGGAAAACGTACATAAAAAGTTATAGCGGTTAATTAAAGCACGGCTTAATGTGGAAACTCTATTTCCCCTTTCGTTCGTTATAGATTACATCATTAAAATATTTTAATTACATTTATAACTACAATATATATGCATTTAATTCAATTATATTAATCATTACGAAGTCACCGAGAGTATTAACTAATTAATGAATTTATTACTTTTAATAATGCTAGCACCTATTGGATTCAATAATATTGGGAACCTATAATATGAACATTATTGTTTGTATATGCGTTAATAAAACAATTAATTAGCTAATTAATATGTTAATGTAGGAAATTATAAATATATATATTTTTGTTTCTTTTTTTTTTTTTTGAAGTTGTGTGTCATACCATTATCACAAATTACGAGCAATTAAGGGCAATTATTATATGAAAATGTTCTTTTTCTTTTTTTGACGTGAAAGAATATGGCGTGGGTAGACGCTTATTGTTAATTAGAAAATTGTTATTTTTTTTTTTTTTTTTACGATATACTAAACCGCCGTCTCCTTTTTTTTATCTTTCTCACATTGTTTCGAATTCTTATGAATTGTTTCTTACATACAACAGACATCACACATACACGGCACGCTCTTTCATCACTCACGTTGCACCCTTTTTATTATTATATTCTGCAATTACTTGCACACTCACATTAACTATTTAAAAAATATGAAAAGAAAAATACAATAATAAGCAAATTACTATCTATTTGATATTAATTAAAAACGCTTTACTATCAAGCTTTCATCGGCAATGCTCTTAAATAAAAGTTAGAGAGTATATTGTTTTAATTAAAAGATATAAGATCTATATTTTTTTAATGTTCAATGTGATTGATAAATAAACGTGAAATATTTACGATTTTATATATATATATGCATATATATTTTGTTGTGTGCACGATATAAGCTGTATTTAATTTAATTAAACGTGCCAATTATTAAAATATAAATGTAAAAAGAAAAAGATAGTGACGAAGATCTTTTTAGTGAAATGCGTGATTATACGTCGACATTTTCAAGAATCTAAAATCAAACGGAATTATTAAATCAAAAATATGACAATGAATGAAATCACAAAATTAATTGGCTGATAATATTTTTTGTTCCTTTTCCTTTTTTCTTTTCTTTTTGTAGCTTTATACAGTATATCAGTTTAAAGATTTTTTTTTTTTTTTTTATCGTTGACTTCTTTCTTTCATTTTTTTTTTTGCTTTTTATTTTTTTACAACACGAGTATCATCGATCTTTTCTTCGAAAATTTACATTTCGTATCTAACATGTAAAAACAATTCCTCTGTTCAAATTTATCTAACTCGTTTACAATGGATATATTCGAACTGTTGAAACGAGCCATTATCACACCCATTCATTGATACGATAGCAACAACGATAAATGACGGTAACAATATAAATACAGATATACGTGAACAGGGATACTTATCATTTAAATAGGTTTGGTTTTTTAATTCGTTAACAACGTAGGTGAACTTGTGCACTCGTGTTAACGAATTTTCGAATCATTTTCAATAATCAACCTTTTGAAATTATATTCAAAATTGGATTTATAAAAGACCAGAAAAGAAAAAAAAAAGAAAATAAAATAAAACAAAGACTTAAAGATGCTAAAAGTGATAAAAAATAATTAAAAGAAATGTAAACTAGCAAATTATTAATACAAAATCAGTTATTATAATTAATTCGCTATAATGAAAATATTTATTTATCATATAAATGGAATGAAAGTTAATATGAAAAGAAAAGAAACAAATAAGCTTTTCTGAGATTTTATATATATATATATAAAGGTAATAAGAAAAATTTAATTAAATGTGATTGTCTCCTGCCGTAAAAGCATGATTTAGCAACGCACGTCTTGGTGCTAAATTTGACTAGAAATGAACGAACGTGCCAATAAATAAAAAATATTTTTTATTTCTTTTTTTTTTCATCATCCTCACGCTTAAATCTTTTTTTCTTTTCTTATTTATATTAACCTTGTTTAATTTACCTTTAAACAGAGTGCATCGATGAATACACACTGATATAAATGGTAAAGGTATCGTGTAATACATAGACATTCCTAATTTCAGATGTATGAAGCGTAAAAAAACTCATCCTTCGCATATTACAATACACAACGTTGTAAATATCATACGAACTACGTATGTATATACCTCAAACGCTTATTTTCGGGATGAATAAAAGTATCAGTCTTTCTTTAGAAAAAAGTGCATGTGAGTCGCACGTACCATTACGCATATATGTATGATATATATGTTACCAGAGATAAACATATTCACATTTGTGTGTATCTATGTATGTATGTGTGTATAATTATATGATAATACTAAATGTGGTAATAAATCATAGATATTTTTCTTTAAACATACTCTTTTTCTGACCAAATAACGCATTAATAGCATAAAGCATTAAAATTAGCGGAAAATAATACATATAAACATACTAATTAGCTTTTACATTTTCAAGTATATCTTCGCATTTTTATAAGCATTTCATTTTTTTCATTAATACTCCTGCTGACTCTCATTATAAAATCTTTATTAATACATATAATTTTTCTTTTTTTCTTTTCTTTTCTTTTTCTTTTAATTGGATCTTACAGTATATATATACATGTTATGTATGTATATATGCATGAAACACATCAAACTTTGAAACAAAAATAAAATGAATATAGTAATATATGAAAATGATCAAAATTAATTTATGATGAATATTCGTGTTATGAAAAAATGTCTAATTTGAAAAATATCAGTCTACCGCCAATTATTATTTTATTATTGGCAATGTTGAACTTATTGTTTATAACAAAATTCTTTTTCAATGTTATTAATGTAATTACTCTCACGTATCCTTGCTACTAGCATAATAATTTATATCCGATTTAAATAGAGTCAGGAAGTTTAGATATAACAATTGAACACATTCATGAAAGAGCGTATTCTAATTACGATTAACGTGACGTAAAAATGACATGTCTTTGAGAACGAGACGCTTGTACTAAAGTACAATATCATTTCCTTATGTGAAAAGATTTGATAGCGTCATTAGTCATGTCATTGTATGATTTTCATGAATATGAAATTACATGAAATGTTATATTTTAACTAATCTTACAATAAAACATAACAAAAAGTACAAGAAGAATAAGAAAAGAAAAGAAAAAAACTGTTTTAATACTTCGTTACTATATATCTTGCATTTTTTTTCCATCGGTGGTAAATATATACCTTCACATATTATTTATTTATTATGGCATTAAATGAATACTTTACACTTTGCAATATTACTTAAGGAGAAATGACAACAAGATCCTTATTTTCATTTTATAAAATTTAGTTCCTTAGAACAGTTTAGTGATAATGTGGTTAATATGAACATAATGCTACAGATGATCATGAATATATGATAGTTTTATAGTAATAACCAACCATTGATCAATATCACTGATAGCCCGTGTTTCAGTTGTGCATTTAATATTATCCTACTTGTTTAGGAATATACAATATTGGCCATTCGTTAAAAGATAGTGTGTGCAAAATTTCTCTAGTAGCTAAATTGAGAATATAATATGCAAAATTTGTTCATGCCCACATTTATGGAACTTGAATCATCTTATGCACAATTTTATGTTCAATATTATATTATGTTTGTTCAATTATATTTCTGCTGATGTTCTTTGGTTGGTTGAATATATGTTAATCTCAACACTTACAAACCTTCAAGCACTCTTTTTCGTAAAAAGCTTGCAAATAACTTGCATATCCTGTCAACAAACATGATAAGTGAAGTGCTATAACTTGTTCCAACTTACACTTGTTGATATTATGAGGCTGATTCTCCATCAGCAAGATTGTGAAGATCTGAATAATTTACAATAGCACGATATAAAAGTTCATATTGAGCCTGAAACAAATATTATTTTATACAATAAATTACATAGTAATTTTATAGATACTTAATTAGCGAATAATAATTATTATTTAAAAATTTGACTTACAAAAGTACTGATCATGCCATGCCGCTGAGAACGGAGTTTCTTTGTTGTTGTAAAAATATCTACACGTTTCTCAGTTTGTAATTGTTGCACTAATATGCTCAATGCCACAAATATCGAACTTCTATCCGAACCAAAACTGCAATGTACTACTAACGAGCCACTTGATTCTGTTTGATTTACAAGTTCAATTAGACCTCGTGTTACTTCAGGTACTTCGCCCTCCACTGTGGGCCATCCATGATACTGATATTGTGTTACGACTACGATTTCATCTGTCTTTGTATTACAAACACAGAACTCTCGTCGGGTGTAATAAGGACAGCTTTCGCTTTGAATGTATCGTACTCTTATATGATCATAAGTAGTTTCATCATCGGGCCAATATCGTGGACACTTTCGTGGTCCTTCATTCAACTATAATAATGCAACTTATAAAAATGCTTTACTTCTACGTATTCATTCTATTTTTTAATTTAAAAACTATCATATTTTATCTCAAGAAAATACATTATTCATATAATATATTTATAAAATGTATTAATTATCTTAAGTTGGAGACACTGTCATTTCATTTATCACCCAACTTTAACTTTATCTAATAGTGAAATTCATTTTATTGCGTACGCAATGATAATTTACGCAATATTCCAAATATATATAATAGCTTACATACATTTATATAGGAGCAAAAAAAATAAAGAATGATCATATCATTAATTTAAATTTATAAATACAGTTACTTACGTCAGATAACATTACTATTGTAGATATACATTGTTCGGAAATCATTCTCCAAAAATCAGCTATAGTTGTTTCCAATGGATCTTGTGTAATAACAAATGATTCACAATTATCGTAACCTTCAATAAATGAAGCATTTATATATGTTGAATGTTCTCTGCCTGGAACAGGTGTAAGTATTACTCGATTTCTGTCATATGGTATCACTAATTCACTTCTATTCTTTGCTCTGTTTTCTTCACCTCCTCCAACAGAGAAAGATTTTCTATCTTCTAATAAAGAACTAATTTTCTGTAAAAATAAAAATAAAAATTTATTATAAGAATATCATTATAAAAATAATATCTTTTATCTTAAAAAATAAATGTGTCTTTTACTTACATCATATTCCTCTTCCATTCGACATTTTTCTTTACCATTATCTCTCTGTCTTAATCGTGTAACAGTTGCTTTTAATTGGGATGCTGGAATTTCTGTATCACCATATTGTGCCATTTCCATTAGTGCACGATAAATAAAAATATACTGTTTCAAAGATTGCACCAAAAAGTTTCGTTGATGTCTTAAATCACATACTGTATTAAAAATAGATACTTGACCCTCTTCTGTTAATTGTTGTAATAAAGAATCTAAGGCGACTAACGTTCCTGTTCTACCAACACCTGCACTACAGTGTACTAATATTGGTCCTTTTTCCAAGGAATATGCTTCATTTACTCTTTTAATAAATCTTAATATTGCATGAGGATGTTCTGGTGCCATAAAATCTTTCCACACAAGGAAATGATATTGTACTATAGTACGGGCATCACGTTCTCCAAGACGTGTCATTTTTAATTCACGTACAACATAATCAGAATATGCTCTCTCATGAATATGTTCAACCGTTATATCTCCAAAATTTTTCGTTTCACCCTTGTCAGGCCAATATTTTGCACACTTTGTTTTAGAATATTCCTCCAAATTAGTTAACATAAGAATTAATTCTAAATGTTGTTCCCAAATCATTCTCCAATAATCGCACACTGTATTTTCCATAGGACCTTGTGCACATATGAATTTTTTACGTTCTTTATAACCAAGAACGAAATTTGCATTAATATAATCTGATCCGCAAATACCATCTATTTGTGTAAGTCGTATTCTAGTTTGATCATAACATTTAATATCTGGATAACGATTTTTATATAAATTTTCTCTAGCTTCAGAAGCACGCGTAGTACGATCTGTAAATCTATCAGGCAATAATTCAAATTCATGTTGAAAGCCATAATCAGAATCTCTGTGACGCTGAAGATATACTTGCAACAATTCATTCTTTGGAATTGGTGGCATATCAGGTGGACTTGCAGCCACAAGCTGATGCCTCCCGCGAAGACTTCGACAAAGATGCCTATAATCAAAATTCCAAATAAATTCTATATAATTATAAAAATAAGTTCATCATTTTATTAGTAATCAAATATTTAATAATTGATTAAAATAATTACAAAAATTGTTATTTACCCACCTGAAACTATTTCTTAAAGTTATAATTTCTTCTCCCCTTTGCTGTGCACGTTTAGTATATCTATGTAATATGCAAAGTGCAATAAGCGGGACCATAACGATCAATATTAAAACAATAGAAATTTGCAATATTATTTCAAGCATAGTTACTTCATCAGCTGTTATACTTCGTAGATCTATTCCTCCATAAAGAGGATTAAAATAACCACTATAAGCAGGTAGAAATCGATCCTCACTACTACTGAAAACTACAAAAAAATGTGATTGAAAATAAGATGCTATTAACATCAACTGTAAGCCAAAAAATATATACCAACCTATAACCTCTATAAAACCAGTATAATTTGATCTTTCATCCAAAAAACCATCATTTAAAGGAGGCACCGACGAGTCTAAAGATTTTTCATTAAAAATTGTTTTAGAATTTAATGAAACTTCTCTTTTCTACGCATTGTAGATTCTGTATTATCCTTGATAATTATATTCGGAGTTGTTGTTTCTACTTTTTGTTCAATAGTAGTTAATTTAATTTTAGAATTAATAGAAGTTGTCGATGGTACTGTACTGGGAACAGTTGTAGTTGTTCCATTAATTGCTGGTGTCGGAGATTCAGTTTCAGGAACAAAATGTAATACAGATGGTGGTCCTTTAGCTTTAAGACCAATACATCGATTACATTGAACACTGCCATTAAAAGATACTCCATCGCCGAGGAAGATTTCAGATATTAATTGATCACTGTCAAATGCCTCTGCAGCATATGCACCGCCTGTTGGAGAACTATGGGCATAACTATAGGAGTATACATTTATTTCCTCAGGTGGTGGTAAATCAGAAACAGATGTTTGTGGTGCTAATTTCACTAAAAATATTCTATAACAACATATCGGGCCATTTCTCTCAGAAATACGAGGTAAATATAATTTAAATAACTGTCTACCCTGATTTTCAATTTTTCTCCATGTTCTCATATTTAAACTGTCTCTGTCAGGGATAGTAACTGGAGTAGTGCAATTACCAATTGAATCTTTTCCTGGAGAACGAGACCTAGTTACACCATGTACGTGTACCTTTTAACAAAATATAGCTTATTTTATTATAATTATTCGTGAAATTATATAATATAGGTAATTCACAATTTTATCATATATAAAATTGAAAAATACCGTATAGTTTGTGTTTGATGGTATTTGACCATATCTAACGTTGTTTTTGTTGGAAATACTCTTAAATAAATTCCATCTGTCAATATCTAATCGGCCCATATCATTTTTAAATGTTGCTATACCAGTTAATTGTAGATTATATCGAGTTATGAAACCATTTGATTTTATTGGTGGTAACCAAGTAATATAAATAGAACTAGAACTGCTTATGTTATCATATTGACACGTAACTACCAATTTTTCTGGAGGACCAGCAACTGTAATGAAGAATACTTTATTACATTAAAATTTACAAATCCATAATTAATAAAATATTGAATTTTATTTAATAATACCTCCATCTAATGTTGTGCCATTCACCTCAGTACTCCAATTACCACATTGTTTTGTATATTCACTACAAGCAGCAATTTTAAAATTGTAAGTAGTAGCTGGATCAAGATCTACAAATGCATATACAGTAAACTGCTGTGCTGGATAAAAAGCCTGTCGTTTTTGATTTTCATATGTTGCCATTAAATTGTAAAAGTGTACGTGTTCTTTCAGATGTGGTGGTGGTACAGTCCATGCTATAGTAATAGAATTTTCAGTGACTCCATTAACAGAAACTTTTGGTATAAACACTGGATCTATAAAGTAAATTTTGTATGATTCGTAATTATTATTATTATTATGTATTAGGATCTTATAATAGCTATATGTTATGCTTTGTTTACACACCTTTTTCTAATGTAGTGACCCATTGCGGATAAACTTGTATATGAGATGAACCAACAGCATTATGAGCGCTAATTCCAATTTTATATGCCGTACCATTTTCAAAATATTTCAAAACATAACTCGAAATACTTCCACCAATTTGTTCTTTATAAAATTGAAAACTATCTGTTCCATTTTTCATATGTCTAATTAGATATTCTTTAATTGGTTCATTACCATCATCTACCGTCCAATTTAAGAAGATACTACCAGCGCCAACAGCTTTTATAAAATCAATGCTAACTTTTGGTACATCAATTACAAAAAGATTTGTATAGGCACTTATTGTGCCCTTGTTATCTTCAGCTTGACAAACGTATGTACCATTATCTTTGCGAGATAGATCCTTAAAATCTAACGTCATTATTACATAGGTTTCATTTACATGCGTGACAGTCGAATGATTTTTCAAATGTTCATTAGTTTCAGTATCGTTTCCTTTAAACCAACTAAAATTTGAGAGTGGATAGCCAAATACATGGCATGTCAGGTTAGCTGATTCTAATACTTTAATTCTAACATCTCCATCCGATATTATTCTGCCAGGTTCTAAAATATATAAACACATTTGAAGATTTATATATTCTAGATAGATTAGCATAATTGATTATTTATCAATATGAAAATAATTATACCTATAACCCTAATATGAATCTCTTTTTCAAGAAGTTCTCCTTGAGTAGTACGAGCCATACACTTGTAATCACCGGTATCATTTCTACTTGCTTTCTTAATATCAAATCGTCCGGCATTTTCAAAATCTTTTATTGTGGTAAGATTGTTCCCCTTGGCAGTCCACCAGACTTGGCCAGGCACATTAAGTTTACATGTTAAAGAAGGTGTACTGTCTGCTTCAATTCCATCTACATCTTGAGATATTGTTATCTCTAATGTAGCAATTTTTTCATTCTTTTGCCAAATATTTTCTGTCTTCTCTGTGTCTAAGAATAAAATATTTTATTTTCAATAAAAATTCTTGTTTATTGTTTACCAATAAATTTTAAGCTTGTTCCAAACGTTATAATTATATATAAATATATAATACTGACAATACTAAAAAATCTATATTAAATTTGTAGATGCAATACTGTATATATATATACATATGATATATACATTTTCTCTATTTATATACTCTTTCCTTCAATATATATAACTTATAAAGAACTTCTAATAATTTTCTCTTCTATTTAAATCAACAAATATTAAGTAGAAGAAATAAAATATATACATTTATTTTATATAAATAACAAATAAGTATCATTTGGATCCTAACTAAACTGTCAAGAAAAATAGAAAAGATAAAATAAAAAATAAAAAGATAAAAAATAGTTTAGTAATCCTAGATATCAAATAAAATTGATTGTATAAGTATAGGAGTATAGTATTAAATCTAGGAAAAATAACTAATTATATTCAAATTAATATAAATATAATTGATCTAAAGATCAATGATTATTTTTTTTAACCGAGAATGAAATAAATATAAAGACATTTTTGTTTTACAATTATAGAGTGTTTAGAGAAAATAAGAATGTATGTAACAATAATAACATATTATATCAATTGTCGATTAATTTGTATAATAAATATATAGTTAAACACTAATGATGATAGAGAAAATAGTGGGATATTATCTGACGCCCATAATGATACATGTTACGCCTTCTTACTATTTTAAAGAGGATATATAATATATATATATATATATATATATATATATACATACCCCCGTCATCGAGGTCAGCAGAAACGATAATAAGACAGCAAATAATTAATAAAGAAGTTTTCAACATCGGCAGATCGTTTAGAAGAAACATGGCGTCCTGACAGCCGGGTGTAAGCGTTATATTTTCTGGCCCTTTTATCACTTTCTAACGTCTTCATGCGCAATCCAAATCCCTCTCAGAAAGCCATGTCGCTTTTCTATGGTATCACCTCTTCGCATTTATTACTATTTAAACTTCACTCTAACATTCTACACTGCGCACTTATGTGCGTTAACGCACATTTCAGATATTCCTTATCCACTTTATATTTTGTAACAGTGCTTAGTGAAACTGAATCATATTATTATGGAACATAACGTAGGCAGACTTTTCTACAGAGCCACTACATGCAACTATATAAACTCCTCTACCTTCGAACGCGCATTACTATGCATACAGTGCACTCTAGAGGAATCTGCTTTTATAACTGTACAGTTTTATCAGTTGGTAAGGTAGATAATCGTATCTATCATTTTATGCATTACCTTCTTTTTCGTGATTTCTTAATGTAATTCGTAAGTGCTTCGCGATATTGTGGTAGAAAACATATTCGTAGATATTGTATATTAATCTCATCAGTAAACTTATATGTAAGACAATATTTTGAAACCATGAGATAAAAACTTTCATATATTGTCATAGTTAAAATCATCACTTTGTCAAAATTGATATCTGAAGGATTACTTTTGTATGTTTCTATTGTATAGGAAAAATATATTAGTTTTCTAATAATACTCGTTGAAAAGGTTTTACTTCGCAATGGCCGAACTTCTTTTGGATTCTAATATTCGTGGATGGGTTTTTCTACCTATAGTTGTTATCACATTTTTAGTTGGAATTATTCGACATTATGTTTCTATATTACTGGCTTCACAGAAAAAAGTGGAAGTTCATCAGGTGCAAGATAGGTAAGTTGGATTTAAATTTTCGATAATTATTTGGTAATTCTTTGATATATTAATTATACTTTATTTCTTTTTCTATCTTCAGTCAAGTGATGATACGATCTAGACTTCTTAGAGAAAATGGTCAGTATATTCCAAAGTTTGCATTTATAATGAGACGACATTTCTTTAATAACGAAGAAACAGGATACTTTAAAACACAAAAGCGTGCACCTGTATCACAAAATCCAATGACTGATCCTAACATGGTGACAGATATGTTGAAAGGAAATTTAACAAATGTTTTGCCAATGGTTCTTATAGGTGGTTGGATTAACTGGATGTTTTCTGGATTTGTTACAAGTAAGCTTATAAAGCTAATTACGTAATGTAACTTGGTAAAAATATGAAATTTTGTCTAACATTACTAATTATTATTTTTTTTCAGCTAAAGTTCCATTTCCTTTAACGTTAAGATTTAAACCCATGTTACAACGAGGCATTGAATTAGTCACTTTAGATGCTGCATGGGTTTCTTCTGCTTCATGGTATTTTTTGAATGTATTTGGATTGCGTTCTATTTATACTCTTGTACTTGGTGAAAATAATGCTGCGGATACATCTAGACTTTTACAAGATCAAGTGTCAGGTGCAGCAATGTCGATGCCACCAGATCCAAAAGCAGCTTTTAAATCTGAATGGGAAGCTTTAGAAATATGTGAACACAATTGGGCACTACAAGGGGTAGATGCAGATCTTACAGGACCTCATAGTAGGCCAGATACAAATGATAGTATATATCATCAAAGTAAATCTTAAATATACTACTAGCCAACGTTTCCCTAAAGATAACAGTATATTCTTATGAAATACTATGGAAAGTTCAACATATTTCTAAAAACATTAAATTAATGATTTATATATCACACAATAAATATAGTATAAATAATTTATATTAATTTAAAAATATTGTAGTAAATTCTATTTCATCATGTACAAATATCTACCTAAAACTTAAATAAATAATTTTAAATACTAAAGTATAATTACAAAGATAACAATTCTTAACATTTCATTGATGGGTATAAATCTGTCCGACGATGTTGTTCGCATGGCATATTTTTTCGAATTTTGGCTAATAAATCTAAATCTATTTCTGCTATAGCTATGCCAACTTTCTCAGCGCATTGTGCCAGAACTGTTCCCCATGGATCAATGATCTATAGCAAAATACATAGATATAATATACTTATAAACAATTGATAACTTTAATATCAATTTTGAAACAATTTATTTTAAAATATAAAACTTTACCATAGAGTGTCCCCAACTTGTACGTTTTTTATTATGAGCACCTGTTTGTGCCGCAGCAATAACATAACATTGTGTTTCTATAGCTCTTGCACGTAATATTACTTCCCAATGTGCAGCACCAGTTTGATACGTGAATGCTGAAGGAAAAGTTAAAATTTGTGCTCCCATATTTCTTAGAAGTAGAGATTGTTCAGCGAAACGCATATCATAACACTAATCATTTAGTTAAGTAATATTATCTATATCTAATACAAAAAAAATGAAAAAGGATACAATGCTTAAAGCCAAGTAGCCGGCTGGTGTACAAACAGGTGGTATTATTTTATCCCCTTTTACAACATAATCTGATTCCATTAAGCGAACACCTGTATCCTTATTATCCATATCGAATAAATGTATTTTGCGATATTTAGATACTAAATTGCCTTCATTGTCAATTAAAATATGTGTATTACAAATCTTTTCTTCATTGTCAGGTAACTGAAAGTAATTTAATACTAATTGTAAGTTGAATAATTTAACGAATGTTATTTGATGGTAAAATTTCAAAGTATTAAGGTATTATTAATAAATAAAAATATTAAAAAATTAATTATATATTACTGCTTCATGAATGCCACCTAACGATAACCAAATATTATTTTTAGCAGCGATTTCCTTGTAACGAGTAACTGTTGGACCATTTAAGGGTTCTGCTAATTCAATTATTTCTTTTCTGCTTTCTCCCATATAATCACATGCCTCTGGCAAGAATGCTATCTATAATAATAATAATAATAATAATAATAAAAAGGAAATTTTTCAATATTATTTATTTACTATCATATATTAAGTTTTAAATAAATAATCATTAGTTTTCTTACACAAGCATTTCTTTGCTTAGCTTCATTAATTAATTTGGCAACTACTTCTAAATTTTTTTCTTTATCATTTATAGATCTCATTTGACAAATAGCAACTAATTTGTTTGTCATCGTAGAGATTAATCTTCTTGTTTCTTTCCTAATAAAAATATTGCATGAAGTTAGAACTAGATTTCAGAACAAAATTTATCTAAATTATTAATCATTAAATATGAGAAAGTTAAAACATGTCTATGTGCAATAAAAAATTAGAATACATTTAAATATGTTATATTTAAAATGACCAATCTATTTCATTTAATCTAAAAGTTACATACATAAATATAACACGTGATATATTCATTGTAACTCGAATACATACTGTTCTATACCATTTCATATCTACTCGAAGGATAAGTCAGAAGTTCGAAACTGGACAAATAAGAATACAACCTAAACGCCATCTAGCAAAGAATATTCTATAGTGGTATTGCTTAGTGTATGCACGAAACGTGTTCACTTTGTTATAGCAGTCATCAAAGATGGTGAGGGTTTTTTGATACTCTTGAAATCTATTAAATATATTTACATCGTTAATAAGATTTGATATTAAGTTATAAAAAGTGATACTATATTATCTAATAAAGTATATTATGTGTTTCAGTCGGCTCACAAAACATTTATTATTAAGCGAAAGCTTGCCAAAAAGTTGAAACAAAACAGACCCATTCCTCAATGGGTTAGGATGCGTACTGGAAATACTATTCGGTAAGTTGATTGTTATTAGCATTATTTTAATATTTTTCATTACTATCAAATATCATTTTTAGATATAATTCTATACTATTATGATAAAAATTGTAAAATAAATTTTTGGTATATTTTTCATTGGTTATGGTTATCAAGTCATTGGTATATTTTTTTTTGGTTATGAATTTAGTATAGTATTAACAATTTTAATATTATTATACGTTTAGTATTTTTATTATTTTTATAGTAGATAATTTGTAAAATTATAAAAATCTAAAATAATTGATTTTATTATCTGTTAAAGACAATAATTATTTCTCAAAATTCCAGGTACAATGCTAAGCGTCGTCACTGGAGGAGAACTAAGTTGAAGTTGTAACTTAGTCTCCAAAACTACAGCGATATCAATTCCATTGACTTCAATGATTTTCTGATAATTCCAATAAAATTGTTAAATTTATCTTGATATAAATTATCTTTTCTTAATATTAGATATTAAATTATCTAACCTCAATATGCAACCTCAATAATAATTTTCATAACGTTGTGTAACCTCACAAGATATGTATTGAATCATTGTAGTTAACTTATTTTAATAAAAATTATAAGTAATATATCTTTAGTCTAAACTATTTAGTGGTTCACAACTACATCATATAATATTTTAATTTATTTACACAAATAAAGAATACAATTATAAAGAATTATATATTTTACGCATTCGCATTTCTTTCAACCATTTCTCTATCTGTTGTTCGCCAGTTTTAGGAACAGGTAAATAATAATTTTTAGGTGGCTTTCCTTCCTCTAAGCGTACAAAGTAATGAACATACATGTATCTTATTTCTCCGATTCGAGCTCGAGCATGACGTCTTATTCCCTTAACCACAATACCTTTAGTAGTAAAAGATTCAGCTGGAAAATAATAATACAGCTTGTAAAAAAAACTTTGGTGCAAATGATAGAATATTTATGAAATTGTAATTTACTTACCAACCCATAAATTACTTTTAAATTCAACATTATGTTGCAGTACGGCTAACTCTTGCGCTTCTAAAATAGTTTCTTTAACGATCATTGCACCTTTTTTATGCATAAAACTCAACTGTTTAACAGCTTCATCTACGGTCATTCCTCTGACAAAACTAGCAATGTACCACATTTTTTTTAGACTGTATTTTATATTTGCTTTCATATGGCATACGTACTGAAATAAAAATGGATTGATACAAAAATATAAATCATATATAATAATATGATTATATTATATTATATAAAAAGAAATTACGTACTGCCGGTCTTCTTTCTTCATCTGGTGATTGGATGGGAAAAAATGTTTTATTATAATCTAAAAAACTATACTTTTTCTCATCATCACTCTGTAAATCTTCTGTATTAAATGTTTCATTATCTGAGTAAAGTTTACTCGATGATACTATAGACCTCCGTAATGTTCCAATGAGTTCATTCAAAAAGGGCTTATTATTTAATGACAGTCGTTGTAAAGAGTGTCGAATACTATTCATGTTCTGTGTGAAATTATAATCATTATTTAAATACTTTATTCATAATAAAATATATGTATATGGTTTTTTTATATGAGTAAATGAACATTTAAGTTTTCTATAATGTTGTGTACTTACGTATAACGTGATATATGTATTTATGCAGAGTTAAATGTTATTATATAAAATGACAATGATTGCAATAATATAAATACAGTACTTCTTAATTCATATTTTGTTATTATTAACCTAATAGTGATTGAAAACTTCAAATATTGTTATGTATTGTAATTGAGAATCGTGAATGAGTTCTGAAGATGGTGGATGCAGCGTCATCTGAGATTTTTATATCAGAAAGTGAACTAACCATCAATATGGCTGCATCAAGCGCGATATTTGAATATAATCTGTACAGAAAAAAATGACAAGAAAATTATCGAGTATATTTAACGATAATTTAATAAGTTTTTATATAAATCGTAATTCTTATTGATTAAAAATGTGAATTTGTTCATATAAACGGTAACGTAGTTGTAAAAATATATTATATGTTATATAATATATTAAATATATATACAAGGTATACCAAAAGTCGTTTTACTGCGAAAAGTAAAACAAAACAAAAGATCAATATTGGTTTATTAAATTTTAACTTATCCACAAAGTTCGATGAAATTTTTGAAGAAAATACATATTTATAAATTGTCATTTATAGACTGTTAATAAACTATGGTCCTGCGATGTCGCTACTTTAAATATCTAGCAAAACAAATGTAGAATTTTATAGTTCGATGAAGTGACTTCTGAGACAACTTGTATATATGGGGCATTCCACGTCAAATCGGATAGCATTCTGCCTTTGCATCATCGATTTTTTTGAAAATTTTTTGTTATAGTACCCATTGAAAAAGACCTCCATGATTTCTTTCAATTTTTTTTGCCCAGCTGTTTTCGAGATATCAATTTTTGAAAAAAATCGCTTTTCTTTTTTTCAAATGTCTGTAACTTTGCGAAAAATGGGCCAATCGGGACGTTTTTTTTTTTTGAAAATTTTTGTTTTTAAACACACTTTTAGGATATAAAATCAAAAAAAATAATTAACCTGTATTTCTATAAGATTTTCAAATTTTGACTTTAAAATGTTGATTTCCAAAAAACACGTACTGATCGATTTTCTTGAAAATTTTTTCTAAAAAACTGTCAATTATCCCCCAACTTTTAAGCTTAGTCTCTTAATAGGCAATCGATGGGATCCATTTTTTTCCGATTTTTCAAAATTTCAAATTCCAACTTTTTGTAATAAAAAATTTCTAAAAAAATTCTATGCTCAGGATTTACCATAAATAACTTACTGACACAGTTTTCATCATAATTATTAAATTTTATTTACACTAAACGATTATTATTATTTCACATTTATTTCCTTACACGTTTAAATATTTTATAAATACGAGATTCACTGGATGATGAAAATTCTTTAAATCGCAAAGTATCTTTTCCGTCTGGAATGACACAATGATATTTCTGCGTCCCTGTGATTGTTTTTGCTCTTGAATATCGTTGATCTAATAAAAGTTTAGCCTGATCATACTTTTCATTTGAAAAAAATTCAATATTCATATTTGGTAAAGAATTTGGTTTTTCCGCCCATTCAAATAGTTCGACAGGAGTTGAAATTTGTTGGTCATACGGAAGTTGAAGACTTGATCGTGCTGCCATCCTTTTGAAAGTCCCTCCAGCTCTATCACAAGGTCCTTTCCCATGTGCGGTTGCAAAGTAATGCCATTCAGCTTTAATTCCAAAGTCTTCTTCATGATAATGAAGATTTACAAAATTTTTGAAATTTTTAAATTGTTGGGGTGCTCCGTCAGAAAAGTAAATAATTTTTGAGATATTATTGAAAAGACCTTTGATAAAATTAGTGGTGATTCTTGTAAACTCATGAACAGCAACTGCATCGTGAGATAAGCAATCTGATACAATTACTAGACTCTTATGAACCAGCTCATTATTGTTTTTATAATAAATTACAACTGGATAAACAGTTGCCTGGCTGTTATTCCAGTGGAATCCAGATGCAGCATTCTGGATAACAAAAGCATAATTTTCCGCAAAATCACAGATAACAATAAATTCATTCTCCTTCAATGATTCTTTCAACGACCTCAAATAACTCGCTTGCTCTTTAGCAATATAATTATGAGGAAGAAGACTTGTGATATTCTCACAAAAACTGTCTACAAAATCTGATGAAGTTTTCACAAATGTCTCTAAGCTCGTACGGGGATTTGAAATCCAATATTTATAAGTAATTTCATCAATTCCATTTTCTTCTAGTACATTTAATAGTAAGTCTTTCAAAGTTTGTATTCCTGGACACTTATCACAGTTGTAAAAAAAACAATCAGAGGTAGGGTTTTGATATATGATTATCTTCAGGCAGTCACTATACGTCAGTAATGGTGTTGTTAATTGTTGAGTAAGTGCTGTCAAGTTACACCCTGTAATAAACGAGATCATGAATGATTTTGAAAAAGACTTTTCTAGTGTATCACTTACCTAACATCATAAGCTTGACATTTTGGTGTATAGAACACACACAAATAGTGTGAGTTCCACTCGAACCAGCAAGCACGCAATGTTGAGGACGCAATGATGCAAATTTTGAAAAACCAACCCGGCAATCTGGATGACGTTCCTTGAAAAGTTTATATAACTCTTTTAAGTTCGAGAGAATGAGACGTTTCTGGACATGCTCACGTTTCCGTCATCATTTCTAATAGAAAGATAATCTTTCATCCCTGGCATATTTACACTAATTTCATCACTAACATAAAATGTTAAAATCTTAGATTTAATGTCATTCGATAGATGTCGACCTAAAATGTAAATAAATTGAATTTATTATCACTAAAAACATTAATAGGCATTATTGATTTGAATATGATTTTGAAAAGATTCTAACCTAATTTGGCATTTGGAGTTGAAAGAATTCCTTTTTTCTCTCGAAGAGATTTTGCAATTGACGCCATGTATATTGTACAACCCATTACTTCACATACTCGAGATAATCCCCATGATTCAGGTAAAAGAGTAAGAATTTGAATTTTTTCACATCGTTGCGTATTACTATCGTTGAATTTATTTTTTAATTTATCGAGCAATTGTAAGAAATTTTGAGAGATGATTTCATCAGCAGAAAGTTTTGTTACTCCTAAGGAGGTATTCAATTTTACCTGATGAAATGTTTGAAATTGATGAAAGAGAACTTCCAGTACGATTATCTTCCAATTGCTCTTCAACATGAGTGTTAATCTCAGCAACAGGACTAGATGCAGTACTTTGTAAACTTAATGCTTTTCTGCACGATGTGCAGAGATAGTTATTAGTACTTAAATTATATGCAGTTTGTTGAGTCACAGAAGCTCGTCGGAGACCATTTTTCACTCTATGATTTTCCAATTGTAGAGGATTACAGCACAAATTATATTTTCCAAAATTTTCCATAGCGTAAATATTCACAACATTGTTTGTTTATTTACAATAAACTTTATACACTTATATTTCTTTGCAAAAAGTTAGTACAGATTGTGGAGAAAAGACACTAAGAAAATGTGGTTAACAACAATACCCTTACTCTTGTTTTGAAATCAAAATGTAAACAAGAGAAATACTTAACCAAAAAATAATCTACTACAGTCTTCCTTACCGACTGTAGTGAACAGTTGGAATGAGTTTCAAGTAACGGAGGCTTTACAATCAGAAAAATAAACAAATTTACGATGTAAGATTTAAAGAATTTTCATCATCCAGTGAATCTCGTATTTATAAAATATTTAAACGTGTAAGGAAATAAATGTGAAATAATAATAATCGTTTAGTGTAAATAAAATTTAATAATTATGATGAAAACTGTGTCAGTAAGTTATTTATGGTAAATCCTGAGCATAGAATTTTTTTAGAAATTTTTTATTACAAAAAGTTGGAATTTGAAATTTTGAAAAATCGGAAAAAAATGGATCCCATCGATTGCCTATTAAGAGACTAGGCTTAAAAGTTGGGGGATAATTGACAGTTTTTTAGAAAAAATTTTCAAGAAAATCGATCAGTACGTGTTTTTTGGAAATCAACATTTTAAAGTCAAAATTTGAAAATCTTATAGAAATACAGGTTAATTATTTTTTTTTTGATTTTATATCCTAAAAGTGTGTTTAAAAACAAAAATTTTCAAAAAAAAAAACGTCCCGATTGGCCCATTTTTCGCAAAGTTACAGACATTTGAAAAAAAGAAAAGCGATTTTTTTCAAAAATTGATATCTCGAAAACAGCTGGGCAAAAAAAATTGAAAGAAATCATGGAGGTCTTTTTCAATGGGTACTATAACATAAAAAATTTTCAAAAAAATCGATGATGCAAAGGCAGAATGCTATCCGATTTGACGTGGAATGCCCCATATATAAAATAGAATGCTTTTCTGTAGATATGTCGGTGTGGAGAAAAGTATAATTTCGTTGGTTGGAGAAGAAAAGCAGGTAGTAATGTTAGAAGTGGACAAAACTTAGACTGCCGGTTTGTTGAGAGAACACGGATGATCGTCTTAAGTGAGTTACACAAGATTGTCCTAGTTTTTCTTTACCACTTTATTTATCGTTACAACTTACAACTACAAATACGCAGGTGAATACCTACGTGAGTTTGTGTTTATGTATAACATACGTATATATATATATATATACACATACTTTTCTACAAGTCCCTTGACAGTGTACTTACTTTTGAAGCTTGAAAATCGAGTAAATGCAATGCGCCTTAAAGCACGCTTCGCTTCCATTTAAAAGTTTATTTACAGTTCTAACTGCGTGTAGGTATATCTCAAAAATATTTCAAAAATAAATATATTCACGAATTGAGTTGCCTCGAGTCACGAGACACGCCTTATTCCTTTTTCCTCTTTAATTTTCTTACAATATAAATTTTTTCACGAGAAGTTTTCTTCCCGCATTGAATACGATCACATCATTCAACTGTGAGTTCTATTGGGAATATCAAGACAATAGTTACGTGATGACAGCATTCAGAAACTCTCGCTCAATCTCTCCTTTTTTCTTTTTATTCTTTTCTCTCTACTTTTTCCTTATCTTCACCGTCGTTGTCCATTTCGGTTTCGTACGACGAGCGAAAACACATCTGCCAGTTTTTAAAGGCGACATCATATATCATAAACGCGAGTGAAACGTTAAGGGTGAGAGAGGGCTAACGGCTGGACCATCTATCTTATACGGCTTAACTCGGAACATTCAACGTATATATGTATGTAGGTACGTATGTGTGTGTGTGTGTGTGTGTGTATGTCTTTCTCTCTCTCTCTCTCTCTCTTTCGTAATATAATATATATATACATATATATTATATATACCTATATGCTGTATGTTCCAATAGGAAGAGGTGATGTAGCAGTCGTCTGGGTTGTCCTCGGGCGATGAGAAGACTTTTTCTTGATTATAAATATACATAGTACAAAATGTATTTACAGATGTAATAAAAAAAGTCTATTTAAGGATATAAAAATCATATAAATTTACGTAACTATGTATTATATTTCAAATTAAAAATAAGTCTTATTCGTCGTAAGTTTTCAGAAAAGAAGATGCAGATAAAGTTAAATGTGTCAGAAAAACGAATGGCAGAAAAGGAGAGAGATAGGAAGTTCCAGTATTGGTAAATTGAGAGGTTCTCCTCGGGATCAAACCGGAATCCTTGGAATTTACATTTTATGATATTTGTCGAGTCCTTTCCAGCTGAGAAAAGAGCGGAGGACGGGAAGGTGGCTCCTAAGCCAAGCCATCTCTCTGGTTCCCACACAAATATTCTTACTGGAACGTATCTCTCTTTTCTCATTTCTCTCTCTCCCTCCCTCTCTATCTTTCTTTTTATTTCTTTCTTTTTCTCTTAACACGACTACTCTATATTATTTCCAAGATATAGCGGGCTTCTAAAAAGAAAAAGTACAAAAAAAAGGAAGGAAAGAAAAAAATAGCAAAAAGATGGCTGTGAGATGCTCATTACAAGCATTTTCAAGTCTTCCAGGTAAATGGGGAGTACACATTTTTGAAATCGGTCTTAAGGTATCTTATTTTATCTTACCGAAAAGCATACAAGAGAGACAAAGAGAGAAAGAGAGAGAGAGAGAGAGAGAGAGAGAGAGAGAGAGAGAGAGAAAGAGAGAGTAAAAGGTTGGGATGGATAAAGTCGGATATCCTTTATTTATGGCTTTTCTTCGCTCGCGAGAAACCGTTTCGCATCTTAATCCTTTTCTCCGTTGTATATCGCCGTTGCCTTTCGTGGCCAGTAAATTTTCCAAGGCGTCATCGAAACGCTTATATTCTGAATGAGTTTCACAATTCGGTTTTGCAGTTATCCCTCAGTCTCTTTCTTATCTTTCTTCGTTATTTCTTATTTTGATTTGGATTAAGAAAGGATTTAAGTCGAATGAATTTGATTTATAATTAATAAACTTAATTGGTTAACATGGAATCGTTTGTGATTTAAAAATTTGTATTTAGATAGGATACAATAGTGTATCATATTTCAAATTATAAAATATGAATATGTATGTGTGTGAGTATACAAACATTTTTATTTAATCTTTATCGCTTATGACTTCTTAATTAAAATGATAATTTATATCTAACTGTAGGAATAAAAAAATGATATATGCGATAATAATAAATATAATTATTCTAAAAATTAGTATAATACAATTTTTCAAAGTTCGTAAAAGCCGACTCTTTTCATTTAAATCTTTAGTTTTAAAATGAAATCTTGTTTGTCAAAATCGGTCAAGGATTACGGCTGAATTCATTACTGGTGTAAACCATTAGAAAACCAGGAGTGGCGAACAGCTTTAAGTAATATAATTATACTAAGTACACTATATTTATTCTATTAAATATAATTATATATTATAAAAATTAGGTTACGTAGTATGAAGTAGAAAAGAAGTACTTTTCTATGATAAGAAAAATGTACCAGTTAACAACTTAACAAAATTTATAACTTTAAAATAAAGTAATTGTTCTTTAACACGAAAAACGTTCATTGAAATATTTTTATGTTTTAAAACAAAATCTTCTTTCTTCTTTTCTCTTTTTTCTCTTACTTATCTCTAATAAATCAACAACCAAGACAATATTCAAAATCTCTAGAATCAAATAGAATTTTTTCGTCCTTACTGAAATTGAACATTTAGGAGACTAATTGTTCTCAGTTTCACACGAAACCACGATCGACAATTAGTCGTTGAATTTGCAACGTTCGATCGTGTGTTCCTTTTTTTTGGCTCGCTTCGATGTAACATTACATACATATTTACATATAATACACACACATATATATATAGTTACATATAATACATATATAATTACATATATATACATATACACACATATTATCTATAAAAACATATTAATATACATATATACCTATGTATATTTCTCTCTCTCTCTCTTTCTTTATATATATATATGTAACTATATGTAAGTATATAGAAACGTTCGAGTGGACCTTCGCCCATTAATCCGAAAATAATTACGCGCTCGCGCGCGTACTCGGTTGGTCGGCCGCGGGCATGGGCGCGAACCCACGATACCACGCGAAACCGTTATTGTTCCACTGATATCTGGATCGCATAAATACCGGTATCCGTTGCATTCATTTGCCCCCGTTATCGTTGCCACGGCGAACATTTATTACGCCGTTGACCGAAAGGGCCGCCTGTTCGCCTTGTTAATTCCATAATTGAACGGTAAATGTGAACGCATCGAACTATAGTGATTCAGAAAATTGATCCGATCTAAATATATATTTTCTAATACGGTAATTATATTGTTTTTCTTTTCTAATAATGTGTAACAGGATAAAATACTGTTTAGTATTATCGATCTTTTAATATACTGAGTACATTATGACGTTTTTGATGCTATTATGAAATTCTTAATTAATTAATTTCATAATTAAACCGTAGATATAATCACATATCGATTTGTAATGATTCATAAGATCTATTAAACGAATGCATACATAATTTTAAACATGATAATATGTTTTCTTATTTTTTGTACATTTAAAGAAAAAATTAAGTGTTTTTTTCTAACTTATTTTACCTGTTTCTGGATGATAACATAAGATTAAAAGTACAGTTAAATGGTATAGTATTTTTATTATTTGTTGCGTGTATTATAGACTTTGGTTGTACGATTATGAGACTCTTAATTAATTTCATCGAACGTGAACGCAACGATATGTGCGGTCTAACACGCAAAATATCCGTGGGTGAGATATAAGGGAAATATAGAAAAACGAAATATATCTCTAACGAGACGGCGAACGGCACGATTTAATCATCTCTGTTTTAATAACCATCGGGAACCACGAAGTTTCGATGTTTTCAATAAAGGGAGAAGAAGAAGAGAGAAAAAGTAAAAAAGACAGGAGGAGATAGCTGTTAAGTATATATGTGTGTATGCAGATATATACATGTATAATATGTATTATACACATATATTCACGAATTTGGTGATTCCGTTCTGTTCACTTTGAAATACTTGATAGCACCGTGGAAATCGTTCGTTTTCGCGTGAGCAAACGAGAAGGCTCTTTTTATCGTTGGAAAGCGGATTTTCCAGTCTCGTTGAGGTACGTGATTCTTCCGACGATGGACAATACGTTATCGTCTGGATTCATTTAAGATAAACTCATCGAAAGGGATCAGACCATACGTGATTTCCACGAAATTCTATCTTCGAGACCAATAGGAAAAAATATTATTAATATATATGCACCTATATCTAGAAATAGGATTATCTCAAAAATTTTATGGGATTTACGAGATACATATATACCTTGATTATTTATTATTTTACAATAAGTATAGTAACACATTTTTTGTTTTCAATTAATGTTTGTTCTAATTCGTGCCTTGGTAATTTGTTATTAATATATCTATATTTCTTCTAATAAAAATATTCATATTTCTCCCAACAATTATCAAATCCCAAAAAACAGTTTTCCCCATTTTTATATATTTCTTTTTTATATACAATTTGTCATTTAAAGTTTATTAGTTATCTATTGTTGTTTCGTCATAGTCGTTGTTTTCAGTACAATTGTTCTTTTCAGCCATTGTTTTCATATTGTGATTTTCCTTCTGTGATAAATAAATTTCTCTCTATCCTTCTCTTTCTCTTTGTTTGTCTGTCTATCTGTCTGTCTACCTGCCTGCCTGTCTGTCTGTCTGTCTGTTTGTCAGTAGCCGTTTTACACGCGTTACCTCCCTTTAGTACTTCCCATTCCGCGTCATTTGCCATCGACATGGATGTTCCACGCTCGCGAGACTTGTTAGCGGTTATCCGGCTGGATTAGCTCAGCCACCGTTTCGAATCGGATAGGTGTTAATTACGAAGATGCTTCATTGAACAAGCGATATCAGAGAACATCGTGAGTTACTTCGACCTCAGTAACTACTATATACATATTTTTTTTCCTATTATTCAAAGTTATAAGTTTATATTTAAGAATTAATTACATATGTCTCTTTGATTATATTTTATGTTATTTAGTAATATTAAAACGTCAAATAAATTCACGTATTACCTAGTTATTTCAAGAATATCCAGAATTATACACTTTAATGTTAACATATATATATATATATATATATATATGTATATATGTTAACTGTCTTTACCAATCCTCTGTATTTTCTAAAGCTTAACTCTCTTCGTCATAATGTAAACTCGATATGTATTTGTGGATAAGATTTACGTATACTAATCTATTATAATAATCTAACTCTGAAGTTACTAATTAACAGTTGCTATTTCGATGTCTTCTTATTTATTGAATTATGCTTTAACACACAATGATTCATACCGTTTCATGACCTAATTTAATATTTGTGATAGAATAATATACATTTTTCTTATCAAAATCTTTTCTCTAAGACAAATTATATATAATTACTATTTAATTCTCTGTTTTATTATTTATAATAATAATAATAATAATAATAATAATAATAATAATTACGTTGAGAGAGAGAGTTTTCTTTATTACTCGTATGTACGAAATTTAATCTACCATTAGGGGCGTGTTTCAAAAGTTAATTCAGAACTTTAATCGGCAGATGGCGTTCGATGTCCGATGGATGATTATATTTGATTTCTGGAAAATTTTTTTTAACCGATTTTTATATAGAATATATATTTATAATTTAGTCTAAACTCTTACTGGGAAATCCATTATTATAATTAAAAAAAACTGATATAAAACATCAAATATCTCGTAAACTATTGACATTTCGATGACCTTCACTAAATACTTTTTAACGCATAATAAAAAAAGGAATTGAATAGTGTAAAACAAAATATAAGGTTCCATTTATAAAAAAAAGTGCAACTGCATCTAGCGGGTGCATCGATGCATTTAAAAAAAAAGTAAGGCCATAGAAAGTTGACATTTGTTGTGCCATATAACTTTTTCTTTTATGATTTTTTTTTATTGTTACTTAAAAAAAAGATATTACCCGCCTCCGTTCCAAGAATCATCCTGTATATATGTTATCAAATAAATTAATTTCTAGCTTAATCTTTAAATATTTTAATATATTATTATATATCAATATAGTAAAAATATGTTAATAAATAAAATATATATTCGATGAGTAATATTCAAGCGGTTATATTCGTAAACAGTAAATGTTTGCAGTTTGTTTTTAATATCCTACAGGCGAAATATTGAAAATCATCGATTCGAAATGTTTCTTTTTATTTCTCTTTTTTACTCTCTCCCTCTCCCCCTATTTTATCCGGCTCGGAGCGATTAATAGCATTTTTTTACGTTTGATCCATGAGTTAATCGACGAATTATTAACGAGCGATGATAGATAAACGATATTTGTATCTACGATTTGACTGTACTTGTTTTTTTTTTTTTGAAATTTTTACTTTTTTTTTGATTTTTAATCGGAATCAGACATTATTTTTCCCCTTTCTCTCTCTCTCTCTCTCCTATTTCTTTGTTTTTTTGTTTTATTCGTATAGTACTTTCAATACGATGTCCGATCACATTCAATGTTGTCCACCTACCGAAATCGAAAAAAAATTTGTATTTTCCTTTCCCATTGATTTCGACCGAAACGTCCATGAATTCAAAGAGATTAAAGGCCCGGGCCCGGAGGCGTAGAAAAAGTGCCGTCTGCTCGTTCGAGCGACGAAAAATAATTCGAGCATTGGTGAACGAGGATCGTTCGAGATTGAGGATCGCGAACACGTAGGCGCTTAACGAGGTAGCTCGTGCGGAGAGAACGAAAGGAGGAAAGAGGAACCAACGAACGTTGAGTTTTATTTCGACTTCTCTGACGTTATCCGTCTACTGCCGATCGGTTTATCGGCTTACTTTAAAGAAAACCAAGAGGAGAAAGCAGAGAAAAGAAGGCAAAAGTACGGAACAACAAATAGAAAAGATAAATAGTACGTATGTAATATCGCAAATTTAAGAAATAAATTATTACAATACCTTTTATTATAGTTTTTTTTTACTAATGTTACATATCGTGTTTGTGCGAAAGAAAAGCAAGATAAAAAAAGGTTGACAGCAAATTTCTATGAATGTGAAACGACGAGTATTGAAAAAAGATAATAACCGATTTCATCACGCATATTATACAAAGCAATTATAAAATTAGCAAATTCATAAATTACGATGTATTCTATATTCGAAAATGTAAATTGTAAAAAAAATTTACGCTCTCGATTGTCCATAAACATCTATTATAACATATTATTATAATTTGAACCCAAAATATTCGTTATAATTATATTATTACAATACATGGAATCTGTATTAATAATACAAACATTGAAATATATATGGAATATTACAAAAGTTATATACGAAGCCTTGAAATACGAAAATATCCATAAAAACCTACTGAACGATATCATACAACATGTATATTATACAAACATATAGAAAAGCAGACAAACACAGGATACATAATATCATATAAGTATGTATGTATACTCGGACTGGTGAGACGAGTGGAAAGCGAACGGGTCTAGGCAACTATGTGCGTCACGTCTGGCTTCTGGATTACATTTATACCTCTCATACACCTCCCGTCTTCTTCTTCTTGGTACTACCTTCCACCCTCCACCCCATCCCTAACATCCACCTCCTATTTGAGCAACGAGCAAAGGGTGAACCGAACCCAGGGGGCCGATGCGCCAATACGTGCCTATAATCTTCCTACTCTTTTTACTTCCCCCCTCTCTTTCCCTCTCTTTTTATCTCTTTCTTTCTTTCTTTCTCTTTTTTTTTTATACATAGAGTGTTATATTTTTTTCTTTTACACCTTTTGCGAACGTGCTTATATGTGTTCGTTCATCTAAGTTAGGACGTATATATATGAGGGTATACTACTTATGGTTACCCAAGTAAGTGAGCAGGCAAGCCTTTAACACTTTTCCTTCGAGAAGGTCAACACCAAAGGATTAATTCACGATGGCGATACGCCTATCTTTCCTAATCCTGTTACTCCCTTGGGGCAGTTTATTTCTGAACTATGTCTTTTGGTCATCACACGAAACTTTTTAACGGAAGGATTTAGAATTACCCAGAGAAAACTGCAAATTTGTTATAGAAGTACCTTTCTTATCGTATTTATTACATCGAAGTAACGAATTTTCGATTAGGATTAAGTAATCGACGGTAACTAGAAAATATAGTGTTAACTTTAAGAAATTCTTTATGCTTTTGCCAATACAAATGCTAACAAAACTATTTTAATCGTTAAAAATCCGAAATACGATGAGATTCTTCTCTTTATCCGAAAAAAAATTATTATCGTCGAGTTTTATATAGGATACTTTAAATTATCCTTACATTTGTTTTGGGGATAACTTGCGTTCCATATTTCCTTTTTCTGAAGCAAATAAAAAAATAAAAAAAAGAACAAAAAGGGAAAAGAAAAAAATAGTGCTATGTTTTCGAAACGCTTCATCCTCTCGTACCTCTCGGTAAAGGGTGTGATTTACGAGGAAGGCTTAGCGCGAACCCTCTGGTTTGTTTTTATCAATAGTTAATTCGCAATTTACATCCGTTTAAATATTCATACCGCCGTCGTTGCGAAAACCCAAGGCTTTCGGTCCTCCGCATACTTATTCGAGAGTCCCTCTCGTATTTCTCTCTCTCCTATCTTCTTTGCTATCTTCTCTTTCTCTCTTTCTCTTCCCTTTACATTCTTTCTCCTCCTTTTCCTCCTCTGCTTCATCTTCTTCTTCTTCTTCTTCTTCTTCCTTTTTCTATCCTTTTCTCTCTCTCTCTCTCTCTCTCTCTTACATATAAACATACTTCCTCTTTCTCTTTTTCTTTCCCTTTATTCTTGTTCTCCCACAGGAATGGTAAAACCCAACGGGATACGTTCGGATAACATGTACTCCGAAACCTCTCACGCATTAAATTCTAAAGCCGCTTTCTAGTTTCGAGTCTCCTCTCTTCCAGTCTCGCGATGACTCTACGAACGAGCTCTTCGCGGCGACAAACTTTGTCCTGAAAATGTTGCTGTGCGGTCACATCGACTTACTAGTACATATCTAAATACATATATACATACCATATGTAGTAACAAATATACCTATACGAGCATTTACTTATATATATATATATATAAAGAAAATGCTTTTCACGAATTTCCACATAATCTGGAAGATCCGCGAATTTCTTACTTCTTATCGATGCATCGTTGCTCGATGATAAGGAAAAAAAAAGTAGATAAAAAAGAAAAGAATATATAAAAAAAAAAGAAAGAAAGAAATGATATAACAAAAGGAACATTGATCGTATCACGAGTATTACGTTAGTGGATTCTCTTGAAAATTTTTCCTTCCGCTTGTCCGATACACCATATAACTCCGATACACGTCTCGTTTACATCCGCAAGACTACCCCTTTCCAACAACTTGTCAGTCCATACGTATACTTCCGTGTTTTATTCATGAAATGCGGACCTGTCTATCGGTTCTACGAGATAAGATATAGAAAATGTAGATACGGTATTACGTCATGTGATACTTTTCTCTTTCTCCCATTGGATCAATCGTCAAATGAAAATTCTTCTATAAAGGGCTTATATAGTTTCAAATTTTGTTAACATGAAAGATGTTCAAATTTTGAAACAAGAAGATTATACGATGAAAATTAAAATAAATTGAGTCAGATTATAATTTTTTTTTTTTGAATTTCTATTATTAAGTAATGCGGGTTTTTGTAAAAGTCCATCAGTGTAACTGACCAATTGTGCATATTCGTTTAAAAATATATATTTATAAATCGGTATATGAATTTACCGGGCAGCCCATTAGTTAGATACTGATAAATATACTTACGTATGTTTCGTTAAAAATAACAAGTAGATATTCTTTATCTCATTTCTTTTATCTACTATTTTCTGAAACAAATACATGGTAGTAGTATAACGATTTGAAAATACTGGATAAAAAAAGATCGTCTCTTAAAGCGTAGCCTTGTAAAACGCGTTCCCGAGTCACGTTGATATATCTCTCTAGTTTGTCCCACGGCTACTAAAAAGTCCTTTATTTTCAACTGAAAGAGAAAAAGAAAGAATGAGAGAGAGAGAGAGAGAGAGAGAGAGAGAGAGAGAGAGAAATAGAGAAATAGAAAGAGAAAGAGACAGAGAGAGAGAGAGAGAGAGAGAGAGAGAGAGAGAAATAGAGAAATAGAAAGAGAAAGAGACAGAGAGAGAGAGAGAGAGAGAGAGAGAGAGAAAAAGAGAGAGTTAGTTCTCGCGACATCTGCACCCTTCTCACGCCTTTAGCTGGGCTATAGTGAGCCAGTTAGACCGACAATAAGCTGATAATTGAGTTTTTGAATAATTTTACCGATTTAATTTCTGCCTCGGTGAATAGACGGCGTATTTTAAAATTCGCACGGATATTCTTCCAAAGGAGAGTCCTCGCGTTTACTTGTTAAACCGTTAATGCGTGGCGAGTGCTTCAATGTTTGCTATTAATAGCTAAAGAAAGCGAAGAAAACTTCTTTTTTCTCTTCCTACTTTTATTTTATTTCAAAATTTTCTTTCTTTTTTACAAGCTCAAAGAGAAACATTTAATCAATCAAATTAGAGATTTACTTTTTCAATCTTGAAAAAAAATAAAGAATAAATATTAATTCTATCCAATCAGTTTTATTCTAAAAATAATTTCAAAAAAATTAAAAAACAAAAGAATGTCTTATACGGTTATTTATAGATTTATACAAATAATCGTATTAACAGGTTATTGTAATCAATAATATATACGATTTTACGAGACAATGTATTTAGAAAATAAGATAAGCTTCTTTCATCGTTCTGGATTAGTTAAGCTATACTAGAAAGTCCCCAAATCCCCAAAGTAATTAGCCACACAATAGGAAACAACTGGCCCCTCCTATCGTATCTCTGATGCTACGTCCAAAACCAATCTCCAGCAACAGACAATTATTACACCTGTATTTCATACATTCGCATCTCTCTCTCTCTCTCTTCTTTTTTTCTCTTTCCCCTTTCTCACTCTTTCTATTTCTCTCACTCTCTTCTCTATATCTATTTCTCTTCTCTCGCAACAGCAACGATAAACGATAAAAGTATTCCTTCGGGTGATGTTCCTTCTCAGAGTCAGTAATGATCGCCCGAGCGAGCCTTTTATTCTTTCCGTTAGAGTTCCTTTTGCTTCGTAACACATCTTTCCAATTCTTTTATTTTTATCAGTATATGCTTTTTTCTTTTTTTTTTTTTTTTTACTGAAACGAATAAAATCAAATTCTGAGACATCTACTAAAAGAAGTGTTTTAATTAAATTTGTAATACGGCCGATTACTGACTATTTTTGATAGATATTTTGATAAAATTTTCTAAAATTATATTTAACATTTTGTGTTTGCATATGTTGTGCCTTCAGAAATGCATGTATATATGTATGTATTTTTATTAATAGCAATTTAAGGTACTTTAATGCAAGAAAATTGAAGAGGATTAATGTTATATACCACGATGATCACATGTAAAAGAAATAAAACTATATTATTCATACAGTCAATAAACACAGTTCTAAAATACAAGACGCCAAATAAGTAGATGCGTTTTTAAATTTAATTCCCTATTTATTTATATCAAATCTCTATTTCACGTTGCATAAAATTAAATTTAAACGCATGATTATAATATATCATAATTAAGCAATAGAAAAGCTTCAAATATTAAATTACTCAAAACAGAAAAATAAATTAAAATTATTTTAATCATTGTGTATTACTTGTATACCGCGTGCTTTGCAAAAAGAAAATTCCAGATATAATTATATTCGATTAAAGTTAAAAATATTAAAGATGAAAAGGTAAGAGAAATTATTATGATTATTTATCGAACGTTAATTAAGTTTAATATTCGAAAAAATGCAAATCTAAATAGTTTTGACTTTATTAGCTAATAAAATACTTGTGCATTTTTTAAACGATTCAAGTATGAGGTTGACGTAAAAAGGAGATGGAATGGTCCATCATCTCCAATTACAACTACAAATTAATGACGAGCAAAAAATAATACAATAAAATATAAAATATGACTGAAGAACCATTCTCGAAAGGTTCGAACATGATGTTGAACCTTTGAAAATAATTCAATAGCCTGTAGTTGCCCTCTTGAGCCACAATTAAGTGGGGGTCTCTTCGGCATTAAGCCTCTTCTTTCTTCATTCCATGAAAACTGCATTTGGACATTTCCTACGTGCGAGCAAGATAAGATCTTTCATACTAATTTTGCAAATGAACTCGTATTTTGTTATGATTCTAATTCTCAATTATTCAAAAATTAATTTAAATTTCCTGTTTACTTTTCTAACTCGTGAACCATCAATGAACTTAGATTTCATTGATCATACATGAGCACATTTAATCGAATGTCCAAGCAGATAATATTATCCCTCGTTGACCTAATAACACTTCCCACTTTTAACGTCGAGTAATAAAATCAAATTGAAATAAATAGTGCAATAAATGTAATGCATTTTTTTGCAAAATCTTCATTTCATAATTTCGTTATTAATTTATTCGTTAATTATATCAAATATTTCTAGCTGTAAGACGAAATCGCGATAGTGCATAGTGCTAATCCTGAAATACTTAAAACTAAGTATCAAATGAATCAAAGAATTTGCGAAATTGATTCGACTCTATCTCGTTCGAGATAAAATCGAAGCAGAAATGAATCTTTTAAATGGTTGCAAATATCTTTGAATCATGATACATAATAAAGATCATAGAATAGTTACAAAATCAATTAACAAATCAAGCATAATAGAATGAAATGATCAAAATTTGTAACAATTCTGTATAAACCAGGAGGCGGAATTTCCACTCCGGAGTGGAAGCAAGAAGTCTAGTGTGCCTTTCCTGGATTCTACCTACTTAAAATTAAAGTTTTCACATTCATTCTGAGAAGTATGCTACCTGCCTGCCTATTATCCATATTTTTACCCATTTTAAGAAAAACCATACATACCCACCCACTCACTCCACGGTTCTCACACATACCACCAGGGTGCAAAAGCCTAAACTAGAGAGCATGCCCCGGGGCACCTCCGACACCCTAGTTCAACCACGTTTTATAAACTTATAGGCTAATGGGTATACGTACTTTTTGCTGAAATCGACTGCCAAGGCTAATGATTATTGCATAAAAAACTAAAGCAAAAATACAAGTATACACTAGTATATATGTATGCATACTAGTAATATACAAGTATATCAAAGTTTCCACAAATAAATGCAGTAACTCTATTATGCAAACGATTATTAAAAAAATGAGAAATATTTAATACAAATATAAGAATGAAGATAGATATGTAGAAGTAATGTTTTAAGTATTTAATGATGTATTAAATGAATAAAAAATAACTCGAAACGATGTACAGTACACATTACCTAATACGCACACACAGGTGTAAAGTAAATCGTGCAATCACTAGCACAATAACAGCCGCCAATAGGGGAAAAAACTAAAACTAAACCCACGCTAACTGTTTCTCACCCATACGTGTAACACCTGGGCACACACATACATGAGAACGCAGTAAGTATGGAAGGGGGGAGAAACGGGGGATTAGTATATTAGAAGCTGAAAAGCCTGATCTAAAAAAACATAATTAACATATATAAATATATCACAAAACGGGCTAAGGACTCTACAAGTCATTTGGTGAATAATGACTTAAACAAGCGAATGAAAAAAAAAGTTACCCCATATGAAACAATTATAATTTCGAGGTAAATATGTATTAAAAGACTCTACGATGATGATGGATATTTTTTGCAAACCTCGGATGACTCTTTCACTAAATGGCTGTTCTAATGAAAGAACTGGGCTTTGAGCCGCCACTTAACTGCCAAAGTCTATCCGTCGCGAATGAGTTTGTCTTCTTGCTCATTTATTTAAAATATCAAAGAGTATCGATTATTTATATAATATGTTAGCGACTAAATAATAATATAAAAGATTTAGTATGTAAGCTTAGTTGTATGTGTATGCGTGATGGAATGGATGGCGTGAGAGTCGCGTGTACGTTCAACGTTCTTTTTCGGGAGTTGCGCTCCGGAGAAGAGATCGGCGATTCAAAAGGAAAAGTAGTATTTTTGTTGGATGCCGGGCATCGTTTGAACTTTAGAAAAGGCAGTGTGCTGCGAGAGTGATTTCATTAGTTTTAGTTTATTATTTTTAGAGTTTCATTATTAGTCTTTAGATTATTTAGTCTTAATTAACTGTAGTTAAACATTTATAATATTAAGTAATAAACCATTCAGTTACTTTTCAAATATTGAGAGTTCGTTATATTTTCTTTGTGTGTGTGAATCATAACAATTCAGAAGTGGGATTAATAACAAAAGAAAAACTTAGTACAAAGGTTAACTAAAATAAATTTTAGTTCTCGAATTTGAATTTGAAATTGAAATTTTGGAAAACAAAAACTACGTGCGTGAGGAGGGAGTTTGATGTCTCAAGCTGCTGACGAATTTGACGCATTTGTTCAAAAACATAATTTGTCTGACCTCTTATCTGCAAAAATGTCTGCCGAAGAACAGCTAAGACAAGCTTTGGCTGAAATCGAGCGTCTACGTGCGAGAAGACAAGAAGAGCGCAACATGTATGAGCAGGAATTAGAAGAAATGAAAAGGGTTACGGCTGAAATTCAAAGAAATAGCCAGTCAGTTATGAGTCCTCAGAAAATGAATAGCGAAACATCGGAACCGTTATCGACAGCGCTTTTATCGATAGGAGATGTTATACGTCAACAATCCGAGACCTTTGAAAACCTTCAAGAAGTTCTACGTAACCTTGGACAGAGTGATCAAGGACAGATTATATCGGCAACAAACGCACAACAATTCATTCGTGAATTTTATGGGAATGAAGGTCCAGAGAAGGCGCAAGCCTGGATTAATGAGCTAATGAATACAAAAACACTGTATAATTGGACGGACGCTGTTGTTTTGAGTGTAGCAAAAGCGCGACTTAAGGGCGGCGCATGGAAATGGCTCATGACCAAGTCAACAACATTGACTACCTTTGCTGCCTTCAAGGACGCGTTTACAACGGCGTTCACATATAAGCGTTCGCGTTGCGAAAAACTAAAAGCCATGATATCCCGTGTACAAGCCCGCGATGAATTGATTCAAGATTATTTTCTTGATAAAGTCTGGCTGTGCGAAGGTTTGAATTTCGAAATAGATGACGTACGTGATGAAGTGGCCGCAGGATTATGGTCAAGGGAGTTAGCTCAACACATGCTTGGCCAAAAATATGAAAGTACTGATTCCATGTTGCAAGATTTAGTTCGAATTGAAAAGGTGCATAGCAGTCGAACTCAGCGAATTACGGAACAACGCGATCGGCGGAATTTACAAAGAGATAGTAATAGAAATAGGATTTTGAAAGCGGAAAGCGCGGGAAGCGCTCCGACTACAAGAACTGCAACTGCAACTACTAGTGCGTTTTCACTCGAAGGTCGAGAAAAATCGGCAAAGTGTTATAATTGCGGAGATATCGGGCATATTTCTCGTGCGTGTAATAAACCGAAACGCGAAATCACTTGCTTTCTTTGTAAACGTCCCGGGCATATTGCAACTCGTTGTTCACTTAATAAGTCAAATGTGGTTAACGTATTAAGTGAAGTGAATAACTCTGACGTAGGAAGTAAATTCATTCGCGAAATAAAAGTAGATTCTAAGAGTTTTACAGCGCTTATAGATATGGGAGCTACAGTATGTACGATTCGAGCGATTGCTGTTTTATGTGCCGGCTTTAAAGTAAACAATGTTCGTTCTAGTTTAGAAGGCTTTGGAGGTCAGAGAGTAGAATCTCCCGGTGTTGTTATTTTACCAATTCAGTTGGATAATTTGAAACCGCGCAATACTACATTGAGAATTGTACCTGACACAGCTCAGAAAGAAGACATAATTATAGGTCAACCATTTACCGAAGCGTCCGATATAACCTATACCCGTTACGGAAATGAACTTAAATTCTCTGACGTTAATGTAAATGAAATACAGGAATCGGCAACGTTTAAAATGCGTTCCTTAGATAATGTAAATGTAGATCCAGGAACGATTAGATTTGTAAGAGTTCAAGCTGATACTCATGAATTAGAAGTACCGATTGTAAATGATTCAAGTAAGATGAAAAATATTGAGATAAATGAGAAAATTGGCGAATCAGTATTATCGATAACCTCAGCACCTGAATTAAAACCTAGATATGAACCAATTAAATCGGAAGAAATTATAACAGATCCTAGCGTGACGACTGAACAAAAACAAAAATTATTAGATTTATTGAACACCTATAGAATTTGTATAGCTAAGGGATTGGATGAAATCGGAAAAACCGATTTAGTAACTATGGATATTGAGGTCGTTGATGATAAGCCTATTTGTTCAAGACCGTATAGATTAAATGCTAAGGATAGACACGATTTAGAAAATTTGATTGACGAGTATAAGCGAGTAGGAATTGTTACGGAGACAAATTCTAAACATGCGAGCCCTGCATTTGTCGTACGAAAGAAAGACGGATCGGCTAGAATGGTAATAGACTATAGGAAAGTTAATCAAATTACAAAACGCGTACATTTTCCAATCCCAAACCTTGATGAGTTATTACAAGAAATTTCTGAAGCTCGATATTTTATAGCCTTGGATCTTTATCTCGGTTATTTGCAGATGCCCCTTACGGAGAAAGCGAAAGAATTAACTGCGTTTATTACAGAGACCACTACCGGGCAGTTTGAAAGAGCAATGTTAGGATTGACGTGTGCGCCTATGTATTATTCTAAATTAATGGAAATAGCTTTGAGACCGGCAAAGAGAAAAAGGATTGCTTTTAACTTCTTTGATGATGCCTTTATTCATGCAACTACTTGGGATCAATTAATGCAAAATCTTGAATTTGTATTAGAATGTTTAAAGAGGGCGGGTTTGACATTGAATTTAAAGAAATGTAAATTTGGTTTATTGTGTATGGAATACTTAGGTTATATTTTCGGGAGAGGTGAACTAAAACCAGGTGATCGGAAAATCGTAGCGATCGAACAATTTCCCACACCGCGCGACAAGCATGAGATAAGACGATTTGTAGGATTAGCTAGTTTCTTTCGACGTTTCATACCGAAATTTGCAGAAGTCGCGAAACCTTTAACAGCCTTATTAAAGAATGATGTTGAATTTGAATGGACTGCTGATCACGAGACAGCATTTTTAAAAATTAAATCTTTACTTGTATCTCGACCGGTTTTGAAACTATATAATGCTAATGCGTGTAAGACGGAACTCCATACAGATGCTTCTTCTATTGGAATTGCAGGAATGTTGTTACAAGCTGATTTTGACGGAGAACCCTTAAAGCTAGTTTACGCGGTAAGCCGGTGTACGACTGAGGTTGAATCGAAGTATCATTCGAGTCGATTGGAGCTTATGGCGATAGCTTGGTCTTTGTCGCGTTTACGAACTTTTCTTATCGGATTAAAATTTACGGTAGTAACTGATTGTCAGAGTCTTGTTTATCTAAATGCTTGGAAGACTAAAAATGCGCAAATTTCACGATGGATGGGAGAGATATCCGAATTTGATTTAGAGATAAAACATAAACGAGGCGAGTTGATGCAGCACGTTGATGCGTTATCAAGGGCGCCCGTTGTAGACGTTGAATCCGAACATCGCATAAATATTATTAAAGAAATTAAAACGAAGGAAGATGAAATTCTCGTATTTCAACGATCCGATCCAGCTATTTTAGCGCAAATAAATATATTAAGGAAACCTGACAAGGAAAGAACTCGATTAGAAAATAGTGTTGTAAAAGATCTAGTTTTACGAGATGGTTTATTATTTAAGGAAGTAGTAAGAGATGATAAGGTAGTTGAATTGTTCGTGATACCGAAAGCTATGCGAAAATATTTAGTCATCAAATATCACGATCTAAACAGTCATTTCGGGGTTACTAAAACGGTAAAACGTATCGAACAATATTATTATTTTCCTCGGTTAAGACGATACGTAAGAATGCATATTAAAAACTGTCTGGAATGTATCTTAGCGAAGCGTAAAGTCGGACCAGGAGAAGGTGAATTACACCCGATTCCACCAGGAAAGAGACCGTTTGAAATTATTCATGTCGACCACGTTGGACCCTTTCCGACTACTCCAAGAGGAAACAAATTTATTTTAGGAATAATCGATAATCTGACAAAATTCGTTGTTTTTGAACCTGTGAAAAATGTAACAGGCCTTGTGACAGTAAGAAAAATGGAAGAATTTGTTGATAGATTCGGAGCACCTGTGCGAATTGTATCCGACAGGGGAACATCTTTTACCTCCCATCTGTTTCAAGAGTTTTGCTTGACACACGGTATTAAACATACTCTTAACTCAAGTAGGCATCCACAAGCCAATGGATTAATAGAGAGAATGAACCAAACCTTAGTACCGTCTTTAAGGATCGGTGAACACCCTGATTGGGATAAAAATGTTAAAAGGGTCGAACGCGATATTAACGGAACAGTTAGTGCAGCAACTGGGAAGGAACCGTTCAAAGCGTTATTCGGTTATTTACCACGTTTTAAGGATAGAAATCTTAGAGAACTAACAGCGAATTGCGAAGATTATAATCAACCTAACGAGATTCAGTCCAAAATTCGCAAAAATATTGAGTTAGAGCAACAAAAGTATAAAAATTACCATGATAAAAATAGATTGAAGAATATTAATTATAAAGTAGGCGATATTGTGTACATGAAGCGAAATCCTATAGCTACTGGAGAATCTACGAAACTCCAAAATGTCTTTAGTGGACCGTTAGTTATTGTAGAAGTTGGACCGAGCGATACATATAGGGTTAAGAAACTGAACGAATCAGGAGATCGTGGGTATATAACAACAGCGAATGTGAACCAATTGAAAATATGGCGAGGCTATGAAAGTGACGATTCCGAGAACTTTGAAAACGATAGCGATAGCGAAACACAATCCGATGATAATTTAGAAATAAGGAATGAAAACAAAAATATAACTCCTGATGTAGACAATGTATCGATGGAACCAGAGAATCCGGTTACTATTAACGAAATTGAAAAGAATGTGAATGAGCGGCCTGTACGAAATCGACGTAAACCCGAGTATCTGTAAGAATACCTAGTGTAAGAATTATTTTATATCAGCGATTATTGTACAAAGCGTAACGTTGTAAATTTCTTTTCTGTCCTAACGCAAAAAAAAATTGGATGTAAAATGTTTGGAGACCAAACAAACGTAGAATGGCCGAATGTTAGCGACTAAATAATAATATAAAAGATTTAGTATGTAAGCTTAGTTGTATGTGTATGCGTGATGGAATGGATGGCGTGAGAGTCGCGTGTACGTTCAACGTTCTTTTTCGGGAGTTGCGCTCCGGAGAAGAGATCGGCGATTCAAAAGGAAAAGTAGTATTTTTGTTGGATGCGGGCATCGTTTGAACTTTAGAAAAGGCAGTGTGCTGCGAGAGTGATTTCATTAGTTTTAGTTTATTAGTTTTAGAGTTTCATTATTAGTCTTTAGATTATTTAGTCTTAATTAACTGTAGTTAAACATTTATAATATTAAGTAATAAACCATTCAGTTACTTTTCAAATATTGAGAGTTCGTTATATTTTCTTTGTGTGTGTGAATCATAACAAATATCAATAGATTATTCTCGATTAGATAAACTATGTACGAAGCAATGCATGTAAGACATTTATTACATACTTTTCTGGACGAAAACGAGTAAATTAATGCTCGATTTCATAACTACTGACCACGAACAAAACACGTAATAAAAAAGAGAGTGCATTCATTAATTGAATTATTAATTAAATGAATTTAACCGATGAGACAAGAAAACCTATCATGAACTAATAATAAAACATACAATAAAATATACAATTTTCATGAGTAACTCCTAAAAAGGAATTACCTATGTGCTCGTCAATAATTTATTTAAATAATTACAACCAGTAACTCGTGCCGATTTGGACCTTTCATCCTCGGCATGGTTGAGCACTGGAGGGACTTTAAATAAAAACTCACGGTTTAAGAAGTTCTGCGATGGCTCCAAAACACTCCTACTTCGCAGCAAGTATTGTAGTCTGACGATGGAAGACGATACCCGATTTGCCATTGAAGAAGATCCATCGAAGATCCATCCAAAATCCATAGAAGATCCACCGAAGAATTCATCCAACATCTTTGAAAGGAAGAGAATCACCATGGTTATATCTGTAAAATAAAATAGAACAAAACGATAAGTTATCTAGAATATTATCAAAAATCATATAAAATAAAATCGAATAAAATGTAGATAAAAATGAATACTTACAATGCATTCCAATGAGATGCAGCTCTATTGCATCACGGTGATGCACCTCACGTGAGTCTAAAAACGCGGTATAAATGAAAATAAGAAACTATAGATGAGTTTCTTATCGCGATACCGAAATTTTATTATACGACGAACAACACTGACTCTAATTCGCGTTTGATTTTAACTTATTAGTTGCCCGATCACTGATTCTACAACTAATTCAAGAGACTGCATTGCACGCAGTTTGATGATACCACCATAAACACTACACATATTGCTTCGCGCACGATTGCAATCTGAAACAGAAATAATAAACAATACTATTAATATTATTACTATTACAGAAAATCATAAAAATTTTTGAGGAATTATTTAATACAAAAATAAACTCACTTTAAATCTTTATTGATGAATGCACAATGGGTTTCCTATCCTTAGGATGACGATGACAATGCACAAATAATGACTATAAAACTGCGTTACAAGCAATTAATTCAATTAACACTAGATTTATGGACTGAGCAAATGTGATTCAATTCAAACTTTTTTATTACATATATATAAAATAGAAATATTTTAATTAATTGTAATTTAATAAAACTTAAATTTAATTAATTTTAAAGTAGAATATTTTTTAAAAATATATGTTAATTTTTAATGCTATAATGAAATATGCATAAATATTAATTCCTCTCCTCTACCCACTTTTTCATTTAAACAATGTTTGTAAATTTTTAAAAAATAGTGAACAAATCTAGTGTTAAACGAATTTCTAAATTAATTTAATTAATAAAATGTGAATACCATTCCAACGATGATCTGAAACACAAATAAAAACAAAATTATATAAATTGTTGTTATATCAAAATTACTATAATTATTGAGAAAATGTTTAATATAAAAATTGACTTACGTTTTTTCTTCATTGATGAATGCACGATGGGTTTCCTACCCTTACGATGATGATGAGCACACGTTTAAACTGAATAAAAGAAACTTGCGAGTTTCTTAACCGAGCAAACGAAACTTTAACATGCGACAATCAACTCTGAATCTACTTGTCGACTTTTTTATATTTTATTTTAACACGATGCAACACACGAGAACCTCATTGCCTACGCGCTCGATTGCAATGATTTTCTGAAACAAAAAAAAAGAAAAAGAACAATTAATATCATTGTTGTAATAAAAATCAATTGAAATTATCATAGAAATGTTTGATAGTAAAAAATACTTACTTTTAGTCTTCGTTGATGACTGCAGGATGGGTATCCTACCCTTAGGATGACGATGTATAAAATAAAATTGAATAAAAAGTCTGAAAAGCTGAAACATACTAAAGACTATATTACAATATTTCCTGTAAATCATTTCTGAAGGCATGGCACACATTAAAACCATTGAATATTTTTGATAAAATATTCAATGGTAAATAGAAAGAAATAATTTAATAATTCTATGAGAGTTGACATAATTAAAAGTTAAAGTTATTAAATATTTGTGAAATTGATCAAAGTATGCAACTATTTGCTTGCAATATTACATATCAAGTATGTAATGTACGTATAAATAATAATTAAAAATCATTAAAGTTGTCTAAATAAAACAGTAATTGTATCAGCAAACTCAATTAAGAGTAACATAAAAAATAAACCAGATTTTATACCATTCTATGCAATGAAAAACTTTTTAAACTATTAAAATCAAAAAGATAACGTTAAAAATAAAATTATTAAATAATTTATTACGCTTTATTTTCGTTCATGTTGTCTCGTTGAAAGATAGAAAGCGAATAGGAAGTATGTTACTACGTAACCTTGGTAGAGGAGATCTCGGGAGTGTCGAACGCTCGGCTATTATACCTATGTTATCGGCTGTTTATGTTTTGTCGTCGGAAATTCGACGAAGAAAATTCCTCGAGAAATTCCTGGAAATAAAAATACACATTTATAATAACCTATATGTCGAGTGTATTGTTTTCTTATTCTTCCTCTTTCTCTCTCTCTCTCTCTCTCTCTCTCTCTCTCTCACTCCTTCTCTCTCACTCTTTCTGTAGTATTTCTATATGCTTATATGCTTATACTTAAAAAAAAATAATGCTCACCTCGCCGTATATGGAGAAGATAAAAAAAGTTGCCACAAGATTAAAAGGTTAGTAAATTCGTGTTGCAACTCTCCCCATGCTCAGAAAGCAAAAAAACAGTAAAATATGAAAAAAATCTTGGATATAACATTCATTATATATCATTTAATATATAACAGGAAGGTGTACGTAAGAATATTAATTGAAACAATTACCTGAAATTAACGGGATAACAAAATCCGCTGCAACAAGTATACAGATGACAGATTAAAAAATTCGAAAGATTCGCCATATTGATGTGCATGAAACAGGCGCATAAGACTGGCGCGAAAATACTGCATGCGCGAAAATGATGCGCAGTAGATCTTCTTTCCACCTATAATAAAGAAAAATTTCGAATGATTAAAAATACGATATAGAAGCATAAAAATTGTCAAAATATACTCAAAAAATCAAAATTGATCCTTATATCCTTTATATATTATAATAGAAAGGTGTAAACCTTACAAAATATCTTTTAATTACCTTATCTTAACGGGACGATGACACTTCGATGTGTTCTCCACGAATGACGCCAGGAAACTAAAGAATTCGGACGAAAGACTGGCTGTGATTGGCTAATTCATTTTTTTGAACATGAAAAGGGTCATCACAGCTTCTTACACGGATGGAATTTGTCCTTCTTCATGACCACGCTGGTCAAACTACATATGATAATTTATTTAATAAATAAATTAAAAATCATTTCTTGTTTTCTAATAAATGTACACGTAACTTATAAATATTCTAAAAATGATGAATAGAATAAAGACAATGTAGACATTAAGAAATCTTTGTCGTTTTGCACAAAAGAACACAATCGTATAGAAGAGAATTGACGATATAAAAATGTCTAATATAAAATGCAGCATATGAAAGAATAAATTCCCAAAATCTGTATTGATAAAGAATCTATAATGTATAGAATACAAAGAATGCAGAATAAAACATTATCTCATGGCACTCGAGAAAACCATCATGTAGAATAGGAACTTTGTCAAAGAATTTCGCAAAACAATTGACAATCTATCACTTGCCATTCGTATAAAAATAATCGAAAATAAACATAATCGCTTGCTAACAGTAGAAAAGTCCCTATTATTTGTATCAATAACGTAAAAATACGCCTTTATGGTATATAATATTTATAAGTTACGTGTACATTTATTAGAAAACAAGAAATGATTTTTAATTTATTTATTAAATAAATTATCATATGTAGTTTGACCAGCGTGGTCATGAAGAAGGACAAATTCCATCCGTGTAAGAAGCTGTGATGACCCTTTTCATGTTCAAAAAAATGAATTAGCCAATCACAGCCAGTCTTTCGTCCGAATTCTTTAGTTTCCTGGCGTCATTCGTGGAGAACACATCGAAGTGTCATCGTCCCGTTAAGATAAGGTAATTAAAAGATATTTTGTAAGGTTTACACCTTTCTATTATAATATATAAAGGATATAAGGATCAATTTTGATTTTTTGAGTATATTTTGACAATTTTTATGCTTCTATATCGTATTTTTAATCATTCGAAATTTTTCTTTATTATAGGTGGAAAGAAGATCTACTGCGCATCATTTTCGCGCATGCAGTATTTTCGCGCCAGTCTTATGCGCCTGTTTCATGCACATCAATATGGCGAATCTTTCGAATTTTTTTAATCTGTCATCTGTATACTTGTTGCAGCGGATTTTGTTATCCCGTTAATTTCAGGTAATTGTTTCAATTAATATTCTTACGTACACCTTCCTGTTATATATTAAATGATATATAATGAATGTTATATCCAAGATTTTTTTCATATTTTACTGTTTTTTTGCTTTCTGAGCATGGGGAGAGTTGCAACACGAATTTACTAACCTTTTAATCTTGTGGCAACTTTTTTTATCTTCTCCATATACGGCGAGGTGAGCATTATTTTTTTTTAAGTATAAGCATATAAGCATATAGAAATACTACAGAAAGAGTGAGAGAGAAGGAGTGGAGAGAGAGAGAGAGAGAGAGAGAGAGAGAGAGAAAGAGGAAGAATAAGAAAACAATACACTCGACATATAGGTTATTATAAATGTGTATTTTTATTTCCAGGAATTTCTCGAGGAATTTTCTTCGTCGAATTTCCGACGACAAAACGTAAACAGCCGATAACATAGGTATAATAGCCGAGCGTTCGACACTCCCGAGATCTCCTCTACCAAGGTTACGTAGTAACATACTTCCTATTCGCTTTCTATCTTTCAACGAGACAACATGAACGAAAATAAAGCGTATTAAATTATTTAATAATTTTATTTTTAACGTTATCTTTTTGATTTTAATAGTTTAAAAAGTTTTTCATTGCATAGAATGGTATAAAATCTGGTTTATTTTTTATGTTACTCTTAATTGAGTTTGCTGATACAATTACTGTTTTATTTAGACAACTTTAATGATTTTTAATTATTATTTATACGTACATTACATACTTGATATGTAATATTGCAAGCAAATAGTTGCATACTTTGATCAATTTCACAAATATTTAATAACTTTAACTTTTAATTATGTCAACTCTCATAGAATTATTAAATTATTTCTTTCTATTTACCATTGAATATTTTATCAAAAATATTCAATGGTTTTAATGTGTGCCATGCCTTCAGAAATGATTTACAGGAAATATTGTAATATAGTCTTTAGTATGTTTCAGCTTTTCAGACTTTTTATTCAATTTTATTTTATACATCGTCATCCTAAGGGTAGGATACCCATCCTGCAGTCATCAACGAAGACTAAAAGTAAGTATTTTTTACTATCAAACATTTCTATGATAATTTCAATTGATTTTTATTACAACAATGATATTAATTGTTCTTTTTCTTTTTTTTTGTTTCAGAAAATCATTGCAATCGAGCGCGTAGGCAATGAGGTTCTCGTGTGTTGCATCGTGTTAAAATAAAATATAAAAAAGTCGACAAGTAGATTCAGAGTTGATTGTCGCATGTTAAAGTTTCGTTTGCTCGGTTAAGAAACTCGCAAGTTTCTTTTATTCAGTTTAAACGTGTGCTCATCATCATCGTAAGGGTAGGAAACCCATCGTGCATTCATCAATGAAGAAAAAACGTAAGTCAATTTTTATATTAAACATTTTCTCAATAATTATAGTAATTTTGATATAACAACAATTTATATAATTTTGTTTTTATTTGTGTTTCAGATCATCGTTGGAATGGTATTCACATTTTATTAATTAAATTAATTTAGAAATTCGTTTAACACTAGATTTGTTCACTATTTTTTAAAAATTTACAAACATTGTTTAAATGAAAAAGTGGGTAGAGGAGAGGAATTAATATTTATGCATATTTCATTATAGCATTAAAAATTAACATATATTTTTAAAAAATATTCTACTTTAAAATTAATTAAATTTAAGTTTTATTAAATTACAATTAATTAAAATATTTCTATTTTATATATATGTAATAAAAAAGTTTGAATTGAATCACATTTGCTCAGTCCATAAATCTAGTGTTAATTGAATTAATTGCTTGTAACGCAGTTTTATAGTCATTATTTGTGCATTGTCATCGTCATCCTAAGGATAGGAAACCCATTGTGCATTCATCAATAAAGATTTAAAGTGAGTTTATTTTTGTATTAAATAATTCCTCAAAAATTTTTATGATTTTCTGTAATAGTAATAATATTAATAGTATTGTTTATTATTTCTGTTTCAGATTGCAATCGTGCGCGAAGCAATATGTGTAGTGTTTATGGTGGTATCATCAAACTGCGTGCAATGCAGTCTCTTGAATTAGTTGTAGAATCAGTGATCGGGCAACTAATAAGTTAAAATCAAACGCGAATTAGAGTCAGTGTTGTTCGTCGTATAATAAAATTTCGGTATCGCGATAAGAAACTCATCTATAGTTTCTTATTTTCATTTATACCGCGTTTTTAGACTCACGTGAGGTGCATCACCGTGATGCAATAGAGCTGCATCTCATTGGAATGCATTGTAAGTATTCATTTTTATCTACATTTTATTCGATTTTATTTTATATGATTTTTGATAATATTCTAGATAACTTATCGTTTTGTTCTATTTTATTTTACAGATATAACCATGGTGATTCTCTTCCTTTCAAAGATGTTGGATGAATTCTTCGGTGGATCTTCTATGGATTTTGGATGGATCTTCGATGGATCTTCTTCAATGGCAAATCGGGTATCGTCTTCCATCGTCAGACTACAATACTTGCTGCGAAGTAGGAGTGTTTTGGAGCCATCGCAGAACTTCTTAAACCGTGAGTTTTTATTTAAAGTCCCTCCAGTGCTCAACCATGCCGAGGATGAAAGGTCCAAATCGGCACGAGTTACTGGTTGTAATTATTTAAATAAATTATTGACGAGCACATAGGTAATTCCTTTTTAGGAGTTACTCATGAAAATTGTATATTTTATTGTATGTTTTATTATTAGTTCATGATAGGTTTTCTTGTCTCATCGGTTAAATTCATTTAATTAATAATTCAATTAATGAATGCACTCTCTTTTTTATTACGTGTTTTGTTCGTGGTCAGTAGTTATGAAATCGAGCATTAATTTACTCGTTTTCGTCCAGAAAAGTATGTAATAAATGTCTTACATGCATTGCTTCGTACATAGTTTATCTAATCGAGAATAATCTATTGATATTATATAAATAATCGATACTCTTTGATATTTTAAATAAATGAGCAAGAAGACAAACTCATTCGCGACGGATAGACTTTGGCAGTTAAGTGGCGGCTCAAAGCCCAGTTCTTTCATTAGAACAGCCATTTAGTGAAAGAGTCATCCGAGGTTTGCAAAAAATATCCATCATCATCGTAGAGTCTTTTAATACATATTTACCTCGAAATTATAATTGTTTCATATGGGGTAACTTTTTTTTCATTCGCTTGTTTAAGTCATTATTCACCAAATGACTTGTAGAGTCCTTAGCCCGTTTTGTGATATATTTATATATGTTAATTATGTTTTTTTAGATCAGGCTTTTCAGCTTCTAATATACTAATCTCCCGTTTCTCCCCCCATACTTTCTGCGTTCTCATCTATGCGTGTGCCCAGGTGTTACACGTATGGGTGAGAAACAGTTAGCGTGGGTTTAGTTTTAATTTTTTCCCCTATTAGCGGCTGTTATTGTGCTAGTGATTGCACGATGTACTTTACACCTGTGTGTGCGTATTAGGTAGTGTGTATTGTACATCGTTTCGCGTTATTTTTTATTCATTTAATACATCATTAAATACTTAAAACATTACTTCTACATATCTATCTTCATTCTTATATTTGTATTAAATATTTCTCATTTTTTTAATAATCGTTTGCATAATAGAGTTACTGCATTTATTTGTGGAAACTTTGATATACTTGTATATTACTAGTATGCATACATATATACTAGTGTATACTTGTATTTTTGCTTTAGTTTTTTATGCAATAATCATTAGCCTTGGCAGTCGATTTCAGCAAAAAGTACGTATACCCATTAGCCTATAAGTTTATAAAACGTGGTTGAACTAGGGTGTCGGAGGTGCCCCGGGGCATGCTCTCTAGTTTAGGCTTTTGCACCCTGGTGGTATGTGTGAGAACCGTGGAGTGAGTGGGTGGGTATGTATGGTTTTTCTTAAAATGGGTAAAAATATGGATAATAGGCAGGCAGGTAGCATACTTCTCAGAATGAATGTGAAAACTTTAATTTTAAGTAGGTAGAATCCAGGAAAGGCACACTAGACTTCTTGCTTCCACTCCGGAGTGGAAATTCCGCCTCCTGGTTTATACAGAATTGTTACAAATTTTGATCATTTCATTCTATTATGCTTGATTTGTTAATTGATTTTGTAACTATTCTATGATCTTTATTATGTATCATGATTCAAAGATATTTGCAACCATTTAAAAGATTCATTTCTGCTTCGATTTTATCTCGAACGAGATAGAGTCGAATCAATTTCGCAAATTCTTTGATTCATTTGATACTTAGTTTTAAGTATTTCAGGATTAGCACTATGCACTATCGCGATTTCGTCTTACAGCTAGAAATATTTGATATAATTAACGAATAAATTAATAACGAAATTATGAAATGAAGATTTTGCAAAAAAATGCATTACATTTATTGCACTATTTATTTCAATTTGATTTTATTACTCGACGTTAAAAGTGCGAAGTGTTATTAGGTCAACGAGGGATAATATTATCTGCTTGGACATTCGATTAAATGTGCTCATGTATGATCAATGAAATCTAAGTTCATTGATGGTTCACGAGTTAGAAAAGTAAACGGGAAATTTAAATTAATTTTTGAATAATTGAGAATTAGAATCATAACAAAATACGAGTTCATTTGCAAAATTAGTATGAAAGATCTTATCTTGCTCGCACGTAGGAAATGTCCAAATGCAGTTTTCATGGAATGAAGAAAGAAGAGGCTTAATGCCGAAGAGACCCCCACTTAATTGTGGCTCAAGAGGGCAACTACAGGCTATTGAATTATTTTCAAAGGTTCAACATCATGTTCGAACCTTTCGAGAATGGTTCTTCAGTCATATTTTATATTTTATTGTATTTTTTTTTGCTCGTCATTAATTTGTAGTTGTAATTGGAGATGATGGATCATTCCATCTCCTTTTTACGTCAACCTCATACTTGAATCGTTTAAAAAATGCACAAGTATTTTATTAGCTAATAAAGTCAAAACTATTTAGATTTGCATTTTTTCGAATATTAAACTTAATTAACGTTCGATAAATAATCATAATAATTTCTCTTACCTTTTCATCTTTAATATTTTTAACTTTAATCGAATATAATTATATCTGGAATTTTCTTTTTGCAAAGCACGCGGTATACAAGTAATACACAATGATTAAAATAATTTTAATTTATTTTTCTGTTTTGAGTAATTTAATATTTGAAGCTTTGCTATTGCTTAATTATGATATATTATAATCATGCGTTTAAATTTAATTTTATGCAACGTGAAATAGAGATTTGATATAAATAAATAGGGAATTAAATTTAAAAACGCATCTACTTATTTGGCGTCTTGTATTTTAGAACTGTGTTTATTGACTGTATGAATAATATAGTTTTATTTCTTTTACATGTGATCATCGTGGTATATAACATTAATCCTCTTCAATTTTCTTGCATTAAAGTACCTTAAATTGCTATTAATAAAAATACATACATATATACATACATTTCTGAAGGCACAACATATGCAAACACAAAATTTTACATATAATTTTTGAATTAGTTGTAAAATCAATGGTTGAGTATTTTATAAATTACTATTAAACGCGAATTTTAGAATCAGTTTTTATTGCCGTATAATTAATCTGCTGTTTCGTGTTAAAAAACTTTTCTGTAGTTTCTTATTTTTGTATATACCGCGTTATCAAATTAACGCTAGATGCATCATCATAATGCTATTGTTTGCCTATACATCCCATTTGAATGCATTATAAGTATTCTTTTTTTATATCTATTTTATATAGTTTTGAATCATTTGATAGATAACTTATTTGTTTTTTCTATTTTATGGTAATGATATGATGACAATTTTGCATCCTTTTTTAAGATGTGAAATGGATTCTTTAATGGATCTTTTGTGGATCTTCTTCAATAGCAAATCGAGGAACTTTCTAATTGTCATATTACATTACTTGTTGTGATGTTGTAGTATTAAGGATCCATCACAGAGCTTGTAATTTCAATTGGGGTAATATAATAGTTGGTAAGGAGTGAGTACAAAAATGTAAATTTCTTTCGGTGCTCAATCATGCCAAGTATGGTTGATCTTAATCGGCAAGAGCTACTGGTTATAATTATTTATTATAAATAAATTATATACGAGCACATTAGTAATTTCTTTGTAATTGTTTATTAAAATTGTATTTGCTATTATTTATTTTATTAGTTCAGAATAGGGTTTTCTTGTGTGATTAGTTAAATTAATTTAATTAATAGTACAATTAATGCATGTACTCTTTTCTCTTCGTGTTTTCCTTGCATTAGTAGTGGTAAAATTAAGCATGGATTTACTTGATTTAATTTGTTGATTTCTTATAATCTCTACATGGTCCAATAAATAAAGAAAGTATGGCAATCGATATCGATTAATCCCTAGTTTCCTAAGGCTGTTTACGCAAAGCGTGTATCGGTAGGCACGGAAAACACAAAGCAGTGAGGAGAGTGGTTGTCACGTGTCAACGTGCTTATCTCTCATGTAATATCGTAGGCAAGCATCACTTAAGTGGTAGCTCCCTAGTATTGTATACACCGGGAAGACAATTCAAACTACTCTGGGAGTAGTTACCGGTCAGTTTATGCAGAGTTCATGAGCTCTTGCGGATGATGAACGATGGTGAAGGTGGGTGGTGTGGGAATTGAGAGAATGAGAGGGAGAGTGAAAGGGTGGGTGTGAGTTAGGGGTGAATGATAGAAGATGGCCGAAGAGGATAGGGGAGGAAACACACTTGCGCACGCGACAAGTGGCGTATATGTAGCAATTTACTGTGTAAAGCAGTATGGTTAACACATACGAACCTGTTCGATACCTATTTCTGACCATCAAAGAGAATTCCACGCTTTGTGATAAAGTCGATGTTAGCATAGTTAAAACGTCATTGCGTTATCGTCGTCCTAGTTCGTATAACTACAGTTCTCCTAGAGCAAGGCTTTTGATCGTTGTTCTCCCACGTGCTTTAGGTGTTTCAAACGGTGACATGACAGTACCTAGGGATAGGTTCTTTCCTTTATCATTTTTAGATATTGCTAATTATTTGACCACCTATTTTTAAATTTTTTTTATTTTTTGTTATTTGTCTTTTTTATTAGGTCGTTCAATGTGAATTCTTTTCTTTTTCTTAAAATTAATAATATCGTTTGTTTTGTTATTTTATTGACTTTTATACAATTCGTTCTACTCTCAATAGATAAAGGAAAGAAGCAGTATTGTTCATGTAAAACTTATTGAGAAAAGAGCAAGAAACTTTCAAGATTCCGTAATAATTGTTTTGTAATAAAAAATTAGCCGAGATTAAGTGATCATTTTCTCTTACTCTCTCTTTCTATTTCTCTCTCTCTCTCTCTCTCTCTGTTTAACGATCGAATTTCTATTCTATATTCTGCATTCCGGATCATATTCCGCATTGCGGTCACAAGTGCCTTTAATCCTACATCGACGTGAATCTCGTGGAACACGTCGTTGCCTACTGCTAGTACACTCTACTACTATTACTGCTACTATTACATGCCACTACTACTATCTACTACTACTAGTACCTACCTTGGAAATATAACATTCATGAGGGATTCCGTTGGAGAATGCAATTTTAATGGGCCAAGACTCCGCGAGTGAGGGCTTGCATTTATACCGACATTCTCTCTTTCTTACTCACGTACTCCTTAATCACGCACTCACGTACGAATAATTGATGCCAAGACAGCGTAGAGTAGAACAGTGAACGGCGGTGATGTATCATTGGTTCGAAGGCTACCCTTAGGAACGATCTCGAGCGAGCCATTTTTCTATCCGTTTTGTTGGTCAAAAGGGGATGGTAGGAGGAGGAGGAGGAGGAGGAGGAAAAGGAGGAGGTTTCGGTATTTTAGTAGCATGGTCAGCATTTTCTTTCTATTTTTTTGTTATTCTTTCTATATTTTTTATTCAAAGATATATTTCTTTGGGGTTAAGGTTAAAGGAAAATTTAATAGTCGACTTGATTCTCTTAACGACTATACTTTACGAGATCTTTCCTTGAAAATCGCGAGTCGAGTTCTTGTTGTCCCAGCAATATCTACCTAAAGATACTAATTTCTACTCTTCCTATTCCACCCTCTTCTTCTTCTTCTTCTTCTTCTGCTCTATACATTCTCCTTTCGTATGTATACTCTACCCTGGAACTCGCAGAATGCGTATAACTTAACTCGGCATAACTTCGTGCCACCCGCGAAACCATTAAGGACGGTTTATATTACCTCGCGGGTATATCGTAGCGCATTAGCTGATTAGCATATATTTTTGGCCCATTAGCATATGCATACGTGATTCGCGTGAGAAAAGTACATTCGTGATATTATTGGAACACTCGTCGACAAATCGATCAACGCGCTTTTATTATTATTATATCCTACAAAAGATAACGAAGTATATATATATATTTTTTTTTACGCAATAAATTTCTTTCATTTCCTAATAAATATTCTCTCTTTTTTTACTTAGTTTTGTTTTTAAGAAAATCAATTGCATCAGTAATTGTGGATTAACAATAAGTTATAAAATTGACAACATTTATTTTATGATTTACTTTGTAATATTAAATAAAATATAATATAATTTTTTTCCATTTTTTTACTTTATCATAATTACCGATACGATAAGAGTTAATCATAAAAGTGATAATATTATCTTTGAAATCAAGTAACATAAAAAAATATTGAGAAAGATATAAAAAAAAATATGACATTATGAAATATTTCTTTTTTAGTATATATTTATCATCTGTTTAATAGATACTTAACTCTTAAAAGAAGACATTCAATTTCGCAGAGTATATGATCATTTTTCTGAGTTACTGTGCGTACATATTTCCAGTATCGATAAGAGGGCCATTTGTACTGTGAACTCGATGTCGATCTATAAGACGCTTTCACGGCTCGAGAAAAGGGCAGATAAAACAGATATAAATGTCGAAACGATCGAGTAATAGCAGTAGTAACATCAACAGCAATACGTACAGCATTAGGAGTTGTTGGTTGCAGGGTTTGCTTTACTCTAAGGTATCTTCTTCAAATGTCATTTTATCGAAGGATGCTGTTATGTTTTTCATTTGCCTCAATATGAATAGAAAATATCAATGTTAAGTCCTTTGACAACTTCATTCAACTGCTATTTCTTTTTTGCTAATACTTTTATAATGGCTTCAACGTTTACGAGTAAAAGCTCGATCGAGTGCGTAAAATATGTATCTTACACATACACACACACACACGTATATACATATTCAATTAAGAGAATTGAAACATATTTTTTCAAAGTAAAACTCAGTTCAAAGGAAACGATCGAGCGAGCGTTCATCGATTTTGATACTTAATGATTCTCAAAGTAGAAAGGACAATGGTTTTGAGCGGCTGTTATACTTTCCGCGAAAGCTTTACCGTGAGCTGCGGTAAAACGGCGTGTTTGGAGGAAACAAAAAAAAATTGGAGCACTGTGCTTGACACCCGTACACCGAATTCGGTGAAATCCACCCTCAGCCCACTCTTTCTCTCTTTCCTTCTCTCTCTCTTTCCTTCTCTCTCTCTTCCTTTCTCACCCTTTCTATCCCTCTCTCCCTTTCTATCCCTCTTTTCAGAGCAACAGCAGCTCTCACTTCGATTCCCGCAACGAGTCCTCTGTAAAATTACCTACCACAGCCTGGCGTTGAGGTTTTGCGGTGCGGAGAGCTTTACTTCGCGTATATTCATATATATATATATATATATATATATACATACACATGTGTATTTTATATATCTATATCTATCTATATCTATATCTATATATATACAACGTATACCGATACACCGTGAATTCGGCCCAATTTTACATGCAATTTCGACGTTGGAAGGGGCGTACAGTACGGCAAGGCTTTTTAATTATAACTACCTCTCGTACTGCGGAATATTAACCGGAAATAATTATATGGTTACAGTATCTTTAGACCTATTGCTTTCTTTATTTCAATCATATGATTCGAGACGGAGAAAGGGAAAGAGTGTGAGAGATGATTACTAAATATTCCCTGATAAATTTCAAAGATTTTCTCTTTTACAGTTTTTTGAACATCGTAAAATATGATTACTTATAAGGTTCAGAAAAATAGGAAAATTTGATTTTCTTCTTTGAAAGCTTTTCGTTGTTTGGACATTTTCTTCTGGGAGTAATCCTGAATAAACGTATGTACATATATTCTTACATATGCATGCTGTTTAAGGGAGAGAGGAAAGAGGAAAGAGAATGTATATAGCGAATAGTTATGTTGGTATTCTTCTTGGATAGTCAGTTGTACTTACGTACGTATCATATAGTAACAATGTTGTATCTGACTTCGTTACATTCGACCAAAGAGATGCTAGCTAGTTAGTTAGCTTTAGCTAGCTAGTCGTGTGTTGTAACTCAAGGAAAGGACGATTCGTTTCCATTAAGTGCACCACAGCATGATCACCCCACGAGAGTCGTCCGCGTAGTTTGGCGTACGCGCCGAATTAAGTCGTTAATGCCAAGTGTCTCTCGCTGCCAGGTACACTCTCCAGGCGTATTCAACGACAGAAATTTCCGAAATTACAAAGTTTCCTTACGTATACACGATAGAAACGTTGGCATAGAAGGAGTATAGCTAACGGGGAAGAGACTGAACCTGATGCTCCTGGGCATGCTCCTGCATATTCTCTTTAATAATCGAATTTCCTAGATAAACTTTCGACGTCCTTAATATCTTCCGAATCGTCCAAACTATCATCCTTTTGTTATCGTTATAGGTTATTACCCTTTGATTATTTAAACACGCGTGAACTCGACTATGGCTCTTGAAGATTGGATTTATTTCATAGATAATGTTTAAACGGATATTGGATTAAGGAAAGTGATTGTGGTTTTTATTATTTTTTTAATATGACACCGATATTTCTTGTTTTTCTTATTCTCATATTCTATATCATAGTAAAGGGTTATATATTATTGTAAAGTGTTAGGTCTAATTGGACTTAAGATAGTAAAGGATTAATGAATGTTAATATGTATTTAATTAAATAGATGATATTTCGTAAATTTACTTACTTGGATAGATTTTAATGAGTGAGAATGAAGGAATAAGAAAATATCCAAAGCGATCGTGAAAATTTCCCTTAACTGTCATCGTATATTCTCCGATGTATTTTTCATGGGGCCAATTTTGGCTTGGTCCGAAATTTGTAATTCCTTTGAGCCATCTTCTGGTGAGGTAGAAGCGGAAGGAACTACCCCGTGCATTATCATTTATATGAAATCCTTTGCGCGTCCTTATGCATAGTCATTATCCTGGCGCTTTTTCCTGTTCGTACGTTGGTCCAGGTCGGTCCGGTTGAGAAACAAGTGGGGTTAATTCAATAGGATGCTTCGCGAGATCGAACTAAGCGTAGGTACGTAATTTAAAACGAGTTTTAAAGTTAACACAAAAGTTAGTTTCACAAGCGTGATTCACATGATTTCCTTGATACTATCAATACTTCCTCATTTATTATTTATCATTATTTCAGATAAAAATCTAAATCAAAGTATTCCAATAGAGAGGACATTTGCACCTGACAAACATTGCCACCGCGCGCAGTTGATATACACAAAGTTAGATATAGGATAGCAGAGACACGAAAAAGAGATATTATTAAATTCGACACATATATTTCAAGCATCGGCTCGCATTCGACAACAGAGGCATATTCCAATTTTATGTATCCTACCTACGTTTTATATTTTTCTCTACCGGTATTTTATTCGTACGGTCTGGGGAAAAAAGTATAGAAATTTGTATAAACGATTTTGCCAGCGGTAACAGGAAAACATTTTTATTGTTATAACGTTCCAATCTTTTTTCTCCCTCTCTCTTTTTTCCCCGTTTTGTACGTTTTACTTTTTTTTGTTTATTAAATGCGAAGTCCTTTGGGTTGCGCAGCATCATGCACTCTTGTCCTGCAGCCATGTGTTTGTACCTGTATACATACATATGTATATATGTATTAGTCGTAATACGAATGCATTGATCGAAAAAGCGAATTTTCGATACGAAATTAAAAGGTAGAAGCCGGTCTGGGATTTCAAGTCGATTTCCTGTTTCTCTTTCTTTCTTTTAGAAGTATTTCGATGGATCGTAAGACAAAGTGAGTTTGGAAAAGACAAAGAATATCTTAAAACATATCCAATGTGTTCCAATATATTTGGTCTTATGTGCACGTGGCTGAATAACTTTGCTACTTCAACTAGAAAATATATGAATTCACGAGATGCGAATAGTTAAAGTATAAAATTGAGATTTTATCAGTCTTTACAGTCAGATTTTTGTTTTTACAGCAACGTTCGTAGTTATTCGTTCTTATTTCTTCATGCATACCGCATTATGGACCTTTTGGTATAATATAACCTCTGTAGAAATAATTTTTTGTTTAATGAATAATTTAGAAGTTGTTCGAGGTAATTAAGTTAGGTGGCTTACACCGTATATATTTAAAAACATTAAATTCGTGAGAATTTTAAAGTAACATTTTTAAGCAACACATTTATATTTATATATTTAAAACTATTTATATCGAATATGTATTTATATAAATCGGCACGAAATTTCCAGGTAACTCAAAATATATGCATTTCGTTCCTCGGTATTAGTTATTCCACACTTCGCATGCAATTTTCCATTAATTGATACTAAAATTAATCGGGACCGGTGATCAATGATAACGATCAAAAATTAAATTTGTTAAAACGATTGGAGGCACGGCTGGCCTGGCTGATCTCACATCAACGAAATCGTACAAAATTCGAACTTCCGAGAGATTCGTAATAATCTTTGGTATTTTCGAACATTATCACAGCGGATATCGTTTTTATTACATTAATAATAGTAATAATAATAATCATTATCATCACGAATATTTCTGGAAAAGTATTAAATCCGTTTCTCGCGAAATTGCGACAGATGTTCGAACTGTATCAATCCTAATCTCTATCCTTCTCTGTTTCTCTCTCTCTCTCTCTCTCTCTCTTTTAGTTAAGTATGAACATTTATATTACACATCTAACTTAACGAATTCGAGTAGAGTAATTCGTTTATGTCCCTTCGAGATCTTAAACGATTAGTGCCACAAACAAAGGGGGAAAAGTTTTACATTGAGTGGCAATGCGTCAGAAGAAAATTTATTAGAAATGAAGGTACACTCGGTGTATGCGCAAAGAGGGTTGAAGGAAGAAAAGAAAAAAAATGCAAAAGAAAAAAGTAAAAGAAGAAAAGAAGAAAAAAAATATTCAAATCCTTGAGAATACGAATCCTTCGGGAATACTGCAGCTACTCTCTCTTTCTCTCTCTCTCTCTATATATATATATATATATATATATATATATATATATATATATATAAAAGAGAGAGAGAGAGAGAGAGAGAGAGAGAGAGAGAGAGAGAGAGAGAGAGAGAGAGAGAGAGAGACATACAGACAGACAGGTTGCTACCCCTTTTAAAGGTATCTTTTCGTACTTCTTCTTTTTCGTTTTTTTTTCTTGGCGATTCCTCAAAAGCCAGAAGAGACTCAAAGGGCGTCGAAAAAAGGGTAATAAAGGGTATCGACTTGGAGAGGGTTCTTGTGATGACAGTGGATAGAAACGACTGTGGAAAAGATGATGGAGGGATAAAGACAAGATCTGTCGCGATCAGTAAAACTTACACGACGACGAAAAGAGCTAGTGACTAGTTTTTTCTTTTCTTTCTATTTCTTTTTTCCTCTTTTTTTTTTTTTTAGTTTATTCTTTTCTTTCATCTCACTGTCTAGAACGTTAGGGTTACTCGTATTTCCGCGGTACAGGGGAAATCCTTGAATCCATTATCGCGGATTCGAGATGCAACGTATCCTATGGAAGTCTTGTTCGCTTTTCCGTCTCAATTTCCGTTAGGATTTTTTGTGTTCTTCTCAATAGAAAAGGCGATTAGAGAACAACTGCATTCATTTTTACGTTTTTCTTCGAATTTTTAACGAGCATTGATTTTATTTCAGATACAAGATTTGTTAAAACTAAAATTAAATATACTTTATGATTAAAATCTTGCAATTAGAATATTTCTATAATTCGTTTTTTTTATATTACAATAAAAAAAACCTATTTTCTGGATTACTATTTATGGAACCAACCTGTTATAGCAAATGCATTTGTTGTTTCTTTTTTTTTTTGTACTCTCTTCTTCGAATTCCTTTATTCGTTGGTTTTGGTTTTATTCTCTTTTCACGAATCATCCCGTTTTCCTTTTATCCGCGTTACAAAATTATACGTACGCGCGGCTGCGAATGAAATATTCTAGCTATGCAATGCACTCACGAAAGTGCCTGTGACAGTTTACCACGGGTAGTTTACCATTGTAATTAGACTTTATTACACTCCCGGTAAACTGAATTAATTGAATCGCTCGACCGTTTTAGGGTGAGATTTTGGTGGAATGCCGAAGCCAATAATCAAGAGAAATGAAAAGAGAAAGAGAAGGAGAAAGAGAGAAAATAAAAGGAAGATGTAAAGAAGAAAAAAGAAAGAAAGATTCTAATTTATTTTTCTACCTTAAAATATATATTTTAATTTTGCAAATCAATTATTATTAGCTTATCGAATATCTTTTTATTATAACATAATTTTTTACTTACCTTAGTAATAAATAATTGTTACGTACAGCTTTAGAATAAAAACATAAAAATATTCTCATTTCAATATGAATTTCAAAATGATTATAAAAGAAATAAAAAAAAGTATCAAGTACAAAAAAAGTAGGGTAATATTGATTGAAAGACAATTTCCCCCTTGGTGCCATTCCTCTCATCTTTTATTAATATAACTACCCTTAAATATATTTACCACATTATCACAATCGAGGGGTTGTTACGCGCGAAATATACAGCAACATGATTAAAATATATATTCTTATTAAATGTAGATAGAAATAGACAGAGGCAGAGAAAGATAGATAGAAAAAGGATGGGAAGAAAGATAGAAATAGAAAGATCGTATAAAGAGATCAAGAGAGAAAGATAAAAAATTAGAACAAAACAAAAAAATTAAAGTATGCAGCGTCCGATATTTAATTACAGTAGTACTGGACTTTATTTTTTAATTGACAATACTTTTTGTTATTTTTTATTATTTTTTTTTTTTTTTTATTTAGAAGTGACAAATGATCGATTCGCTGTAATTGAAATTTCTCATTTTTTTTTCTTTCGTATTTCACGATTAAACGTAAATCTAATACTTTGTTGTTTTTATTTTTTATTTTTAGTTTTCATACTTTGTATTGTAAACGCAGAGACATTTAGATTATCATAATTATCGCGTAGCAATGGGACGACGCACATTAAAAGCAACGGTTTTTATTAGTTGGAAATTTCTATTTTTTTTCTTATGTTTTAATACTTTTTCCTTTTTTCTTTCCTCGCTTTATTTCTTCTTCTTTCAATATATAATAGATGTAATATATAAGAGTGATGGAAAATTGCTAAAGAAAAAGAGACGATAAATAAAATAATAGGGAATAAATGATAATGGAAGAAAGTAGTCCTCGCTTAGTATTTTTTGCTTTGTTAATAATTTTTTTTCTTGCTTTTTTTTTGGTTTTGTTTTGTTTTGTTTAGTTTTTAATCAGTAACAACGCGCGTGCTAATGGCGTATCAAGCGACGAATCGAGATATTAAAATACTTTCTTGTTTTGACACACCGTCGGACAACGAGTATAAAATGTGAAATCTTTTTCTTTTTTAAAAGCCAGAAAGGTACGGTGCAGTGTGTCATTGTGGAAAAATTCGAAGAAGGGATAGGCTGCTTTTTTTATATTATCGTTATCATTATTATTATTATTCTTATTATTCTTATTATTCTTATTATTACTATTATCTTATTATTATTATTATAACTAATTTTAAATATTAATATTACTATTATTATTATTATTATTATTATTATTATTATTATTATTATTATTATTATTATTATTATTGTTATCATTATTATATTATTATTATTATCATTGCTATATATTCACTGCTCAACGCTTCATTTTTAGATTTTTATTTAAAGTTGTAATATTATAATAGGATTTAAATCATAATCTGAAGGGGGATTAGACCGTCCTCTATGTAATTAATGCATGTATATAAGTATGTGTTTATGTATGCATGTATGTATGATGAAATCTATATACAAGAAACATGTTGACTGAAATAAAAGTGAATTTTCGGATCGGTGCTTGTTACTGTGTGTTCGTATTTATAACAGTTAAGTAGTAACAATAATACTTTTATATATGCACACGTATATATACATATATATTTATGTATATTATATATACGCTCAGGTAAACAGGCACGCATCCACGCACGCTCATAAACACACACACACACTACACATAAAATTTGCACAAAAATCATACACGCAGCAAACACACGAGCTCTCATAATCAAACATTTTACATACACACGTGCAAGACGATCATAATTTTAGTAGCGAGCAGGTAGTAAGGGTTTACTACGAAATACCAGACTTATGACAATAATAACATGGTTTTTTTTTAATAGTAATCGTCCCCTTATCGCTATGTTTATCGTTTTTCATTTGTATGAATTCCATGGCCTATATAATTTATTACATACAGATACAATAAGTCGTTAAATTGATTCGAAAGTCTAACGGTGTAGAATTTTGTTGATCTTGTAAAAGATACGAGAGATTATAATATTTATTTTATTTTTTTATTTTCAATAATATAGGATTTAAGTCATTTTATTTCTGTAATATTAAATGGTGGTCATTTTTATCTTTTTTATCGAATATAAAATGAGACATTTAATGTTATTTAAATCATATCGTACATAATACATAATTATATTTATAATTACAAAATATTAAAATAACAAAATAAAAGTAATACTTATAGTATATCTTAATATTTATGCACTTGTCGAGTACGACGAGTTAAATCGCCATAGAAAATTTTTGTTAGCACGTGCAAAGTGAACTTTCGATAATTGAACTATACAGTTTAATGGCTCAAATTAAAAGGACCTTTAAATCAATTGACTTTCGAATCCACGACTTACGGTGTTCTTTTTAAATGACTATCTCCTTGACGATTAATTATTCTAAGCACGTTCGTTTGAAAACGAAAAGCACACTGATTTGTCTAATTCGTTATTCGATACTTATCATTTTAACTGTACTATACTGCACTGTACTGTTAATGCTAGAGATTATTAACATATTAGAGTCGTTTAAACACTTTTCTTTAGTTTTTCATTTGTGTCTGGATCATCTACGACTGTTTATCAAGTTTTTAAGCGATTAAAAGACTACACGAGGACACAAAGTTGTGTAGCGTATGTGTGTATGTGTATGCGTGTGTACAATCATTCGAAAATATAAATATGGCAGTGATTATACATATACAAATTTATTTTATATTCATTATCGAGTATCTCGCGTTAACGTGAATTTCGTTGAAACGCTTATAACACGCTGTGTATCAAACACATTTTGCATAAATCGATATAAACATATTGTGTATAATTTTATAAGTGATTTATTATTTTTGATGTTCTCGTTATAATTTGATAATTATGAAATGATAATAAATGAAATCAATGTCTTTATAATTTGACGAGTATGATTAACTACTCAACGCGTTTAATAGATTGAACAATATTTTTACTGTATCAAATATTGCGTTATATATTTCGAAATTTTGTTTATACGTTATACGTTAAGTTTCTTATAGAAAAATGAAAAAAAGGTAAAGTTCAATATCGTCGATTTTTTAAGCTTCTGATATTTATCACACATATTAGTATGTAAATCTTTCTTATTTTTTTTGTGGTTTTTTTTTTTATAATGTAAAAGTGACGTATTCATTGGAACAATTATGTATATATATATTTATTTATATATCGAGTGTCCTCGTAGTAATGTTGAAATTTGAGACGGTATTGCGTAGAGAGGACGATAAACGATTTCTCTATTTGGCACTTATTAGAGCTTAAAATTTATGTACATACACAGATACACGTTTTAAATGTTCAAGTTGAATATTTCATTGGATCGATTATTTCGTACATTTTATTCCTTCGTAAGTATATAAGTACATACTTAGATATACGAGTTCGATCACGTATGTTCACACTGTATATTATACAAACGATCGAGACGTGGTTTATACATTGAGCTATTTACAGTAAGTCATCTTACAATTCACTTACAACTTACGTCCGGACGTATCCGACGATCTACCGGAAAAAACGCATATAAATTTGGAAAAGATCAAACTTATATTTTTATTTTTACTTTTTTTTTTTTATCATTTTCATAGATCGATTTTTTTCCGGAATTTCGTCGGTCGATTAAATATATATATGTATATATATATATTTTAATTTTATAAACTTCCTTTATAGTATCATCCATTTTTGTGCATTCATTAACGATTTTTATTTACCTCATACATATCTTAATTATAAAGTAATTTTGAATACAAAATAATAATAATAATAATAATAATAATAATAATAATAATAATAATAATAATAATAATAATAATAATAATAATAATAATAATAATGATAATATTAATAGTAACAATAATAATAATAATTACTGGAATCATAATTATAATAATAATAACAATATTAATAATATTAATAATTGTAATCAATATGTATATTAAAAGTACAAGCGATAATACTTTCAACTTGTTTACACGCTTTCTTCCCACGACTTTTATTTCTTTTACTTTTCTATTTTCTTTTCTCTTCGCATTTATTTTGTTTTTGTTTTTGATCAATCGATGAAAGAATCGATTTTTATCTTTTCGCAATATATTTATATATAATATATTTCTTTATTTTCTATTTATTTTCGAAGGAAGAATATTCGTGTGCTCGGCTTAGCCGGCACAGGAGAAAACGCGATTTCCAGTTTCCATCTACATAACTATAATAATAATCGATCGTACGCGAGATTATATTTCGCGAATTATGAATAGCTACGTCCGTCCTTTTCGATATAGTTTAGAGATTAATTAACTAGCCTGGTGCATCATGGTAAATGATACTATTGCGCTCATCCATTCGGTATACGAAATAAATTTGGTTAATGCAAACGTCCAATCAACGTGTTTATGTTATATGTATATATCTATATATGTACAATGAAACACAGTGATTTCAATTTCCTCCTTTATAAGATGCGTTTCCACTTACAATTACACAATTACACAATTACACAATTACTGTATTTATTGAACATAAGAATTTTGAAAAAAGAAAAAATAATAATCCAAGTGTAGGTATAATCTTTTAAAGTTTTGTCAGTTAGATGAATTATTTCCAAAATTAATTGACAACAGAGAAATATATTTTTCGAATGAGTATGAGTAGTAACTTTGGTGAATTACCTACTCTTACACTTTTGATTATTTTTCTTCCTTTTACATAAAACGCCATAAGTTTTCTTCCATGAATACTCGATACTGTATGAAATATTATATTTTTTAATATTCTACAATAGATTATTTTGGAAATTATTTGACGATAAAAGAAAAACAATATTTCCAATGAAAACTGATCTCGAAGACCTTTTTTTTTAAATAGTTTTAATTACTTTTATTTATTTTCTCTTTTCAAAGAAAATCATACGTTTTTCATCGTGTACACCCGATACTGCATAGAGTATCATATGTTTTAATTTCTCTAGTCGATTATTTTTGAAATAATTTTACGGTAAAAAAGGGAAAAAAAATTATATTTCCAATGAAAACTGATCTCGAAAAACGAGTATCGTTACAACAGCTTCAATGTTTTGATTGTTATTATTATTTTTTTAAAAATATTTTTTTGTAAGGAAACTAAACTTCCAAATGTATACTACTATCGTAGACCATTATAAAGTGAACACAATGGTCAATCGAGATTATTGTACGATGTATCGATCGACTCGGTGTGAAAGCGGTGGGTGTTGGGGGTGTGGTAATGGTAGGTTAGGGGTTTCGAGGGATGATAATAATCGTTCGCGAAAAACCGGCTACATTTATTTCAATTAACGTTTTTATTCGCCATCATTCGCCGAATGTTTGGAGAGATAGTAGTATATTGTAAATAAAAATAAACAAAAAAAAAGGAATACTTTTTCCTGATATATATCTGAAATCGTGTGTATCTATATGAATTAGATATTACGTTTGCGTAGCATTAGCTTAATGGCCAAACATTTTTTCTATTTTATCACGTTTGCGTGAAATTTAGCTTTGGACAGGTGTATTCATTTTATTTGTATATATTCGAGATTCGTATGATAATAAAACGATCGAATCAATTTAGTAATTGTTTAAGAAAGATAAATATGCACAGAAATGATACATTTGTTCGTTACTTTATCGTGTATTGTGCTTTGATCCATTGTAATCGGGAAAATGCAGATACAAATATACGTATATGCATGAAATTATTTTATTTTATGTCATTGTCATAATTGTAATTATCGATTTAATGATTTTATCTGGACAAAGAAATGATCAAAAATGATTATCAACATTTTAACATAATCTAATAAATGAACATTATATTTTTTTCATAATCGAGATAAGTAAAATTTGAATATGTTCGAATGTGAATAAGTAAGTAGGTAATAGGTATAGAACGTATAGAAAGGTATCTACTAAATTTAAAGTAGAAAGTAGCAAAACGATTAGCCCGTCGCGCTTATAATATACATTTTCGCGTTTCAATCGATTCCCAAGCTCGGGAGATTGCTTTCGTTATATTTATTAATCAGGCAATTACGAGAACCCAACGAGGTAAGAGAGAAATTATTGACCAAGTTGAAAAGACGGTTTAGGTATCGTAATTTGGGACAATATATATTCGAGTAAGTTGGATAGTGATGGTAAATCGGTGGTCGGACCACTCCTAACGGAATAACGCGTTTTCCTGCTTCACGATAAGCGACAATACTTTTCCGGCCGTCATCCTTATTATGAATGGCCCGTGTTAAACGAGGCGGGAAAAGCTCGCAAGTACATCGCAAAATGATGATACAGACTGTGTGTAACCGGATCTCTTCTCTTCCCTTCCTTTCCATCTACCCTTCTATAGTAACTAACTTTCTCTTTTCTCTCTTTCTCTCTTTCTCTCTTTCTCTCTTTCTCTCTTTTTATCCTTTCTCTTTGCTTTCTTCTCTCTTCCTATATTTCCCTTTCTATTTTTCTCTCCACGCAGTACCAGATCTTCATATCTTTTCTACCTGCGTGTTACATATCGAGCTCGTTCAACTACAAGACTCCCTTGCGTCGTTCCGAAAATTTCATCGCACCTGACTTTTCTATATATATTTCTTGTTTTGAAAATATGATCGTCGTGAGTATATCATGAAAACATCATCGTGAAAAGTGTTATCAAACTTTCGTAATAAATGATAAATTTTTCTGTTTCATTTCAAGTTATGTATCAATCGTAATATTTTATATAATCATTTTTTATATTCTCGGCAACGAATTGGTTGAAGGAAATATCATTTAATATTCTTACCCGCGTTATTTATTTTCGTTGATTTTTATATTTGTTTTTGTTTTTCTTTTTGGAGAATATAAAATGTATCTATAGATTACTTTTTTTATTTCTTGTTTTTTTTTTTTTTTTTTTTTTTTATAAATTGTAATCTCGAGGAACGAATGATTTTCTCTCATCGGAAGCTTCGTTTAATTAATGAACAAGTGAATTCGTTAATGCGCACGGAGATTGTTCGGTCGAGTTTATGTTTCGAGGAAATGGAGGTAATTAAGAGGAGTGCAAAAGAGAGAGAGAGAGAGAGAGAGAGAGAGAGAGAGAGAGAGAAAGATAGAATAGAAACAAAGCGTAAAACGATAATACTACTTGCCTAACCTCTTCCCTAAAACACCGTAGAATCTTATAGTTCTCTCTTGTTATGTTTTACATGAATTCTCATTTATGATAAAAATTGATTTTAATTATTTTAAATTTAAATTAAATCATAAAAGGAATGTTCTCAATTTTTGTGACCAAGTTAATTATCGTAAAAATTTGTTTTGAACAAGTTTGAAAATGACCATTGGAAAAAACGAAGTTAAATGAAATCAAGATCGAATTATACTTAGGTATCATAGATCCTTATGACAAATCGATGATATATATATAATACAGATATCTACTTCGAAATTGACCATATTCCAAAGTATAGGGACGAAGAAAATCTTAGGATCTCTTTACGCGAATGACCGTAAAAGAAAAGCCAAGGTTTTATTATCGTCGCTTCGAGACGCGGAGAATTCCTTAAGGGAACGTTTTTTTATTGTTGGAATAATGAATACGGACATAAATTCGTATGGTGGTGATGGTGGTAATGTGGGAGGGGTGGGAGTTGTATCAGGATTTACCTTCGAGTTTAATACCTAACAGCGTCGTAAAACTCTTCCCGTTTTAAATTCGAGCAACCATTTTTATCCGCAACTTCCAACCCTCTGACACCACTACCACCATCACCACTCACTCCCCCCAATCCTAGTAATTTTACCGAACGTCGGTAACGTTGAAATTTCTCGAAGAAAAAACATTTCAAAAGGGGTGAGCCACACACAGCGAGTGCGTACACGTAAATACTTTTTTTTTCTTTTTGTTGTTATTTTTTATTTCTCTCTTGGTGTTTTTTTTTCATCGATCGAAGTTGGTAGTATCGAAAGAGCAATGTTATGGGGGGGGGCAGGGGCAGGGGTAGGGGTAGAGCAGGGAAGGGTGTCGTTTGACGGCTAGGGTGCGTCGTCTAGTTGCGTGGAATCATTTTGTATGGTACCGCTTAACGACGTCACGGAGCGGTATCTCCGTTACGCTCCGCTTACCGGAGACTGTGGCCGTTCACGCGTCGCTTAAACGTAATCCCCATGTACGTGTGTATATTGGTATATATTATATATGTTATATGTATATATATTTAATATATGGGAGAGAAAGAGGGAGGGGACGAAAGATTGCGCGGAGTTGTAATTTTTGAAAAATATTATATGGTAATTTTATGGAAAAAGAAAATTATTTTCGGACGTAAGTTTAGAAATAAGAAAGAGAGAGAGAGAGAGAGAGAGAGAGAGAGAGAGAGAGAGGGAGTTAAGGGAAACAAATTAAATGAAGCAGTAATTTCGAAAATGTAATTTTTGAAAAATGTTATGCTAATTTTATGAAAAAGGAAAATGTTTTTTACCGACGTATGTTTCGAAATGAGAGAAAGAGAGAGAGAGAGAGAGAGAGAGAAAAAGAAGAAGAGAAATTATATTGAAGTCCTAATTTTGAAAAAGTGTTATGTTAATTTTATAGAAAAAAGAAAAGTATTTCACAGACATAAGTTTTAAAAATGAACAAGAGAGTGAACAATGAACGAAATTTAGAATACTTTTCATTATCAATTATCATATTTTAGTTCTGTCGAATCATAAATGACAATTATACAAAATTTTCAAATTTTTCTATTGGACGAAAATTCTAAAAGGTTTAGATTATATTACAAAAATTTACATTAATGCTTTGAAATATATTAATAATAATGATATGGAAAAAGAAGATATAGTATAAAAATTGTAAAATCAAAATAGAGAAATGAAGAAACTTTGATATATTTTTTTCAATATCTATAGTCATTGAACAATGTAATGGAATATTGTAACTGAGAGAAATGAAAAAATGTGGATTACATTTCTGGATTCTCGGTTATCTTTTTTTTTCATTTAGATTTTTTTACTCTTTTTGCCCTATCTTTTTTTTCTTTTTTTTTTGTGTTTTGTAATGAAACACGTATATCTATATTTTGTTTCTTCTTTAGACGATCGATAACGTATCGAATCGATCAATTTATAGGTCAGCGAGATGGTTCGTGTGTAATTGCGATCGTGTTTCCCTCTCGATTACATTTGTTCAATCTGTGAAATGATACCTACGAATAGAAGCGAAAAAGGCAAAACTGTTTTGATACTTTTTTAATTGCTTTTTCCTATACGAAGTGGAGAATGGTCACCAAACTTGTTACTAACTAATTTATGTACTTGAACGTAAAGGTAGTCCATGTAATTGGTTTTGATGTTGGTCTTGTGTAAACTTTTGATCGATAACTCGATTGGATATCGATACTTTTAGTATTCCTCTGAATCATCCTGTAATCAAGATATTTAAAGTATCCGGTGTCCTAGTTTAGAACAGAAAATTAATATAAATAATTAAATGTACTTTGTAAAAATATTTTTAAATGAAACAGATATTGTACACGTATCCAAGGTTGATTCAAACATGAGGGAAAATAAATTTTTGAAATAATAGAAAATGAGAATTCTTTTGTAAGTAATTTTTATATCATTGAGTATTCTGCCTATAAAGTAAACGATTTCGATTGATTTTGATTTTATCTAGAAAATAATTTAAGGAATTTAACAAAAAAACATTCTACATGTATAGCGTCAATCAATAAAAATTACTATCTGAAATAACTCGTAACTTTATTGATTGATTATCGAAAAATGTGTTTTATTTAATTTGATTTGATTTGTTGGATGTAACCTTTGATATATTGCATATTTTATTAAGATGTTTTTATCCGTGTATCCAATAGAACCGAGTTATTTTATATATTATTTTTTATTGATTCACACTGTATATATACATAACCGAATGATTTATAATAACTAAAATCTTTCTTCTTTTTGGTTATTCACTATAAATTCGAGTATTGTTCTTTGAATACTTTTGTTTTTGAATAATAAACTTACTACAACAGGTAGTGCATCTTGGTGCATCTTCAAATTCTACAAGGATACACAATATCTCATCATCTTCAATTTGACCCACTTTAAAAACTTCATTTTCCAGCGGGAACGTTAAATGTAATCAGTAAATGAATTATTAAATGATTATAATAATGCTGTAACAAAATTTGTTGATTAGTTCACATGGCAACAATGATTTTAATCAAACCGATTATCAAATATTAGCCACATAAATTTTAAAATTATTTTAAAATAAAAAATAATAGTTTATATAATATTTAATTACTCAAGTGTTACACACCCTTGATCTACCATCCTACCACTTGAAAAAAAAGAATCAAAAAAGAAAGGACAAGAAAAAGTAGAAAGTAGAAAGTAGAAAGTAGATCAATGCAAATCGGGCGATTTTTCATGCTCTATTTTTCGAAATCTTTCGTTAAGTCCGTTGTGTTGTTTCCTGGTAGATCCTATAGATGTTTCCATTCTTGTTTCTATTTTATGCGTGTATATACCTATGTATATACATGTATAATACATTGTACGTGTTATAGAAAGTTTCTCACATTTCTACGGGCGACATAAAAGGGAACTTTTCAATCTGTACCATAGATTGGTAACTTTCTGCTGGAGACTTTCCGGCCGAATGATACTTTATCGAAGCCCTCTTTGTGCGATCGAAACTTTTCATACTCGGCTTCTTTCTCTTTTTCTCTTTTTCTATCCTTAAGAGAGTTTCATGACCACACGAAGCAGAAGAAAACCCCGAAACAACGTCGAACGCTTTTTTGATTTTTGGTAAGGTTCAAAACAAACTCGTACGAGGAATTTCAAGTTGTTTTACGCTCTCGCTTAGTGGATTAAAAATGAGAAAGATGACTTTTTCTTTTTATTTTTCTTTTTCTTCTTATTTTTCTTCAAACAGGGATAAACATTTGTTGCACGAAGTGCAAGAGCGTTATACGGGATATATAGTTTATGACCGAATTAAGGTTATGCAGCCACCATTCGATAGAAATTGTTTTTCCTAAGATACATTTAATCAATGAAATTTCTCCATTTGTCGTTTAATCTTTTACGATATCTTTAATAAACTTTGTTTTTTTTTTATTGCAATATTTTTATACCTTGAAAAACAATTGGCCGATTTTTCTCGTTCTTAATCTTATTGTTAGAAATCACCTTTGAAAATGTTACAACCGAGTAAATAGAAAATAAAAGAAGAGTATGGGAGTTCTAAATTTTACCAAACACACAAATAACTATGTAAGTAACTTCTTTCTACCTCCTTCCCTCCTCCTCCCTACTCCTTTCTTTTTTTTTTTTATCGATTTACGAATGGAAAAGAACGAAGTGGCCCGTGCGAGAATAAACTTTCAGTCGGCTGGACCGAACCATAAAGCTGGGAATGGTCGATTTAACTCCGTTTATTTCTTTTTCTATTTCTTGCATATATGTACTATATATATACATATATATATATACACACACACACGCAGATATATATGTATACATTCACCAAATTCAGAAGATAGCTATAGTTGATTCTCTTTCTATAGGGAAATAATTGAATTCGTAGAAATAAATATTCGCTTTCGTTTTATCGCGAACGTGCCGGTCCAGGGATATCATTCAAGTACGGAATATTATACGCGACTACGAAAGAAGGTTCGCGCGTGACGTAGCATTAATCACGTTTCTTCTTTCCCTTTCCTCCCTTCCTCCCTTTTATTCTTGTTGAAGGAAGACACAACCCTCTTGGATGTTTCATCGCACAATTTTAAATATCCAACATCGAGGCCACTCTCTCTCTCTCTCTCTCTCTCTCTCTCTCTCTCTCTCTCTCACTCTCTCGTCGTGTAAATTATGAGTATTTTTTTTCCACTTTTAGTACGATGGTCAAGCTATCTTTCATTTTATTGCTATTATTATTATTTTTTTTTCCCCTTTTTCCTCGCCTCTTTTTGTTTTTATTCCCTTTTTTTTTCCTTTTTCTAGTTACCGAGGAATTAATCATTCCTGTTACGGTATTTATCTTTTCGTTTTTTTCTATTTCATCGTTTACTTACACTTGGATTTATTAGCACCGACTCAAATTCGGACAGATTGACGATGTAAGATTTAAGAGAACGTTGCTGTTACTACTGCTGTTGCTGTTGCTGTTGCTTCTACTACTATGCGGATAAAATGAAATTGCTCGAGTTAAGCAGGGCTTAGCTTAAAGTATCCTGTGCGTTCGCGTGAAGCAGGAATTGCAGTGGCAAAGCTGCTTACTCGAATCCCATTCGTCAATCGTTCCCCTATATATCGTTTATAATTTTTTCAACAATTTTCCGTCTTCTACTTTTTCTTTTTGTCTTTCCTTTCTTTTTCTTTTCCTTACCCAAACTTAATCGAGATTTTATTTCTAGCTTGATAGTTAATTTAAAATTATCCCGATTGAGATGGAAGATAAAAGAAAAGATGTGTAATGGACGAAAATGAAATTTTAAGAATAACGTTGCTTACGTTTGAATTTAAAAATTCTTTCACTTTGATTGTCACCATGATAACCTTATCACATCAACGTAAATATCTACAATGAAAATAGACGGGTATAAAAAGTTTTCATCCAACCGAACGTATATTTTACGTATTTATGTATATCTGTGCTCGTGCTACCGAATATTATCGTAACACCGTGCATACAAATTTCCCCGTAGTATCTGCGACAAGATAAAAAAGCACCAGTTTCCGATTCGTTTTCGTGCAGTTTTAGAATATGTGAAAGTTAACACCGCCAATGTTGGATGATATTTAATCCAACGGAATCGCGCGTTAGATCGAAATAGATTACGCTGCATTGTGTGGAGAAGAAAAAACAAGGGATAAAAAAACAAATAACAACAAAAAAAAAGAGGAGAAAGTTTTGTTCTCATTGTCTCAATGGTATTTTTTTGTTTTTTTTTGCTGTTACAAAATCGTCCTTTTCGATATAACGTTGTACAACTATCTAACACGATTTCTAACGCCATTTGTTCTATCGTAAATCCAAATATGACCGTGTGTGTGTGTCTGTGTGTGTATATTAGTATAATCATCAGAAATGCATCAAAAAAATGTTCATAATTATTGAATTGTCCGAAAAGCTTATGCCGATTTATAAATATATATATATATATTTGATAGATATTTTTGTAAATATATAAAATATAAAAAAGTATTGCTTTTGAATTTGTTCATTATTTCTTTTCTTCTCTTTTTTTTATTAAATCTGCAAGAATTTTTCAGGGAGTTTAATATATTTTAATCGAATTTATATTACGAACAAAACTCGATTCGTTTATTTCTTTTAAACGATACGATCAAAATTATTAAGCGTTCCGATTGGATTATTAATAGAAGATCTAACGTATTGATTATTAACTAAATTGGAAAAGTTAATTGAACTATACCGTACACGTACACTGTTTCCACATCAAAGCGAGTTCAAGGACTTCCTTATGTTCTACGAACGTCTGTAATCCCCAAAATGTGGTTTAATAAATGTCATGTGCGCATGAGGGGTGCTATTAAATCGCTGCAAAATCGTTTAGAATCGATCGGTGACACGCTTTTCGACGTCGCCGAGTTTATTTCAAATTATATAATATATATATATATATATATATATATATTTATACATACGTATGTATAAGTACATACATACATTTCCATAGTAGAGCTTCGCCGTAAATCCATTCGTTGGGTTCTTGTCCCATTTCGTTGGTCCGACGATAGAGCAATTTGTCGTGCAACTAATGATGCCGATTAATATTCCACTAATATATCTCCAGGGCGACATTATATGTATAACAAGCAAAATTTCAAATTAACCTCTCAAATTCGTCCTCACGTATCGATCCTTTCGTGAAAGATGAAAAAGGATTTCTTGTCGTAGGATAACATTTTTATTTATTTTCTTATCGTGGATCGAAATATTTCGCGGTGATTATTCAATTCCGATTAATGTATATGTTAAATGATAGAATTCCTGTGATGATGATGATGATGATAATGATAAGTATTATCTAATGAAATAAATATATTGGTCATTGGTGTTTTTCAGATTTTAATGGGAGAAACTGTTCGATATCGTTCGTTCGTTCGTTCGTTCGTACTTATATTCGTTCGTTTGATAATCTAGCAATTGTGAGATAGCGAGGAACGCGAGCTACTAATTTCGTTCTAATTTACCTTGTAATTTATACGAATGCGTAATATACTATACATACTATACTCTCGACGTATAACAAGCCAATGTAATCAGGAAGTACGGACGCGCTTTCATACATAATTATCGTTTTGCGGTAATTCGGCCACCACTGTTCCTGGGTGGTTGTAATCAAACTCGTGGGTCAATTCGCGAATTACAGGTAATTCGATGTTTAATCGACTTAATGTTTAAAGTTCACCGATTCGAAATTGAATTGCCGATCGATTTGAACACTGCCGAATCGCGTTTGTGTAGCGAATTAATTCGGATTCGGAAATCGGTGCTTTCCTTCCTCCTACTCCTTCCTCCTCCTCCTTCTCATCCTCTCTTACTCGTCTTCGTCCTCATTTTCATTCCCATTTCATTTCTCTTCTATCAATCGAAGATGTATATTATTAGTTCTTAATTCGCCGTTTGCGGTACGTACGGTGGCATATACGGTCCAGTGAGTATGTATTGCACCGCAACGATCATCAACTGCGGTGCACTCCATCTGATGATGTATGCACTACCTGAAACAAGAACAGTATATTCTCCTGTTATTCTACTCATTTGGTATAAATATATATATAGAATCTATTAATTTAATTTTTTTCCATGAATTATTATGAGTCACGAATGATTGAATTCTTCAATCTAATTTAAATACAATTTTAGATAAAACATATTAAATTGTATGAATTTATTTAATTATTATGAGTATACTTTAATAGATAATATCAAACTAAAATTTTTCATATCTAATTTTTAAATGTCCATTTTATGAATACTTTTGTAATAACCAATTATAAGGTGAGAATCTTTATAATTAGCTAAACCAACGTATATAATTTTCAAAGATCTATCTTTAGCTAACATATATCACAAATTTCTACTACTTAAAAAAAAAAAGCGTATTTGTTAACAAAGCGTTGAGATAGTACAAAATATAGTGATATCACAAAGATAACTATCAATGTGTAAACGATAACCTGTTGTTGTTGTTGTTTGTTTCTTTTTTTATTTTATATAAGAAAGATGATAGAGATAAGGAGAGACAGGGGGTTACATTATATATATATTATATACATATATGGAAGAAGGTAGAGAGAATGATTGAAGCTTTAGATCTCCGTTTGCAAGCTCAAAGCCTGGCATAACGGATTACACCCTATCACGTCCAATATGTCAAGCGACGTGGACGACACGGAGTCGAGTATTATATCGCAAAAATAAAATAGGGGTTCTGTGTCCTCTCTCTCTCTCTCTCTCTCTCTCTCTCTCTCTCTCGTTCGCTTAAAATATCGACGACGATACTTCGATACGCGAGCAGGTGGGACGTGATACGGCTATTATTCGCACTTTTCTCCAAGAATTATGTATTTTTCATATAGCACGTAGCTTCAGATACGAGCTGAATGTCACTGAATGCAAAAGCAAGCGAGCTTAACTTTACTGGTACAGCAGCAAAAATCCTTTCGAAGTATGTAGAAAAGGGATGGAAGGAGGGAGGAAGGTTAAAGGGTGAAAAAGAGAAACGTCACCCAGATTCGAACATGTACCAAAGTATGTGACGGCTGAATTTTAATGTAAACGACCAGACAACGTTAAGGTCTTTTTTTTCTCCCCTTTCGTGTTTCGACCAAGTTGATTTCAATCAAAAATTCTTTTCGAATGTCTGCGAATCTCAACTAAATGAAAATTTAAAGTTTTTATTAAATTGTAGCGATATCTTTTCTATCCTTTGATATTTCTTTTTTTTTGCAATTTAATAATTTATAATTATAATTGTTACAATTGTACTAAAAATTTTGTTTTATCATAAAATTTGTCAAAAAAAAGGGTGCTACACACAAATATTTGTAACATTTAAATGTTACATACAAACAATATGTAGTATATCAAATATCTGCAAAGTTTTGTTAGTTTCATAAAAAAAAAAAATACAAAAAAATGTAGAGGAAAAAAATTAAACAACAATAAAAAAAAAAGAGTTTATAAAATTTCGAATAGAAAATATATTTTTTTTTGGTCTCCCTCTCCTTTAAATTTTTAACGCACAGTAATAGAATATTACACGCGAAATGTAAATACGAAATATTGAACGAACAGGTAAATAATATAATCTCGGATTAAATTTCATTCGATGAACTCGTGGGAAACCTAATACGCTTTATCGTTCAACCCAAAACATTTTATATAATCGTTCAACGCGTTACAGTATTACCGATAGATTTACAATTCAGCAATAGTAATGCATTATCCGATAATAGTAATTAATTTTATAGGTTACAAGAGAGTAAAAGATAGAAAGAGAGAGAGAGAGAGAGAGAGAGAGAGAGAGAGAGAGAGGGAAAGAGGAGAGATATAAAAGCTCTTTACATAAAACGAACGATTTTCAACGAGTGAAGACAAAAAAAAACCAAAAAGAAAAAAAAGAAACGTTCGCGATCTCATGATCAAGATGTATTTCAACGATCTTCCTCTTTTCTTCTCGACATCTTTTCCCTTTCGGCATCCCCAAAGGTGTCTTTAGCCCTTTTTTCTTTTTTTCTCTTTTTCTTTTTTTGTTACTTTCCACCAACGAGTAGCACGAAGCACAAATAACATTCTCGCCTCTCCCACCCACCTCACGTACCTCAACCACGCATTCATTTATCAACTTCTTTTTCTTTTCTTTTTCCATTTCTTTCTTTCTATCTTTCTTTCCTTATCTATACTACATATTCTACATTCTACATGTACGCATGTAAGTGTATATATATATATATATATATATTTAGAAATGTCAGAGGCTAAAGACGGTATTTGTATCCGGTTTGCTTCAGATCCCAAACCCCTACCCCTTTTCCCTCAAACGTATAGTATAATACACGTTTATATGTACGAGATAAAGAAGAGATAAAGAAGAGAGAAAGAGAGAGAGAGAGAGAGCGAAATAAATAGAAAAGGGCTATTCACGCCTTTTGGGAAATCGTGGGAAGAAAACACGAAGGACATTACCTACTTACTTAGGAACTTCTGACCCTTCACATTCAGACCCATCTATATACGAATCCATACGGAATCCAAGCGAATATTATAAAATATGAGCGAAGTCTTTTTGAAGAGAAAAATATTACGACGGTGATGAAAGTTGTTTTTATCAAGTGGTCCTTTAGGGGGCTAACTTATGATATTTTTTTTTCTACGTAAATATATTTATAATACTTATCAATATATATATATATATAATATATATTACAATAAATTGATATTTGGATTCTGATATTTTATATCAGAATTATTTAATATATTATATATTTTTTTAGTAGCAGTAGTTATATAGTTTATTTCAGTTTATAGCCAAGAAAGTAAGATTGCTTTGCAATTGCTTTTTTCCCTTTTACGATATAAACTTTTTACGATGCACGCGAATTCTTTTTGAAAAATATTTTTTAAAGTATACAATAAAATATAAAATCAATTTTTCTTATTTTTGGACACAGTCCATTGTCCTAATTAACAGCACATATATAATATATATATACGTATTCACAAATTTGTTATTTCAATTTTGGAAAATAAACTTTACAGTTTTAATAGATATTAAAAATAACTATAACTAATATAATTAAGTAAGTAGTTATATTACGTTAATGAATCTACCAGTAGGTAACCACCTAATTTCTTCCTCGTCAAAATATTTTGAAGTTAAAAGAGTAACAAAAAAAAAAAATAAAAAGAAATAAGAAACCACAAGTATATATATATAGGGGATGAGAAATTCGCGAAGACGCGTGTTTCAAATGTCAGAGAAAAAAGCTGAGAGATCGAGAGACGTTTACTTTTTCTCTCTTTCGCTTCGATCAGCACTCACGATGCTCTTTGAAGGATTCTCAAGCGTAAAAACATTTTTCCACTTTGTTGAAGATAAAGCTTGTAGATATGATATATCTTAGTATGCTCTGTGAGAGGGGGTGAAAGGTAAGGAAGGTTGGAACGGTGGAAAGGGGTAAAAAGGGAACAAGGGGTGGGGGTTTACGCGTTTCGGGTCACGTTTTACGGCGCGATTATTCGTAAAGTACACTCTTGGATTCTGGCACCAAGCTTAGGAGCTCATTCGCTAACTCGTTCGTCAGCGAGTGCTGTTAGGCTAGTCGAGTGCACAATTTTTCGAGGACGAATCTGTATACTAGGTATGTGCGAATGTGTTCGAAGGACATTGCTGAGTTTTGCTCACGGTAAAAAAAAAGGAAAAAAAAAGAAAAAAAGAAAGAAGATGGAGGGATACTTAGGGATGATAGTGGGGATAAATGAGAACATATTATTTTTTCTTTTTTTTTTCAACGATTTTTATGCTTTCAACTTTGGTACCCGACAATCATACACGATCCTCATGTTTAACGTTCTTTAACACGAGTTGTATATTACGGATGTGAATCATTTTCATTCGTGCGATATTTTAACTTTATTACCTTTTGTTATTTTTCTATTTTCATAGTATTTTTTTTTCTTTTTTTCCTAGACATCTTTTTTTTTTTAGATATGTTTTTGTCAGGTATTTTTGTGTTTTGGTATGTATCAGAGTTTAGTGATTATTTATTATTTTATAAATGTGAATATTTTTAATTTTATTATTAAAAATATTTGGACAAATTCTTTTACGTTTAGTTTGTGTTTTATCAGAGAACACTGTTTTAATTCCAATAAACATTCTTTGTTGGTCCCTTTTCCACTTGATATATAATACTATGATTACAAATAGAAAAGCAAACACGTAGAAAGAACGCGTGCCATTTATCGCTACTGGTTCGAGCTAATATTATCGTTATATAAAAGCCACGTACTTTGGATCCAATAATGTTTCGGTACGATATGCGGATTTAATATCGTGGTTAAACTTTATCGTTTGGAGGAGTTCACGTTCTCTTTTACTTGTGCGATCATTTCAAAATCGGAGTAGAATATTATACTAGATTTTTTACTTTAATGAAACATTTTTTTTCTTTTTTTCTTTTTATATAAACTTTTATAATTATTTGTTGTTCATACACATAGACAATAAGATTTTGTTATTAGATTTTTATATGAATAAACGTATATGTGATAGAATGAATTTGCGATAAACTATTGACACAAAATCTTTTTTTTTTGTTCTTTTTTTCTACTTCTTCGCTTAATTTTCAACTTTTCAATTTTTGGTTTTTTTTTTCTCAACTTATATTACGTTTTAACAAAATTGACTTTATTTTGCTTCATCTAGTAAAACTTCATTTAGGTCGATAAATCAAGAGGGTAAGGGGATTAGAGATAATTTACTTTATTTGTGTTAGAGTCGAACACAATACGTGAGACAATACATAAATGAGAGATTTCGTGAAAATTGGATAGGGGGGGAGAGATTTACGTTAAATACCTTTCCACAATCTCTAGATCATCATTTTCACGATCCGTCCTATAAATCTTATAAAATGAAAATTTTGTTGTCTATCTTTTGGAGACAAACACTGTAAGAAATTTAATCCGACTAATATTATCTTTCTTTTATTATCTCATTTTTCTAAATTTTCCGTTCACTTTTCTTAAGAATCCCTTTTTCATTTAGTAATAATAATTATATATTGAATATGATTCAAAAAATTTCATATAACATTTTCGTTGTACGTGTATATGTGTGTGTGTGTGTGTGTGTAATGATTTAGAAAACTAAACTATAAAATTCAATAAAAAATAGAAAACAAAAATAAAAAGTTACATAATCAATCCAAACTGATTTACATTTTATAACACATATTTTTATATTATATTTTGCCTTTCTTTTTTTCTTTATGAAGCATTTTATTATTGAACAGGCTAGAATTTCTAATGAAGCTGAGATGAAGCAGAATTCTCATTTCTCATCTTTCAACCCCCTAAAATAAGAAACAGCGAAACGTTGAAATTCGTATCTATATAACTATATATACATTTATATATGTATATATACGCATATATACACGCGAATCGACTATACATACATTTCCTTCATCTTCGAATAAATGGAGAAATATATATATACACATACATACACATACACAAATATAGGTGAATTTGCGAGTCAGAAGCCGATTTATGCGCTGGTAACGTACGATTTCGCTGGCTCAGCGATCGTCCAGTAACAGCACGATAAGCATCATTGTTGATGCAGCTCGCATTGCAGTTCCTGGATCGATCGTTGTTACGACAATGGTGACGACAACGATTCTGAGGAGGATGACAACGAGGATAACGAGAAGGATGTTTCGTTGTGTGGATATACCAAGAGACTACGCCATTGCACGAGCGCTAATGTACCATGCTCTTGCTTTACTATTCGCTACAGTTATTTGTGCTTGGACTTGATTCATGTTTCTTCTATCTTTCTCTCTCTTTCTCTCTTTCTCTCTCTTCATATCTTTCTTTCTTTCTTTTTTTTTTATATTTTCATACGTGTGTTCTATCATTTTTGTTTCTTTTTATTTTAAGAAAATAGAAAGAAGGAAGAAGATGATTGTACCAATGTTGTTGTTTTCCCATCAAATTCTAGTTGTTGTCAAATATCGAAATGCTTTTTTATGACGGTCTAAGCCTTTTTTGAAAATGTCGTTGAAATTGAGATATTTCCTATATATATATACTGTACTTGTAACAGTGAAATACTACTAACTATGATACCACCAGCTCTATTCTAGCAGTTTATCTCTCATCTTTTTCTTGCTTTCATCCGAGATGTCCCTTCAAACTGTCGGTTGGTAAGTACCGGAACAAATGTATCTTTTGTAACGTGCAATTTCAAGAGTAAAAAGAAAAAAGAGAGTAAGAAAGATAAAAAGAGATAGATGAAAAAAAAAAAAATATATATATATATATATATATATATATATATATATACATTATATGTTGGTCGTTTATTAGGCTCAGCTTGCTGTCAAAGGACACAAAAAGTATGAGTTAAATAAAAGAAAAATATATATATATATATAAAATACAGCAGGTGTTTTTCTTTGTTGAAAAATTAATTTTTATTTAAAATTTTGTAAATGTATAGCCATAAATTTGGATAAAAATAATTTAAAAATGTATACCATATTTTTAGACAGATGTAGGTAACAAGAAAAATGAAGTTAATGATGATGGATTTTTGGAATGTCGAGTAATAGAGATTTTTGGAAAAGGGAAATTTAGGAAAGGATGTTGTTTGGTTTAGAGAGTTGTTGAGGATTATAAAAGGGTTTGTAGGAAAATGAGATGCGTAGTTGAAAATAAGGGGGATCCTGTTTAACAGGACTTTGAGAAGGGGATAATTAGGTTTAAACAGTCTTATAGTGATGTATTATGTACAAGGGTTTGTAATTATACTGATAATAATAATAATAATAATAATAATAATAATAATAATAATAATAATAATAATAATAATAATAATAATAATAATAATAATAATAATAATAATAATAATAATAATAATAATAATAATAATAATAATAATAATAATAATAATAATAATAATAATAATAATAATAATAATAATAATAATAATAATAATAATAATAATAATAATAATAATAATAATAATAATAATAATAATAATAATAATAATAATAATAATAATAATAATAATAATAATAATAATAATAATAATAATAATAATAATAATAATAATAATAATAATAATAATAATAATAATAATAATAATAATAATAATAATAATAATAATAATAATAATAATAATAATAATAATAATAATAATAATAATAATAATAATAATAATAATAATAATAATAATAATAATAATAATAATAATAATAATAATAATAATAATAATAATAATAATAATAATAATAATAATAATAATAATAATAATAATAATAATAATAATAATAATAATAATAATAATAATAATAATAATAATAATAATAATAATAATAATAATAATAATAATAATAATAATAATAATAATAATAATAATAATAATAATAATAATAATAATAATAATAATAATAATAATAATAATAATAATAATAATAATAATAATAATAATAATAATAATAATAATAATAATAATAATAATAATAATAATAATAATAATAATAATAATAATAATAATAATAATAATAATAATAATAATAATAATAATAATAATAATAATAATAATAATAATAATAATAATAATAATAATAATAATAATAATAATAATAATAATAATAATAATAATAATAATAATAATAATAATAATAATAATAATAATAATAATAATAATAATAATAATAATAATAATAATAATAATAATAATAATAATAATAATAATAATAATAATAATAATAATAATAATAATAATAATAATAATAATAATAATAATAATAATAATAATAATAATAATAATAATAATAATAATAATAATAATAATAATAATAATAATAATAATAATAATAATAATAATAATAATAATAATAATAATAATAATAATAATAATAATAATAATAATAATAATAATAATAATAATAATAATAATAATAATAATAATAATAATAATAATAATAATAATAATAATAATAATAATAATAATAATAATAATAATAATAATAATAATAATAATAATAATAATAATAATAATAATAATAATAATAATAATAATAATAATAATAATAATAATAATAATAATAATAATAATAATAATAATAATAATAATAATAATAATAATAATAATAATAATAATAATAATAATAATAATAATAATAATAATAATAATAATAATAATAATAATAATAATAATAATAATAATAATAATAATAATAATAATAATAATAATAATAATAATAATAATAATAATAATAATAATAATAATAATAATAATAATAATAATAATAATAATAATAATAATAATAATAATAATAATAATAATAATAATAATAATAATAATAATAATAATAATAATAATAATAATAATAATAATAATAATAATAATAATAATAATAATAATAATAATAATAATAATAATAATAATAATAATAATAATAATAATAATAATAATAATAATAATAATAATAATAATAATAATAATAATAATAATAATAATAATAATAATAATAATAATAATAATAATAATAATAATAATAATAATAATAATAATAATAATAATAATAATAATAATAATAATAATAATAATAATAATAATAATAATAATAATAATAATAATAATAATAATAATAATAATAATAATAATAATAATAATAATAATAATAATAATAATAATAATAATAATAATAATAATAATAATAATAATAATAATAATAATAATAATAATAATAATAATAATAATAATAATAATAATAATAATAATAATAATAATAATAATAATAATAATAATAATAATAATAATAATAATAATAATAATAATAATAATAATAATAATAATAATAATAATAATAATAATAATAATAATAATAATAATAATAATAATAATAATAATAATAATAATAATAATAATAATAATAATAATAATAATAATAATAATAATAATAATAATAATAATAATAATAATAATAATAATAATAATAATAATAATAATAATAATAATAATAATAATAATAATAATAATAATAATAATAATAATAATAATAATAATAATAATAATAATAATAATAATAATAATAATAATAATAATAATAATAATAATAATAATAATAATAATAATAATAATAATAATAATAATAATAATAATAATAATAATAATAATAATAATAATAATAATAATAATAATAATAATAATAATAATAATAATAATAATAATAATAATAATAATAATAATAATAATAATAATAATAATAATAATAATAATAATAATAATAATAATAATAATAATAATAATAATAATAATAATAATAATAATAATAATAATAATAATAATAATAATAATAATAATAATAATAATAATAATAATAATAATAATAATAATAATAATAATAATAATAATAATAATAATAATAATAATAATAATAATAATAATAATAATAATAATAATAATAATAATAATAATAATAATAATAATAATAATAATAATAATAATAATAATAATAATAATAATAATAATAATAATAATAATAATAATAATAATAATAATAATAATAATAATAATAATAATAATAATAATAATAATAATAATAATAATAATAATAATAATAATAATAATAATAATAATAATAATAATAATAATAATAATAATAATAATAATAATGTATAATCATGATAATAATATTATAACGATAAATATAATATGATAATGATAATATGATTATACGATATTAGTTTTTTATACGTTGCATATTTTGTGTGTCGTGTGTACAAATTATTTAGATTAAATTACAACGAAATTTAATATTTTTTATTTAAGAGAAATAATTATTTTGACTATAGTAAATCATTTCTGTATATGATAGAGAATATAATAAACGATTTTTTTCATAATAATTTAAAAAATGAATCGTACGTTTTCTTTATTTTTTTTTTTTTATAGAAAAATTTATTTCCTTTAAATCCTTTCTTCTTTTACATCGAGAGAACGACGAAAGCGTTTCTCTGAAGGGAACAAGGTCGCATCTGTCATTTGTTTTCGAATTGTCTAGAGAGAAAGAGAGAGAATATACAAGTAAGCTCGTTCGGTATAAAGATAAATCGAAAGATCGATATCGAAAAAAGGGACGATTCTTCGAAACGGAATAGAACCTGCTACTACTATCAAGTTGGACTCTGTCCGAGTGGAGAAAAGTAGAAAATGAGCCACGAGGTGGTCGTATAGTTTTCCGCACCATTTATTTCCCATCGATTTCCTTCTTCACTTTCCTCTTTTTCCTCTTTTTCTTTCATATTGCTATTGGTACTCCAAGTATTGTCATATTTTTTATCTATCATATATATATATATATATATATATATATATATATATATATATATACATATATATATATTTCGAATATTTTAGAGACAATAAGGGGATGATTTTATGAGAACATATTACTAGAGTCAATTGTTGTAAAGAAGTTATAAATCTTTTTTATGATATAGTATATTTTTTGTATTTTTTTATTATTAACATATTTATTTAAATTTATATTTCGTTTCGAGTGAAACAAAAATATTTCCTACGTATATTTTGTAGTTTAAATGCTCAACTTTTATTAATTGAGATTAATGAAGAATTCAAATTATTAGATTTTGTGATTTTGTCAAGGGACAATGAAGAAATTTTGCAAGTACATTATAATACTTGAATTTAAGAGATATTTAATTACAGTATTGTCAATATTTACAATATCGTAAATATTTCAATACAAAATTATATTTTATATTGAAACAAAAATATTATGAAATTGTAGTAATTTAAAAAGAAAAAATTAAAACAATAATTATAAAATTTATAATAAAAATAGGATTATTATAATGCATATATATAGTATATTAAATTTAAGTGATTTTATCGGGAAATATATGACAGAATGTTATCAATGTAATATTGGATGAAATTATTGTAATAAATATTCTTTTGTCATGGATAAATGGAATACGGATTACTAATGAGTACTCTCAATCAAGCTATTCCAAATACGGTTTATACTATTAAGCACGTTGTTTATTCTATATGATGTCGTTCATTTCGATAATTACTAAACTTTCTGTTATTTTACAATCATCGATATATTTGTCGATTCTAACGGGTTTAGCCATGCAAGGAAAATAAATAGTCATGTATTTGTATATATAATCATAGAAGTAATGCATACATAAACATATCCCTTTCACGCTGGATAACTACAGACTGGACATAATGCTTGTCCTACATAAATTTACAAGAACGTTTTTCGAGCTACATTTCAAAGATAAAAAGTTCACCGAGGAGCTTTCAGTATTCTCTTCTCTCTCTCTCTCTCTCTCTCTCTCTCTCTCATTTTTTTCTTTTCTTTTTTTCTTTTTTTTCCCGAAAACTATCTCGCGCTCGAATAAAATAAGCGCGACTCTTAACCTAATAAAAAAGAAAAGAAAACACGTTTTGCACCGGTGTTTGACTACTACCCCAGAAGCTTGCTGCATGCCAAGTACATATTTAAAAACATACGATGACGTCATCCCTTAAAGTTTCTTTATGTCCTTTATAACATTTCTTCCTCATTTTATTTTTCTGATTTCTTTTTTTCATAACTAAAACTAAGGGGTATGAATTTAAAAAAATCTTTTATTTTATATTATTTAGTTACACCGTAGATGGTGATGCATATCCTTGCAATATAATAATAACTACTATAGAATACTTTATAATTACTATACAATAATATAATAATAGTATATTATAATATAACTACTATAATTAATAATAATAGTATATGAATAATAATAATTTATAATTTAATTAAAAAAAATTTTTTTTACTTAATTTATAATATAACTTTATGCATATTATTTATATCATATAACATTTAAATTGCAATATTTTATAATGGCATAAAATCAAATTTTAATGTTTTTTTTAAACGAATGGGAGACTATTTGTATAAAATAATTCTATTAATATGTGGGAAAAAGTTGAACCATATATGTGCCCATTACATTTGAACATTAAATGAATTTTATATAATATTAAATTAACAAACATTATGTATAACGATTCATTTTTGACAATATCGTAAAAATTACATTGAATTTATTTAGTTTAAAATAATGTGGTGTGAAATAATTGATAAACTAATTTTTTTTTTTAAATTTTGACTTTTAAACCACATTCATAATTATGGGTATATATTATAAGTGTCGTGTCAATTTATATTATAAATCTTAAAGATAACGCGTTCAATGAAATAGAAATAAAAAAAAAGAAACATAGAAAAACAAGGGTGAAACAAGTGCGTTAAGTTAAACGCACGTTTCGTTCCTAGGTATGGAAGCAATTTGTAGCTTTTATTTGGTCGTATATTCGAGAATATATGGTGTAGGATACGCGCGTGCGGCTCGCACAATGTTACGTTCCACACGGTCTAACTCCTTTGTTTACGACTTTCCAGAAAAATGCCAGGATACAAGGGTGTATACATTTTTTTTTTTTTATTTTTATTTACACGCACGTATACACATCTGCATACGACGAGGAATGGTATATATATACAATAGAATAAAGTTTTACTAGAAAAAGTGATTTTTTGGTTTTGTTATCGTTGTTTTTTTAATTGTATTTATTTCATTTTTAGTTTATACTGATGTGAGAGAATATCCGAGAAGAATTATTTTATATCTTGTTTTGCTTAAAAACTTATTGCCAAATTTGATACGTAATATTTCCAGAAGTTAAAATTAATTTTTCTATACCAAAAATATATTTCATAAATAGCGGGGGGGGGGAGGAGTGCATTTGTTTTCTGTTGTAACGTTAAAAACTGATTGTATAAATTGATTATAAATAATATTTTATTAATACTATATTAATTGTAAATTATTAATATTTATTGCAGTAGAGGTATAAGATATGGTATAACATTTATAAAAATATTTAATACATACTTTTGTACCTTTAGATAGTTGTATGTTTGTAACAAAGTAATTCATTATCATTGCATATGTATTTCGATTTATTTGAAACTTTGCTTGTATAACCTAAAGAGTCGTATTTATTTATAATGTTAATAATATTTCTGGAAGAGTATTTCATGATAAGCGTTGAAATATTTTCTCACGAGTCACTGTATATAATGAAACCTACTTTTTCTTAGTCTGCGAAAAGTCTTGGAAGAAAGTTCGATAAGCCTATCGACAGGATATATCCGATAGTCGATACCATGCAACAGGTGAATCTTTTTTTTGTTTCTTCAAGCAGTTAATAAAGCACTCAAACGATTATTTTACCTCATTGAATTATAGACAAATTCTATAGATCATTTAAAATATATTTTGAACGAATATATGCAAGTTAAGAATATAAAATACATATGCAAAATATTCTTTATTTCGAATTTATTTTTCAATTATTGTTTATTGTGCATTTTTGCATTTGTACATTATAAATTTGCAAGAAAAGAAAAACCTTAATGCATTTACTCTCTTACACAATTAGTTATATATTATAATATATTTAATATAATCTTCAATTTTAAATATCAAAAAATATGAATATTGTTCTAATGAAATAAAATAATAAATAGATCAGTGTTCATTAATGTATTAAACAAGTTAAATTTTCTATTAATGGTATATACAGTAAAGTCAATATGAATCCTTTACTGTCTCAAAGGATTCCACAAGTTTTGTTTATTAGAAGCTTTGAATCTCTTGGGTAGGTAATTACAAGGACTTAATACACCAAATATAATCCTCTTAAAAGAATGAAAGAGAGTCTAATCGTTTTCATTTTTTTCCATAATAGAATGTGATATAATGTTGTAATTGTTAATATTATCAATAATTTAATATCCGGATATTACATGCGTTATATTATATCATATTTCACGTGTTTACTGACTAAAACTGATAAATTATTTTAGTTTCATACATTTGTAAGATACATAAACAATTAATAAAAACAATAACAAATAACCAAACAAAACAAAAATATGAAATGAACAATCAAAACGATAATTTTGAAGTGAAAACTTTTTTAGAATGGGTGTGATTTGAAAGAATAAAACGCTGTCATTTAGTGGGAAAATGAAATCGGAATGTACTCGTAGCAGGGAAAGGAAACGAACGAGTAGTGGGGGAAAGAAACGGCCTTCTAAAAATATACGACTTTATAAAAATAATTTATATATATTACAATATAAAAATATTTAATTTGCAAGCATTTTTAAAAGTGTTTTATTATTTACTTTCTTTGTAATTATTATAAAAATGCGCGCCTGTATCAATGCAACCCTTCAGACAGACTTTGAAAATGTTGCTTGTGAGTGCCATCTGTCGGGATGGAATTTTTTCTGCCTGAAAGGTCGGCAATCTGTCATACATACGTGTATAAACAGTTTTGACTGCAAAAAAATTCCGTCCCAATAGATGGCGCTCACAAGCAACATTTTTAAAGTGTGTCTGGAGGATTGCATTCATACAGGCGCGCATTTTTATAATTAAATAAATAATTAAATAAATAATTACAAATTAAAAGTACAAATAATATTATAATAATATTATAGAATAAATTTTCCTCGAAACTTGTTTATTTAAAGGTTTCTATTCTAACTTGTATGATATGCACACATGTTTTTCTTTTTTTTTATATTCCGTGTGATATAAAAAATTGTAAAAAAAAGAAAAGTGTAGATATAAAAAGGACGAAGGTAAATAAATATTTAGAAAGAACTTAGTTAGATTTCATTTGGGCAATATTTACGTTTAACGAAATCGAACCTCGTCCACGGGCTTTACCGGTTAACTTTATTTCCATACGACTATCTGAGGCTCAATATTTGAATAAAAAAGTCAACTGTGTATACGCGGCAAAGTTACATGAACTCTTTCGGATACGTCGCAATCGTGTAAAATTAATGTGCATGCATATCACCACCACCACCAACGTTGAAAAAAAAAATACACGTTTGCGATCAGAACGCGAAGTCGTCGTTTCGCAGAAGTCATAAAAGCGTGAAACTTCGGTCGTGTCGGTCGTGAATGCGTTCGTTATCGTTAGTCAATTTTTGACTACTATCGAGAGAGAGAGAGAGAGAGGGAGAGAAAGGGGGAGAATGTTAACCGTGGTTATTGATGACCGACTAATGAAATATTTAATCTCTTTCACAACATATTTCATTCAATGTTTTCCGAGTACCGATTTCAAAATTATCGTGTAATTGATATATTTAAATTGAAAAGAATAGTCCCTCGTTTTATATTTTATTTCTTTTTGTGTAGGAGAAAAAAAACAAACAAACAAACCTAACTATTATTTATTCCATAGTTGGTAACACAGAAATTGATCTTCATACCGATGGAAAAAATATCGAATGCAAAAATATGTCGGAGACAACGATTTTTTAAATCAAATACAGTTAATATTTGTTTTTTTTTTAAAAGGTTAACGTAGATTTCATTTACTTATACTATTGAGATAATAATAAAAGATAGTGATAATATATGATTAAAAGTAGCAAAGATATAAGAAAAAAAATGTTAATGCGATAAAAATATGAATAAGTTAACACGTTGACAATTGTCCTATTGTTTTAAATATTCTCCCACAAAAAAATGAAAAAGATAAAGATAAAGAATTACATGATAAAAGAGTTAAAGAATTTGAAGAAGAAAATGAGAAAGAGAGAGTAGGAAGAGTATAAGTGTGTTATATATATGTGTGTGTATCTATCTATCTATCTATCTACCATATATATATATATATATATATATATATATATATATATACATATATAACTAGAAAAGGACAGAATGCATCGTTCGTAGTTGCAAGAGGATATGGCCAGAACGTGGTTCGCCTTTCCAACATGGCTGCCAAGTTTCCCGTAGAAGCTATGAGGTTTATCTTATCCTGACCTTAAACCTCCCCTCGACTAACCGTTGCCTTATCTCGAAAAGAAGAGCCGCCAAGGCGAGTCTATGGCGAAGAAAGACGAGCTTCGAGGAAGAAACTGCACCCCAGCTCTGGAAACTATTGCGGATGTTGCCAAGCTTTGGGCTAGCTATTCGCTACTTTTCGTCGAACGAGACTTAAACTTATATACCTAGTTACTTGCAAATGCAACCAAGAGGAACTACCTTATTTTTCTCGGAGAAAAATCTTTTAAACGAAAAGAACTCTTTTTTCTTTTTTTCTTATAAGTTATTTCTTTTTTTTTTTTCTATACATCACCACTCAACTCATTATTTATCTTTTTTTCTTAATTGGTTGGATTTCATTTTTTATCGATTTAACGCCTATTAATTGTATTTATATTTAATTCTCTTTTTTTCTATTCTATTATTTTTTATTAGTATCCTATATTACAATCGTTCACATGATGATACAACCATTGAAAAATTATGACCAAAATTTTGCACCCCTCTGCACTAAGATGATAGGTTTGGCGTTTTAGGCCTATTAATTGTATTTATATTTAATTTTCTTTTTTTCTATTCTATTATTTTTTATTAGTATCCTATATTACAATCGTCCACATTATAATGCAACCATTGAAAAATTATGACCAAAATTTTGCACCCTTCTGCACAAAGATGATTAGTTTGGAACTTTTCAGCCTTTATACACGTTATTAGACACAGTAGATTTCTATTATTATATTTAGACATTTAGTAAATTGAAAACATTTGACAATAGAAATCATACGATGGCGATGGAGAACACGTAGTAGTTAATTACACACGCATGCAGGGATATATATTAACGGTCGCGTGCACGCGCACGTGACTCGTTGAAGGGAAGTGAGACATCCCCCTAAAAGCGAGACAATCAAGGAGCTTCGATATCCAACGGAGAGGAGTTTCGGATACCTCAGGATAACGTTCGAGAGGGCTCGTAGTTAATATTAACATGGTAGTATAGAGGAAGCGCGTGTTACTCCTACGTAATTTCTAGCTAAACGTGCTAAAGGACGAGGGCATGCATATTTCAAGTAAGCTGCTAGGAACACTATCGCGTTAACTTACACGTCTTTGAGTTTACACATAGTTATTCATTTTAGAATAATTTTTTACATTCTATTATATCAAATTAAATAATTTAACAAATATGAAATTTATAATTATTTAAATATATAATATAAAATGTGTTGCTGTAATGTTAATTTTGATAAAAATTATTAAACAAAATCTTTATATATAAAAATTCAGTGTGACTTTGTTGATTTCCAATGAACTTCGAAATTACTGAACCGATCTTAATGAAATTTTTTTATTTTGTGCGATTTTGTTCAACTTAGTACATAGGATAGTTTTTATCGCGATTATTTTTATTTTTTATTGCTAATTTAAGGATTTATTATTTAATGGTTATCTAGGTCTCTAGATTGTTTAATTATTCAGTAGTTGGTGTCGTATTTTAATTTAATTATTTATTTTAATTTACATACGACACAACCTTACTTTTTCTATTGTTTCCTGTATTATTATTTTATGTATTATATATATAGTATAATATAAATTATATAAAAATAAAATATAATATAATATAAAATATAAGATATTATGAATTACAATATAATATAAAATATTATAAATAATATAATACATATATATATATATATATATATTAGACATAATAGATAACAAATAAATATTAAGCAATATTAAAAACAATATTAGGAATAAAAATAGTCAAAAAATAAGAATTGACACGAATGTACGGTTAAATTGTTTTTAACCTTTATCGTAGAGTATCTCAAGAAAGATGAGATTAAATCGACTGTTAGGAAGATCATCTATGTTCGAACTTTTTTTCCATGGCAAATAAATGCGACAGATTGCTAAATTATGTTAATACTTTGGCACCGATTGATCGCATCCCAACTGCCTGTTGAACTTTAATAGTCAACGATAATTCTTTCTTCAAAACGATGATACTTTCTATTCTTCATTTTAACTCGTTATATTCAACCACATATAAGAGGCATTCCATTTAAAGTTTTAGAAAATAAAAGTAAGAAAAATGAAAGGAAAGAAAGAATAAATAAATAAAAAAAGAAAAAAAAGAAAAAAAGAAAGAAAAAATTGTTCAACGATCCCCTCGCATTCTCGAAGCGAATGTTTTTGAAAGAGGAAAATGAATAACAAAAAAAGATAAAATAAAAAAGAGTAAAGAATAAAAAAAGGGTAGGAAAAGAAAAGGAAAATGTTCTTCGTGTTGTTTCTCTCTCTCATTTTCTTTTTCTCTCGTAATGTTAAGACGTTACGGTTCGAGATTCTTTCGGGTATCCTGCTCTTACGGAAAAGTATATCCTTTATTTGTCCGAGTTGCAGCTGCAACAGCCGGTCGTAAGGAAGAATCGTATCCGTTACACGTATATACATACATAGAAATAACACACACAACACGCAAATGTTGCTTTGCAACGACTACTGTTTTCTCCCTTTCTCTTTTTAGCTTTTGTAAAAGATAGAAAACATTACTATATCACTATTTTATTAGATTAGATATTCACAGCGGGAATGTGCGCAGTAAAAAGAAAGAAAAAAATATGAGGGAACAAGAAAAAGAAGAAGAAGAAGAAGAAGAAAAAATAATAAAAAAGAAAAAAAAAAACAGAAAAAAAACGAAAAAGAAATAAAAAGATAGATCGAGGATTGCTATGGGGGGTGTTCTATGTTTCACCCTTACGTTGGTTGTGCTTGTCGAGAAGAAAACAAACGTGAAGGTTAAGAAAAACATGGAAGTGAACAACGAACGGGGGAAGGGATGACGTTAAAGGAACTCTATCCTTGCACCTTTAATGCGTCCCATTGCACAAATAAAACGAACTGATACTACGTATCTCTTTCTTTGCTTCTTACAACTTGCATTGCGATATTCCTTATAGAATTGGAGTAGTATTCTATCTGTTCCTCTCTTTCTTTCCTATTTCTCTTTATTTCTTTTTATTTCTTTTTTAAGTTCTGTGTTCTAACTTTACTATCGATGACATTTCGAAATACTTTATTTCTTTCTTGCCTTCTAAGCTATCATTTATTGATCTTTTCGTTTCGAGTAAAGGCAAAGTTTTTCTACGTTGAATTATATATGTATGTATGTATGTATGTATATATGTATGGTTTGACGAGTAAGTTGTTAAAATCGAACAAGAGAAGGCAATTTTATTCTTTCTTTGTTAACTTTATACTTTTTATTTTCTTTTTTTGTTTCGTTAAAAGTACGAGGGATCCATTATTTCTTTATGAAAAAGTTTCGGAGTGATGACCTACTTTAAAAAAATAAAGAGTTCTATATATTGTGTTACATTTTACTCATCTAACGTGTCATTTCGCAGCCTACATCTTTGTACCTCTATTATCAGTATTATTTATTAGATCATTATTATCGTGTTCATCAATATTTAGCAATAACTCTTGTTAATGTTATAAATACTTATAAAAATCTATATGTCTATATACATATATAAAATGAAATATATATATATATATGACATCGACAACGAGTCGTTTCATTTTGAATTGTTATATCATCCTTGTTATATTGACGTTGAAAATAATAAAATTCGAATTCTGAAGAATGAAGCTTTTCAAATTTAGATGGTTCGAGATCCACTTACGAAAACGATCATTTTTCGTGACCCATTGGAAAGTGCAATTATTGTCGAGAGTTGATTGATAAACAATTTCAAATGGATGTGATATATATATAGATAAATAAATATGCATTGGTGAGGAAAATTCAACAAAAATAATAATTCTCATGTGATCTTTAATTGAATTTACTTTGAATTGTTCATTTAGCGATTCTCGACAAATAAAATTTACCTAATGAATGAACACGTTAACTACTCTTTATTTTTAATATTTAACGAAAGACATGTGTGGATCGCGAACCATACTTTTTGAATCTATACTTTAGAAAGAGAGAGCTAGTGAGAGAGAACGGGAGATGAAATTTGCACGGATAACGAGCATTAATGAATGAAAGTCAATGGGAAATGCTATAGTAGGATCGTTCTCTAATATCATTCTAGGGATTAAATTCTCTATACCAGCTTGCATGTACTTGAAATCGTTTGTGTCGTTATGTCGAAATAGCTAAATATACGTCCTTTTGATAGGCTTTAACTAGAGAATTTGTAGTACCATATTTTGAACAAATGCAAATATTCTATCATATTATATATATGCAATCGATAATTATATGATATTGCTTTGATATTACTAAAGTAATTAGAAAAATTATTTTTAAAATCTTATGTATTATTAATCGTTTAGAATCTAATCATCATGTAGTATTGATTTTTTACAAATTTGATATAACATAATTGAGATGATGTATATGTTAATATTACAAAATAATTAAGATTATATACTAAAACGTAATACGTTTGTTCATATAACGTTTGATCAATTTATTGGTGATTCTTTGAAAATTACATGACGTGTTTATTTTGATGCATGTTTTGATATTACAAAATAATTTGGATTATGTATTAAAATGTAATGTTTTACTCGTATAAATAATTGAATTGATTTATCGCGTAGACTTTTGAAAATAATGATGTAAAACGATGAATATCTGATCAAGTTAATGCCTTAATATTAGAAAATAATTGGTGAATAGATAAATAAAATGTAATGTATGCTCGTATAACAGCTGTGTTAGATCGATCTATCGCTGACTCATGAAAAGCTAGCGAATTTTCAAACTGTTGGAATAGTACTACTAGCTATCCAAGGCCAAGTGATCCTAAGAGGAATCTTATGATAGGATTATCCTTCCAAAGGATAACGTTCGTGCTCTTCTTAGAGTGGAACGATAGTAGTAGTAGTCAGACGAGAGAAAACGATATCGGATCGTTGCGTTTCGATCTATCTGGTAAACGGATGGTATACCTTAAGAGGAGACATAGTAAGAGATAGACAAAAAAAGGGATAAAGAGATGGGAGAAATAAGAGAAGAGTAGAGAAGAGAAGAGTTTTGTCAAACGAAAAAAAAAAGTAAAAAAGGAACAATGACCATGTGTATTTCACAGAGAGCCAGAAAACGCGCCCTGAGAAACGAATAAGAGTGAACTAACTTCGCATATATACTCTCTTAACATACATACATACATACATACATACATACATACATACATACATACATACATACATATATACATATGTAGTTCCCCTGAGTTTCGTCTCATCCTTAGAGTTTTTTCTTTGAACTTGCATAATTTGGATTCGGGGTCTCGAAGAAAATTAAAAACGAGATGGAGAGTGAGGATGGAGGTGATGCTTGGATGAAAATGTTCTACTGTTTGAATGAAAAGAACCGAAGAAGAAGAAGAAAAAGAAGAGTTGATTGCGATGAGAGGAAAGGTAAAAGAGGGAACAAAGAAAAAGATCAATATAATAATAATATATATATATACACATACATATATAGATACCTATAGAGTAACAAATGTTAAACAAGTAAATCAAGTAATCAAATCAAATCCTGTAAGCTTCAAATATAATAATACATAAAAGCTGATATTAAAATTATAAACAAATATATTTTATAAAAGCGAGAGAGAGAGAGAGAGAGAGAGAGAGAGAAAGAGAGAGATAGAAAGTGGATTAGAGAGAGAGAAAGAGAGAGAGAAGAAATATGGTTGACGATGAGAAATGACATTTCCATGAATGGACCGAATGTTGGAAGATTAAATGAAAGGAAACAGTATACGTGAGTGAACGTGTGTAAATGTATGAGTGAGTAAGTGAGTGAGTGAGTGAGATAGAGATAGATAAAGAGAGATAGCGAGAGAGAGATAAAAGATGGAAGGGTGTACGAGGTCAGGTGAGAGAATGAAAGCCTCACCTGTACTGTAACCACCACGTAGTTTCTGTTCAGGCCTGTCGACCCTCTCTTCGCTCGGTGGCGATGGTCTTTCCGTCCTTTTCGGATAGTACGGGTTGTACGAGGATGGCCACACGGTGGTCGGCCTTTTTGCTGGTGGGGGTGTGCTCGCTCGTCCTGAAAATAGATTAGGACCTTTTCTCATGTGTGACCCAGGTATAGGATACGCGCAACTAAAGCGCACAAATTTTCTGTGCAATTCTCTTCTCTAGGAGAGGATTTTTCATACCTTCTTTTTTTCTTTTTTTCTTTCTCTCTTTCTATCTCTCTATTTCTCTCTTCTTTTTTTTTTTTATTCCTTTTTAGGTGTTAGTTTTTTTACTGAACATTTATCTATGGTATAACATGTACGTGTGTAGAATATATGTATATATATATATATATAAATAGTTATCTCTCTTTATGTTTTTTTGATTAATTTTTGGTTTGGTTTGATTAATTCTCAACTTTATTTTAATACATTATCTTAAATATTGATTTATGGTATTATATTCGTCTATCTTTCACACACACTCTCTCTCTCTCTCTCTTTCTCTCTTATTTTATTCGTTTATTTTAATACTTGCACTTTTTGATTGATCGTTGTGTTAACATGTTAAACATTTGTTCTATAGTGTTATGTATATAGATATATATATATTTGTTTTTTTTTCTTTTCGTTCATCGATAATCCAACATGCACAACCACCTTTCTCTCTCTTTCTCTTTTTCTCTTTTTCTTTTTTTTTTATTATTTCTCTTTACACAGCACTATTCTACATGACGCGTAGAGAAGGCCGTCGCGTGCAATGTGCATTCAAACCGGATTCGCGTCGATGTATCGAACTCAAACGTATTCAAATGGATGTTGAAGCTTTTTTTTTTCTTTTTTTTTTTTTCTAGCGAGAAACGGAGATTAAAGAGCGTCAGCGTTGTCTTCTGTCAGCTAAAAAAAACCTTCGAGTCCGTGACTGCCAGGCAGACGATCTTTTCGGCTTCCATCGTGGGCTTTTTTTTTCATTTCAAAACGGTCGATCATCGTCTCTTGTTGTTTTTTTTTTTTTTTGGTTGATGGTGTTGTTGTCTTTGTCATTGTTATTGTTGACAGTTGTTGTTACTGTTGTTTTATTTGTTGTTGTTGTGTTAGTTTGTAAATCTGTGTTAGTTTAATCGAAGAGATTTCGCGAGAGAGAATAAGTGTTATCGGTCTAACTCTTTGTTTTTTCTTTTTTCCTTTTTATCGTTTCATTCTTGTATTATATAGTGTTGAGTATGTAAAGGATTTTTTAGAAGGATTAGAATTAAAAATGTATTATATTTAGAAAAAAGAAAGAAAAAAGAAAGAAAAAAGAAAGAAAAAAGAAGGAAAAAAGAAATTATTTGTAGTAAGTAAGTAAAATGTCTTTGTGCAAAATGTGCATTATTTTTTTAATGTGTTCAAAATTAATTTCTATATATTTAAATATATCGATAAGAACAAATTAATTGTACTTAAACAAGTTAATAATTAATATTATTTTAATGAAAATTATTATCTCTCAATGTAAGGGTATAATAAAATAAATATAATAAAATATATAAAATATATATATAAAATTATAATAAATATATTACTATAATATTATATGTAATAAAATATATATAAAAATATTAATAAAATATTAATAAAATATTATATATATATAATATTTTTATTTCTAAATAAAATCTAATTGTAAAAATAATTGAAAGAAAATTTGGTTTCTTAGTCGTAGTTTGATCTCTTTCAAAATGTTAAAGCCAAGTATCTATAATTTTTCAATCGGGATATAAGGTAAGAATTGAATACAATCGGTCGTTTAAAAGTGACGGTGCAAAACGAGCTTTCGCGTGTTAGCTTGATGAATTCCAACAGCTTCTTTGAAAACGAGCCAAGTTCAACTTGTTGCATTCGATGTCCCAACGATCGTTGTCCCATCGAACGGACAAAGCACGCTTTCGCGCGAGAAAATCAAACGGAATGTCTACCTTCGTTTGGTATTGTTCGATCTTTACGAATAACCTTTGTTCTTTTTTACAACTAGTTCACAATCCAAATCTTGATTTCGCGATGCAAAGAAGTTGCATTAGTGAACGTCATATTACTTTTTGTTGAGTAGATGCATGAATGTTTTTTCATTTTATATATTCCTCAGATATCTAGCAATTAATACTTTGCACTCGAGGGCTTTGCTATAGAGACAATAAATAAATAAATAAAAAAATGAAAAAACTATAGCAAATTAAATTTAGTTTACAACATATCAACTATGAGACTTTTCTTTGAATACGCATATTATCATTTACTTATAATATGTAAATATGATTTTTCTATCAAAATTGAGTTGCTGATAATATGAATGAAAAAAAAACTTCGAGTGCAAAGGGTTAAATACTATAAATATAGTCAGTGACGTTACACCCAATATATTTCGCAACTCATATAAAACTTATGACGATGAAAATAATTTTAATTGTGTATTTTATAACAATCAATATGATATAAAACGATACGTGTCGACGTATGCAACATTAATGAAAAAGTTGAACAAAATTCTAAACTACGATTAACCTGTGTGAGTGAGAAAAAAAAGAAGAAGAAGAAGAAGTTTCAAAAAACTATCCTCGCAAGCTGTAAGGATAAAAAAAAATAAAGAAAATTTAAGGACAAAGAAAAAAAAAAAAAGAAAAGAAAAGAAAACGAAAAGAAAACGAAAAGAAACAAAAAATTCATTCAGTTTAACTCCCGAAAACTAATATAACAAAGTTAAACGGTAGAATAAATTGAAACTTTTTGAGAAAGACGATAATTCTTAAAAGTCAGGGGGCTGTATTGTATTTCTTGGGAAAGACTTAGCTCACACAACGTGTGATGTCCGACAAGGGGCCCGTATATTTTTATACGCTCTCGGCGCATCTTACCCGCCTAAGATAGTGCTCCACTTATCTCGTTTCCCATAATCGTCTGGATTATACAAATTGCGATCTTTTGCGAGTATGACGTAGAAGAGAAGAGAGGAAAAGAGAGGAGAGGAATATGATGGGGTGGGAGACTATGGCACAAGAGGGGGGGGGGAGGGTTTGTCTCTAGCGTGTATCGCTGAAAATTCTTGAGAGAAATTCTAGTAAAAAGTACTACCAGTATCTCGAGATTCTCATCCGCCATTTTCTTTTCCATATATATATATATATATATATATTACCTTTCTCTATATTTAAGTAAGTATATATATATATATATGTATATATATACATACGCGCGAGTTAGATATGCATGTATTTTTCTATATAGAAGAAAAGTCTAGGACAAGTCCCTTCTTCTTTTTCTTCTTTCGTACACCAAGGCCCTTTGCGAATACTTTTCTATCCTCCTTTTTTGTGTTTTTCTTTTTTTCTTCTATCTCTCTCTCTCTCTCTCTCTTTCTCTTTCTTTCTCTTTGCCATTTTCCTTTTTGGCTTGCAAACAACCAGGACGCAAGGTCGCACGGCATCCAGCAGGATGCGAAATGATACTAAAAAGTTTTCGAATAAAAGTTTAAATACGCGGGACGAACTTAGTTTTGTGCTTCTTTCTCTTTCTCTCTCTTTCTCTCTTTCTCTCTCTCTCTCTCTCTTTTTCTCTTTTTCTTTCTTTCTGTCTATGAGTTGGTCTTCGGATGGCTGCTTAACAATACGCAGCCTCCTCTTTTGCGAGTTGCCTTTATATCAGAACTTAGCGAACCATCCCATACACATAAACACACATAAACACACATAAACACACATATTTTTACACGTAGGTATACATATACTACTAGATACCTGTATATATACTAACTGTTATCTATTTATTTTATATGTATATATAGTATATACGCATAAGTTCTCATCTCTTCCCAGTTTCTCTCCTTCTTTCACGCGTGAAATAATCCTATGAAAGTAGACTCGTATTTTATCCACTTTCTTAGTCTTCTTTGTGGTTTCTTCTTTTTCTTCCCCCTCATCTTTTTTTTCTTCTTCTTCTTTTTCGTTTTTTTTTTCTTCTTAAGAATACTTTTAGATTTTTCAACAAAATAATTAACCATTTCAAAAACTTTTCAGGATTTAATTGAAGAAATTAATAAAATGACTAAAATCGTGTAATAATTGTTTGTTATTAACCGTTTTTACTCGAAGTTTTATTTTTCATTTTATATATTATCAACAACTCACAAAACAATTTTACTAGAAAAATCATATTCACATATTATATATATATATATAAATAATTGATGTATGAGTATTCAAAGTAAAGTCATAGTTGATATGTTGTAGACTAAATTGAATTTGCTTTAGTTTTTCTTTTTTTTATTAAATAAATAAAATAAAATTAATAATTAATAATAAAAATAATATATTATTATTATTATTATTATTATTATTATTATTATATTATTATTTTATATATTTATTATTATTATTAATTAGCATTAGGAACTCGAAAGTTCATTGCCGCAAATACCAAATCCTGTCATTGTTCCCGTTCCCAGGTGCGATATATATTTATATTAGTTATATAATTATTAATATTATTATTAATTTTATTTATTGTCTCTATAGCAGAAACTTCGAGTGCAAAGGGTTAAATACAAAAATAAGAAACAACCAAAAGGCACGATAAGAGATAATTAAAAACAACGAGGAAATCAAAGATTTCAGATAAATTTTTGTCAATAATAATTGTTTGGAAATTTTTAATGATTATTTTGAATTCTACTGTAATAATTTTCTTTTCAATTGACCGACAAATCAAATTGATTATAATCTGCATTAAATCGCAAGAAAACGAATCTTTTATTAAAAGACCGATCAGTTACATTATAAATAGATCTTTTAAAAGTTCAGCCCGTATGTTAATTGTTAATGTGATCGATCGTATGACATTTAAAGAATATTCTTGCATTGTCTCGTTTGGTTACAGTAAATTGTAAACTCACATACACACACACACACTTACTCTCTCTCTCTCTCTCTAGTGGGGCAAAAGGCAAGGCCAGAAATAATTTTGGTTTCCTTGTCAGGTGATAATTAATTACGGGCTGTAGGATCGATTGGTGTCCCAGGAGAAAAGAGAAAGAGAGAGAGAGAGAGAGAGAGAGAGAGAGAGAGAGAGAGAGAGAGACAGGGAATGTGTCGAGGTATTATTAAACATCGCGTACCTACTCTAGACGGACTAATCTATCTATCTATTTGCCTATCTGCCTACTACTTCTCTCTCTCTCTTTCTCTCTTACCCCTTAATCATATCTATCTATCTCTATCGTGTTGAAAGCACGTTGGGAATTAGGCAGGTTGGATGTAGGGACGAGTAAATTCATCTACGTTAGGCAAAATCGATTCAGTTTGTAGAAGAATCGAACGAACTAGTGAAATATCTAACTTTCTATACAAGACTCTTGTTAGAGTTGTATCTGCTGATAGTGTTATTGGTGAGTTAGATTGAAGGAAAAAAGAGGTAGGTAGGGATAAGGGGTGGTGTTGCTGTTGCTGCCATTGCTGTTACTTTCCCCGTCTCTTTATGGATCCATAAAGCCGTGCCACCGGTATTGTAATATACTACGGAAAAAGGGATATTTCGAGACTCGAATAACAAATACCTCTGTCGATCGTCTAACCATCTCTTTCTTTCTTTCTTTCTTTCTTTCTTTCTTTCTTTCTTTCTTTCTTTCTTTCTATTCTATTCTTTTCTTTTCTTTCCTATAGAAGGCTTCCCTACTGAATAATTCCTATGCCGAGAAATACTCTCTTTCTTCTCCTTCTTTCTTCTCCTTCTTTCTTTCTTTCTTTCTTTCTTTCTTTCTTTCTTTATGTCTTTCATTATTTTTTCTTATTCGTCGTCTCGCGAGAGAATATTCGATCATGTCCGTGGTAAAAAAGAGTATCGGTTCTCCCCACCACTCTCTCCAGCCTCTCTTGAGTTTTCATTTATATTTTCGATCCGATAAAAGCAATAGAGATTGCTGGTTCATCGGGCATTTAGTGTTCTAGAAAGAAAAAAAAACCGTTTCATTTTTATTTGGTTCCTTTTATCGATGTTAATAATTAAAGATTCTTCAGTCACGTAATGAAACGTCCTCTTTCTTTTACGGTTTATAAACCGTCTTTAACAATTTAGCGATATCCTTTATACTCTGTTTTCTTTTAGTGGGTATTTTATTTTTTCTTTGTTTCTTTTCTTTTTCCTCTTCTTTTTTAATTCTTCTTTCTTTTTCCACACCTTTCTATTTGTCTTGTTCTTTTTCTTTCTCTTTCTCTCTTGTATATGCTGTATTCGCAAGCGGTGCGGTAATTGAATTTTAAATGCGCTTAATTAGGTCACCGGTTAAGCCGCCAATGTAATGTCACGATATAAAATTAAAATCTTTTGTCGACTTTCGACGTTTTCTTCTTACTGTCCGTGACCGGTCCGCGTGTCTTGCAAGTAAGGGGTAGGAAGGGAAAAGCTGGCTTGATTGTGAGACAGGCTAACTCAAAAACCAATTAAACTTTCATTTTTGTGCTAGGGCGAGAGAAAGAAAAGAGGGATTAGGGTTGAAAAGGGGGAGTGCGGGGGTGGGGACGATCGTTAACTCGTAATGTCGAGAGAAAGAATTAGCCGCTTTGCTGCTGTATTTAAAATGAACAACGGGGATCTTGAAGTATTCAAGATCGGTGTTCTTTCTTTGGTTATATCATACTCTCGAGATCATCTTGTTAAAGTTCGTGATATTGTACACTCTTGTTTTACAATTTACATTTATCTCGTCTATCAATTATTATTATTATTATTATTATTATTATTATTATTATTATTATTATTATTATTATTATTATTATTATTGGTATATCTATCTATCGATCTATTCACCTATCCATCTATGTCTGTCTGTCTCTCTCTCACTCTCTCTCTCTCTTTTGCATTATTTCTCTGGAGAGTTCGTATTCCCTTCGATTTTGTGTCACGTACGTTCTAGCGACGAATACTCACGCAATTATTACGCCATTAATCTCGTGCCAATTATCGAGTGGAAATAAATATCTATTAAGGTAGAAGTGTGAGAGAGAGAAAGAGAAAGAGAGAGAGAGAGAGAGAGAGAGAGCGAGAATCGGGGAAACGAATGAATATGTCGATGAGGGTTCGTTAAACGTGACGTATTGGCGCGACGTTCGAACCTCGTAATATTCCCTCTTAACGAAGCACAGCGTACGTATATTAATTCGTTTCGAGTTGAATTCGTTCTCGAGTGAAAAATTTTTATTTATTCAATGGTTGCTTCGACGAAAAATGTGAGAGTAATAGATAGATAGAGAGAAAGAGAGAAAGAGAGATAGATAGAGAGAGAGAGAGAGAGAGAGAGAGAGAGAGAGAGAGAGAGGGGGGTGGAAATTTCAACGAACGTATTTCATAGAAAGATACGAAACGTAGAAACATTTCTCGTAATGAGTTTTCTGTGGACACGCACAATTTCTCTCGTGTCATTTCAAAGTTTTATTTCACAAGCCGTGCCATAATAAGATTATAAAATAAATAGTGACGTAGCTGCCGTTATCACCGGTGAGAGTGAAAGAGAGAGAGAGAGAGAAAAGAGAAAGAGAGTAAGTTATTTCACGTCAAGCTCGACGACCTCTCTTGTTTTATAAAGAAAGATGGAAAGGATCGTATCTAATTTTTACTTTTTCCTATTTTCTGCTTGAGAAAGAAAGAAAGAATAAAAGAAAGAGTAATTGAGAGACGAATACACCTACTTAAGAATTTAACTCTAACGTATTCAATGTCGAGTATAGAATTCGTATGTACTATAATGTTTTTTTAAAAAGAAAAATTTACTTAATGACACCATTCCGAGATTAATTAATAGCAAAGTTATTTAAAAATGCAATGGTAAAAGACGGTTCGTTAAGAATATCCAATTTTTTTTTTAAGATACCTGAGAATCAAAGAGAAATAAAAATAGTTCTACCTAATTGAAATGATTCTTTGTCAGATCTATATAAATGTATTTTCAAGTTTCATATATTATGATTTAACTTTGACAAAAAAAAAAAATAAAAGTGTCTACATAAGTTAAATATAGTATCCATACGTATTAAAAAGAAATTTTCGATTAGTAAGATTGCGATCAATAATAATTAAGCATTCCAAAAGGCAATAATAATCATTTATTAGAAACACCGTGAATGAGAGAGAAAAGGAGGAGGAGGAGGAGGAGGAGGAAGGATGTGTAACAATAATCCGCGTACCGTTGAACCTTAGTAAAAAGAGGCAGAGAAGGAGATGAAGGGGCCGGTTGGGGGGCTAAGGGGGTTAGTAGAAATAGTGGTGCACGGTTATGCGGTAAAATTGTAAAGCTTAATGGTGGTAATACCGTCGTGACTGTGCCTTGTATGGCGTTAATAATGCAGTATATTGAGATTGGTTTCGTGAGACCGAGAGATGGTAGAAGAGAAGCAAGAGAAAGAGGGTACCTTATAGTAAGGTACGTAAGAGTAAACGAGGGAGAGAGAGAAGGAGAGAGAGAGGGAGAGAGGGAGAGAGGGAGAGAGAGAAGGAAGAGAATCGAGGGCAGAACCGAGGGCAGAACCGAGGGCATAACCACTGGGACCTGACCTAGGCATCCGCCCAACTTATTCGCGATGCTTTAATAATACAACTCCCAGTGTGCATAGTGCACCGCTATGACTAATATAAAGATCACTTTGAAAAGATTCTACAGTGCCTTGGGCCATCTATTCCACCCCATGCTTCCATACCTTTCAACGCTATGTCTTCTTGCATTAAGAACAATGGACGAGTGTTTGGGTACGAAAACGGATAAGTCGATTAATTTATCCATCGAGACGTGATTTACGATTTTAACGCCTTTTCCCACCCTTCCTCAGTCAGTCATCATGAGAATTAAAATTGGAATTTAGCGAGAAATAACTATAACGACAGTTTTTTCTTTTCTATATCAACGTGTTGATCTATCCTGTTTGTTACTTTGTGAAAAATTATTTTGTTATATCGGTAATCGAACGTGATAGTTAAATTTGCAAGATTTTAACTCGTGTCATTTAGTATTTTGTTTGTTTGTTTAATAAGGCGAATTGAACGATTATTGTATAATTATTATTGAGAGACTTCTCACCTTCTTTGTTGGCGCTGCTCTTGATCTCCGTTGCTTTGGGTGGCGCCGAAGGTTTAGGAATTTCTAGAAAAAGTAATCATCCATTTTGTTAAATCACATTATATCTTACAATTGAATTAATTTTCTAGAGTATCAAGTATATATCGAAACTTTTGAATAATGAAAATTATGCAGAAAACGATTATCTGGAACTGAGTATATTTTGTTCAAAGATTTTTCTCTTTTACTTTGACTCATTCTTTACAGAAAAATTCTACAAGATGTTGCATGTATATAACTTGGTACAATAGTATCACAAAAAAAACTTACCATAAAGCCTAATAGAACCTTCGGTCTCTCCTAAAGAATTTTTACTGATGCATCGATAATTTCCAAAATCACCAGCTTGAAGATTCTTTATATGTAATTTCATATGAGCCCTGTAGCTATTTTCCATTATACTAGTTGTATATTTCTCATTGGAAAGTATCATTTCATTTCCTTGAAACCAATAGCTCATTGCTCGTGGAAATGCTTCGGTGTGACAATCGATTGTCACGTTGGTACCAGCTGGTGCTCCGACCAATTGATTTGGTACGAAGATCATTGGTGAAACTATATTGTAAAATGATATAAAATAACTAATTAAGAAATATTTGATTATAAATTTAAATACAAAATCTATGAAATTTATCTCATTATCGATTGACGCGATATTTTAACGAGATTAATATTTTTTTCCTGTCTTTCTAATTTTCTTTTAAAGTGAAAATTTCTTTAGAATGGGTGTGATTTGAAAAAATGAAATACGGTGATGTAGTGGGGAAACGAAACGAAAATGTGCGCCTGTATGAATGCAACCCTTTAGACAAGAAAGACGAAAGATAGGCAACCCGTCATACATACGTGTATAAACAGTTTTGACTGCAAAAAAAATCTGTCTCAGTAGATGTCGCTCGCAAGCAACATTTTCAAAGTGTGTCTGGAGTGTTGCATACGAACAGGCGCGCATTTTTATATTTAAATTAATAATTAAATATATAATTACAAATTAAAAGTACAAATAATATTATAATAATATTATAGAATAAATTATCCTCGAAACTTGTTTATTTGAACTTTTAACTTGTGTGATATGCACACATGTTTTTTTTTGTTTTCTTCGGGGTTATTGTTGTTTTTTTAACAACGGTGGAAGAGAGTAACATTATTAAATTGTAGATGTAGATGTATACATAAGAACATAAGGCTTACACTTTCCTGGACGACTTTCAGTGCGAGATACTCCATAGTTGGAAACGAGTTGGAAACAAAGTCAATTATCGTTTGCTCGAGACTAGGATTGCGAACATGCTCGAGTTAAAGTCGAACAGTAGGGGATGTCGCATAGATGCTTTCTTCTTCTTCTCTTCTTTCTCTTTCTTATTTTACTTCAATACAATGGAAAAAGTCAGAAGATGAAAGTGACCTTTTCGCATTTTCCCTTTTTTTTTTTGGTACTTTTTTTTCAAACGATATTCAACAACAACGATTTCCTTCGATTCTTTTTCTTGGTTTTTTTTTCTTTTCTTTTTTTATTTTTCTTCTTCTACTTCTTTTTCTTTTCCGTTTATTTCTAGAGATACTAGACTTTGGTAAAATGGGTACTGGAAAGTTTAGAAAGGTTTTACTTTGATGCATCGTTGTAATAAAAGAAAATGCTATTTTCATAATTAGATTGCACAATGAATAGAACGAAAGTGTAGTTTCATTTTTTTTTATTAGAAAAATATTTATGGAAAAAATATATTGAACAAAATAAGTAAATACAATAATCTCCCCTATAACACGGTACTCTTATAATGCATTTTCATATTACGCGATTTCGTGTCCTTCGTATAACGCGGGCAGTCCCCACTTTTCACGAGAAAAGTTAAACGTGAATCATTTGTACATAACGTGTTATACAAGAACCAATATACCTTGTTATAGGGGGGATTACTGTAATTGGAATTATAATTAGTGTTTCGGTAGTGTGTAAGTAGATAATTGTAGAAATAATTCTTTAGTATCCTCGATTGTTCGTTCCTAGTGTGTCTTTTTCCTTCGTTCATTCGTTTTCTCTTCGTTAGAGGATAAATTTAAGCTTCAACAAGAGTAAAGGAACGTTTTCCCTGGTGAAACATACAGTAGTAGAAGGAATAGAAGTACCTTGGTCTTAGATTAATTTAGGTCTAACTAACGACTCGTTGGAAACTCTGTCGAGAGTACATGAAGAAGAAGTAGCTCGAGAGGTTGAAACGAATGGAGACAACGGTGGGTGAAAAGGTGTTGGGTATAGTTGAGAAGTGGCTATTAGTAGTGGACTAAGGAGAAAGAGGACTCGATGTTTCTACCGGAAAATCGAGGGGAAGTATGCGTTAATTAGGGGTCAGCACCAGTAATTTGCGGATTTGTGGGAAGAGGTTGAACGCATGCTATAGCAATAGTACTACACTACTTGATATACAGGACCCAATGGAGATGGTTGATATACTTTTGTATAGAGGATGTAACTCATCCGTTCATTCGGTATCTCGTTAAATCGTTAATTACGGTTTATAGATTAGTTGCTTTTGTTAAATACCAATTAAAAGAGTTAACAAGTTAGAAATACGTCGACGCTGGGCTTTAATTTAATCCAAAAGGATTATAATTATATTATATGATTTTTCATTTTATTCTTGCATTATAATTTGGTTTGACAGAAAAGATATTAAATCACTGATGTCCGGTATTAAAAATTTCATTCGTATAATATAATATATTCATTTTTTAGAACGAAATAACGTTTTTTGATTCTTGTTAATTGTACGAGCGTGTACTATTTCATTTTTAAATATTTAGTTATAAAATAATAAATTATTATTTTATCTAATGGAGAAAAGCCCAAGGTCTTATCTGTTTTTCAATGTTTTCTCAAAATAAGCTTATTAGTAATAGGAGAAAATACATTAGAGTTTCTTCGTTTGTTTTATGGTAAAGCGTATGAATTCGAAGAAGTGGGTACGGACCGTGGGATTTCTCTTTCTCTCTACTGTGAACAACGTCAGTGTTTATTTTTAATTAAGTAGATTAACTAGCCGAGTGCACCGCTCAAATGTACGAGAGTCGACTAAGAACGTAAAAGAGTCTTATACGCCCGAAGTAAACTTTGTCATTATTTTTTTCTCATTATTGAGAGGGTGGTTCCCTTTCCAATTTTATTATTTGTCAAATTTATTATATTATTTTAAAACTTCTAATGGATCCTTTTAAACAAAAGTCTCAAACATCATCAAAAAGCCAAATTTTTCTATGAGTGACATACGAGTTTAAAAAAAAAAAAGATACTTTTACGTAACACAAAAGAAGGATGCACATATGCATGTGGATGTCAAATCAAAAGTTCACTACGGACGCTTCTCGTGTTTGTGTGTGTTTTTTAACAATTTTCAAAATATTATTCCTGATAAAACATCGCATTCAAAGAGAAAAAATAAAGTATAGTGCTTATTCTGTAAACCTAACATAACATAACACTGATAAGACTTTCAACGCGAATTCAGGGTTTATAGTTGTTGCCTGCTTATATAGTTTCAAAAAAAGCAAAGCATTGAGCCACTATCTTATCGCACAGAGGATATATTATATTATTATTTTAAAACAGTCTCTCTCTAAGAATTTCAAGTATGTAAGTTAAATTTAAAACAAAATAAACTAAGAAATTATTTCATTAAATCGTAGTAACTAGTAATTTATCTTCATTAATTTTACGCTAATACGTAATCTTACGTGCTACAAAAGTTTTGCATCAAATTGAAATTAAAATATTATTCTCGAAATTGAGCATTTTAAATTCGAAAAGGAAAAAAAGATAAAAAGGAAAAAGAGAAATGTTTGTAATAAAAGATAGTGTCTAGTGGTATGTAAGAATAACATAACATTGGTAAAACTTTCGTCGCGAATTTCGTGTTTCGAAGCAAAAGCATTGTTTCCACGTTGGTCCTTTAAATAAAATATATTTCGTCCGATCTAAATATTTTACGAATAAAGTCGGCTTGTGCTCTTGCCTACCATCCTTTCTTTACTTTAACAGGTAAAGAAAAAGACGAGAAAGAGTATATATACCTACATACATATATATATGTACCCAATATACATTGTCCATTTTCACGTATGTATATGTGCACACGTATGCGGGGTAAATGTAAAGATACACGACCACAAAGCGAGTGCAAGCATAGGAAGTGACACGAACGAATGGAACGCATAAAAGGGAAAAATGAGCAGAAGCAGAGGGACGCTTGTGCAAGGATCCCCGTATTTCCCTCGGGCTTTTCCAACGTCACCGTCTCCCCCTTCACCTCTCTTTTCACGATTCACCACCACCATATTACCACCAACATCACCACCACCATTCACCACAGCCTATGAAGAAATTCTACTTGCTGATACTTTTTTTTTGATACTTCTTTGTCTTCGTTATTCGTCAAATGAAATTTAATCAATATGTCTTTATACGTTTTTATTCTTATATTCCTTTTTTATTTTTCTTATTTTAACGTTTTATTAGATTTATGTAAATTTAATATCTTTTTTATTATACTATAAGAAATAGAGTTTTTATATTTTTCAATTTTTAGTTTTGTCAATGATAAATTTTTGGAATATATATATACTACGGTTTTTCTGTTTCGAATTATTTTTATGAAATTAAAAATCAATCATTACTTTAATCTGATAAAATATTAGTTTATATCGTAAGTTCGTTGGTTTTCGAATAATTAATAATTTTCTTTTGAAATAATCGTATTCTCCTTTTCGTCATTTACTTTTGAATCCTATTGAAAGAAAAGTTTAAGAATCAACAGGTTCACAATCGTTCCTATCGTATCTCACGTCATGCATTTACATTCGATGCATTCCTTTTCATTGTCTGCCATTGGAAATCTTCATCTTATTCATCCATTCTTTTCCCTTTAATATTCAGACCTTTTAGTTTCTCCATCTCTCTTTATTTTTCTCTTTTTGTACGTCTCAGTGTGCTTGTGATAACCAAGAAAAGAAACTTTCTTCGATGAAGTTTTTCCGATGAATTACTTCAACGCTTGTTGCACCATCATTACATCTCTCTTCGTAGAATATTAGAGAAAGTTGATATTGAAGAATATAACTAAATCTTGATGTATTCAATTTCATTCGAATGCTACTAAACTCATTTAAGTTTTCTTTTAATATTATATTTACTGGGCTTATATAAAATTATATCTATATATAAATAACTAATATATTTAAGATTGTCATTGATTTTATCTCAAATTATTTTTATATAAGAATTACGTATATTTACGTATATTAATATTAATATAAAATAGAGTATATATATTAATTAACCCTACCGCATAAACAGAATTTGGAAGAAAGAATTATATTATTTCTTTATGAGAATAATAAAAGTAAAAAAAAATCAAACGATCGATGAGATTAATTTCTCGTTAATTATAATTGTAAATTATGATTATATAAAATTTAGAATTCAATATATATTATACCTATATATAAATAACTAATATATTTAAGATTGTCATTGATTTTATCTCAAATTATTTTTATATAAGAATTACGAATGTTTACGTATATTAATATGAATATAAAATAAAGTATATATTAATTAACTCTACCGTAAAAAGAATTTGGAAGAAAGAATTATTTTATTTCTTTACGAGAATAATAAAAGTAAAAAAAAAATCAAACGATCGATGAGATAAATTTCTTGTTAATTATAATTGTAAATTATGATTATATAAAATTTAGGATTCAGTATATATATATATATAAATAACTAATTATAAATTGAGCATGATTAATACGAAATGATTATAATACAAATTCTATCAAATAGATTGTTTTCAATTTGGAATCCTTTTATATATAAATCACTTAATTTGAAATGATATATTATGATATTTGTTTCTTCTATTTGAATATCGGATTTAACAGGGAATCATCAACGACTTACATTCAACATCAACGGTGATCCTTTTGCTGACTGTTGGTGGCACGCCATTGCTTGCTATACATAGATATGCTCCCATTTCATTGCGTGTAATCCTCGTCAAATTTAATTGCTCGCCTTCGTATTTGTTTACTAAAATCAGATACAGGAATTTATTAGTTTGATCGTTTTAACCACCTAATTATCGTACGATTTAATATGTGCAATATAAATTGTTATAAAAGTGAAACATATTCATCATTCGATTAGACAATTATACAACTTAATAATAAACAATATAATTTAAGAATTTAATTATTATTATTATTATTATTTTATATTAGTATATTAATGAATTGATAATATTAAATCTGTTTAATACTGTGATATATTAATATACTATACATAATACTATAAATTGATATACTTATAGTATTATTATATAATAAATACTTCATATTTATTAATATAATAAATAAATAATATTATATATATTATATTATATGTAAGATTCGTGAAAAAAAACTGGACCGCTGGACCGACTGCTGGACCGGGACTCGAACCACGGATCTTTCGCTTTCCGGGCGATTGCTCTTTAACCAATTGAGCTATCCAGGGCCCACTGACCAGTTCCCTTCCACGAATGCTTATCAAGTTTGGCATGGAGGCGTTCGTCCCACATATATAATATTTAATATTTTTTTAATTTAAAAGTAGTATTTATAAATATTATATAGTATTATAATAAATATTTAATATTTATAATATAATAAATAAACAATATTATATATATATATATATATATATATATATATATATATGTGGGGTGTGTTGAAAATCGAAGAGGTTGTGTGTGTAAATCTGTGTGAGTCCAAGGGTCCGAGAGGTTGTGTGTGTTAGTCGGTGTGGGTCCAAAGGTCCGGGTGCGTTTGGAACATGCGGGGTGGGGGAGAAACCTCATAAGGAGAGGACGGTCACGCATCAGGGGTTGTTGTGGTTTTTCCGAGAGAGTAGCGTGAAGAGAACCGAGTGACGAGAGCGAGTGAGAATAGTGAGTAGAGAGTAGCGAGTGAGTAGTGATTCTGTGAGGTCTGAGTGAGTGCGAAAAGTTGCGAAGCGTTATTGTAATTGTTATTGTAAGGGTAATTGTAATTGTAATAAGCAATAATTTGTGAGAATAAAGAGTATCTTTTATATCTCAAGTAGTGTCGGCAACACGGGGGAATTAGATATCCTTAGCCGGATACAGAACAATTGATTTCCCTATATATATATAATACTACAAATCTAATTATTATTATTATTCTATATTAGTATATTAATAAATTGACAGTAAAAAAAAAATAATTAATCAATCGAAAAGTAACCAAAATTCTTCTCTGCTGGAGAAAAACATTTATTTATTAAAGAAATTTTAAATGGTAATCAACAAAAAATGTTTTCATCATTTGCTAACACTTTTTACCTTATGTAAAGAAAATTGTTCCATTCCTTTTTAAAAAGTTCTTCGATTTTTCATTGACACGAACTAAATGTGAATGTACTCATCGAAGAAATTTTGATTACTTTTCAGTATCCCAAATATTATATTAATATTTGAATATAATAAAAAGTTTATTACATTGCAATATTCTAACATTATTAATTGGACTATTTCAATTTGTATTATTCAAAAAGTATTTGATAAAATAGTATAATTTTGTAATCTTATCATTATAAAATTTGTAATTAGCTATGAGTTTAATCAAGTTGACATATATTGTATTATATTATCTATACAAAGATATTTGATTATTAAACTGATAATTTAACGTAGTTACAAAGGTCGTTTTAATGATTTCTCTGAAGCGAGTTACAAAATGGTTGCGTGATCGCCATTTTAGGATCATTAGTGGTGAAAGGAGTAAAGGGAACGTCAAATAAATCGGCTTCGTGCCGGTACTGCATCAAGGGACGATTTACGAGAAAACTTTCTCTACCTTCTTACGATCTTGAGGAAGCAAAGTAACAATGAGAAAAAGAGAAAGAGACAGAGAGATAAGTAGAACACACTCGTTACAATGACGAGCAGTAACTGCAAGTAGTAGTAGTAATAGTAGCAGTAATAGTATTAGTAATAGTATTAGTAATAGTAGTACCTGTGCAGTTAGACGAAACTGTTTGCGGTTGCTCGTTGGAATGATCGATATTGCGATAACTTGTGAAACGAACCCTTCATGTATAGTTTTTCTTTTTCTCTTTATCTTTTTTTTTTTATTTCTTATGACCTCATAAAGAGTTAATATGCAAATTACGAACTTGAACATTTGCACAAAAGTTTGTAACGAAAATTTCATTAACTTAATACATTTGGGAGACCCTGGGAACAAGTTGATACGCTTATTTCACTTTTTATATCTCATTTCTGCTAGTTTCGTTTGAATTAATTATTTCATGAAAAATACATACAAGAAATCTAACTTTAATATATTATCTTTTTTATTACTAAAATCATCGGGATAATAAATAAGAAATAAATTAGAAATTATTAAATGAAATCAAACTATATTCCAAGGGTTGTTTGATATATCTGTAAAATATCTTGGTCAACAATATTGGGTCTCCCCAATATTTGAGTTTCATTGTGGATACAAGAAAAAAAGAGGGTATGTAGGTATATTTTATTAGGTAGTTCGTAGGTAATATAATTTTTTATCATACTGGATAACAAACTTTATGTTTTAGTTATAAACTAAATGAAATTATAAATTGAATATTGAAAAAAAAATATATATATATATAAATTATGCATATTTAATAGACGTAAATTACAATCTATCAGGTGTATTTTATATAAAATGAATCGATCAAAGAATTGACTTATTATTAAAAAATAATCAATTTATTATCTATTTTCATCAATGTCATTACTTAATACCAGCTTTGCTTATTGTGTAGCAGTAATTAAAATATTTGATAAAATAAGCTTTGTCACAAAGGATTTTTCGTTGATGAGAAAGCTCTCGATTGATCCTTAATATTAATTGTAGTAATAAAACTTTATAAAGTTTGATCCGATATTCAATAATATTGTCATTGAAATAAAACGTTAAAAAATTGATTATTAAAAAATTTCTATAAAAACCACGAAATATTTCATATGATAGAGATATTTCAATAAAAGAATAATTAATTTAACAATTTTTTTATTATAAAAAAAATAATGAATAAAGACAAAAATAATGAAATAATGAAATAATTAATAATAATAAGATAATTTTAATTAATAATAATAAAATAAATTATAATATTATATAATAATTATAATAATAAAAATATTATTTATTATATAAATATTATATAATAATTATATAAATATAAATAGCAAATATATATATATATATAATAATTTAAAAATTTTAAAGACTATTTATATTATACTAATATAAAAGTTTCTTTCCACGAAATATACAGTAGTATATGAAACTTAAAATGTTATTTTAAATACTTTAAGATGAACAAACACCATTAAACAAAACAAAAAAATAACAAAAAAATGAAGACATTTAATAATCGATAATGGTATAACATCAATGTTGATCGAAATAAGAAAATTCAAAGGAGTTGGAGGGGGGGTGAACGTTGGAAATTGGGAGGGGGTGGTGGAGTAGTAGCTGGTTTAAAAGAGAAGGATGAGGAGGAGGAACAGGAGGAGGAGTAGAACACACGTGTCTCCGTAGCTTACTAAAGTAATATCAAGGATAAAATATTGGTAACGAGTTTTTGATAACGACCGTATCGACTCTCGATACGAGCTCATTTCGAGATTCCCTCATCCAATATTAATGTATTCCGGTGTCCTACTATCGTATATATATATATAGAGAGAGAGAGAGAGAGAGCCAAGCGTTTAAATAACGCGTCCTCCTACTCCTTTTTTTTTTCTCTCTCTTTCTCTTTCGGTATGATGCAAATCGAGAAAAAGTTCGACGATCGGTCATGAACGAAAAGAAAAGAGAGGATTGATACCAACCCCACGAACAATATTTATAATCGACGGAGTTATTTTATGAGAGAGAGAGAGAGAGAGAGAGAGAGAGAGAGAGAGAGAGAGAGAGAGAGAGAGAGAGAGAAAGAGAGTAAGAGAAAGAGGAAAATTAAGAAAAAAGGGAATATTTCATCCGAACGATCAGAAATAAATCGGTGATTCGTTATATCAAACTTGATAACGGAAGAATAATAATGTTGAACGAATCCCAATCAACGGGAAATCTTTTCTTTCCTTTTTCTCTTTCTCTTTATCAAAGAATAGAAAGAAAAGGAAGAAGAAGAAGAAGAAGAAGAAGAAGAAGAAGAAGAAGAAAAAAAAAGAAAGAAGTAGCGAACGTCATTGAAAGAAAATTACATCGGGTAGAAGCTCTGTGTAGATCGAACGAATGTTAGTCTTGGGAATCGGAAGAAATGGAGGCAGATCAGTGGCGCTTTTAATGTTCTGTGATTCTAGAAGATTACTTCGTCATTCCGCATAGAAAGATAGAGATAGAAAGAAAAAGAGAAAGGGAAAGAGAAAGAGAAAGAGAGAGAGAGAGATAGTTCTTTTACTAGATCCACGTTTCTTCCATCGCTTTTTTTTCCTCTTATCCGGAATCTTTAGTTATAGAAGAAGAAAGTCTTGAAAATCTTCGATTTTTCAAAAGGTACAATGAAAATCACGATTATATATCTCGGATTAGAATGCTCATCATAGAACTTGATAATGAAAGATTTAATATATCTCGAAATAGTATATAGTTGGGTAATATTTTAACACATTCGCGATCGCTGACGTGAATTCACGTTTTTTCAAGTTTTATTCTTAATTGCTTCTGATTCACGTCATTTTAAATATTAAGAGTTTTATAAAAATAAATTTATATATATATATATATATAAAATATATAATATCAATTTATATTATATATAATATAATATTATTTATATATAAATAATATATATAAATATAAATTTTATATATTAAATTTATAATTAATTATTTCAGTATATAATTTAAATAATAATATTTTATTAAATAATTATATTTTATTATTTGCATTAGATTTAAATAATTCATTATTTTTGCCGGTACTCAGTATTGAAAAAGGAAAAAATATGTCAGTCGCGAATGTATTAATACAATATTATTGGATTGTCCGGTAAGTTTGTGCCGATTTTGACGGAAGATGGAAACGCAACTCATTTAAGTTTTTTCTTTTGGTATATATTTATTATCCTCTTGCACTCGAGGACTCCGCTATGGAGACAATAAAGAAAATAAATAAAAAAGAAACAAAAATTAAACTATTGTAAATCAAATTTAATTTAGTATTATATATCTTAACTATGACTTTTCTTTTTAGTGTTCAGATATCATTTGCTTATAACACGTGAATATGACTTTTTTTTTTATTGAAATTGCTATTTGATTGAATTGATGGTAATATGAATGAGAAAAAAACATTTTTCGATTGCAAAGGGTTAAATTATATGAGCCGTTTATTTTGAAAGTGGCCAAACTCCATTTATGTTCGAATCGAGATATTGAACATAAAGTTGTACAATAACCAGATACAACCGGAAAATAATAATTGACGAATGGAGATAAGCCACTTTTAAAATAAACTTTTCATCATTTCATTAATCGACAAATTTTTTTGTTACCAAATCTTTATGATTTTAAATATATTTGTAACAAATTGCTTCGGAATGAAATGATCATGTGATGAAAATTTAACTATGCGGTAGGAAACTCGATTTTTTTGGAAAATGGAGTTAGGCCACTTTCAAAACAAACGGCTCATATATAAGTGCCAGTTTGTTCCACAACCTTTTTCCATCTTTATGGATAACTTCAAAATTTTGTTCTTCTAGAATTTCTCAGGTTTTTCAGTCAAAAAAAAAACATCATGCTACTTATTAAAAATTGGCACGAACATTTCGGACAACCCAATATTTCAATTATTAATTATAATTAGTATATAATTAGTATAATTAACATATTAATTTTCACGTAACAACTAGGAAAAGAAATTGCAATATCTTGTATTAATTGTAATATCGAAATCTAGTATTTTTGAGAAAATTATTATTATTGTTCCCTAGGTGTTTTACCTTTTTATAGAGGGTGTGAGAAAAAATGCGATAAATCTCTTTTTTTAATCAGATTCTTTAGTTTCGAAAGAAGATCTTCAAAATTTTTGAATATTCATAAGGCAAAAGAAAAATTGTGAATTAGAATGTTCTTCATAAAGTTGATAATAAAAGATTATATTACATCTATAAGTGAACTACGAAGAGAGAACATATTTAAACATAGTTCTGTTCTCAAGTTAGAAGCAAGAACAAACAGAGTAGTGAACATATTTTAACATACTCCTGTTCTCATTTAAGAAACAAGATAAAACTAAATTTCGTAACAAACATAAAGTCAAGATACATTATTTAAAATAAAAAAAAAAATAAATAGAAAAAAAAGCTATTAATCCTAAGTGTTTACAGAGAAGGATTCGAAAAAGAGATGGATGTCTGGAAATGTCTTTTAAAAATGTAATATACAATTCGCGTTTCTTTAATTTCTTTTTTTTTATTTGTCAAAAATCCTATAATTACTTAAATAAACAAGTGTTCTTAAAATGATAAAATATAAAATGACGTAATTAAAACATATCTTAACAGATATGTCTGTTGACAGATAAAAAGAAAAATTATGTATAAAATAAAAAAAAATAAAATGAAAACAGAGTGTTTTTATTAAACGTGAATTGGAGAGACATTATTTTTGATAAAACTATTAATCCTAGATGTTTTAGAAAGGAAGTTGATTTCCATATAGGATGCGAGAGAAAGAGAGCGAGAGAGAAAGAGAGATAGGACTCTAACTGAGCTTTAAATAATATTACCAACTAACGTAGAAATATGTACGTATGTATGTATACAATGCGTATCTGCCGAAAACTTAGGGATATATAGCAGAGATATATGAGTGTACGTGTATTAGAGTGAAAGAGAAAGAAATAAAGAGAGAGAGAGAGAGAGAGAGAGAGAAAGAGAGAGAGAATGAGAGAATGAGAGAGTGAGAGAGACGGGCCAGGGTACTCCGTCATGAATTTGTATGAAGCTTTAGAGGGGCTCAGATGCCCCAGAGCGCGGCTTTGCAGATGTTTCAACAGAAATTCCAGCCTTTTACGATCCTGTGGCTTGCCGGAAAGCACGACGAAGGTAGGAAAGGAGGAGGTGGGACAAAGGACGAAGAGAGAGAGAGAGAGGGAGAGAGAGAGAGAGAGAGAGAGATATGAAAGACTGAAACAAACGAAGCATACGGAGATGGTGAATGGTGATGAGACAACGTGTAGCAAAATAGTTAGACAGGTGAATTCTACGAATGGCATAACCTTACTTATACGATTCGACCATATGCTAATGTAATCTCTCATTAATATCAGACAAAATTGTTCATTTTATGTTTGAATGTAATACTAATGAGAGAAAAGCAATAAAGATCGTGTTGTTTTGACACTAAACTTTAATAATTGTACATGTATTTGTATTATAATTATAAGTGATAGGTCGTTTAAATCGTATAACGAATGATATTTCAAATCTTACATTGCTTACTTTTATTAGATTTTTTAACGATGATTTTAGAATAAAGATAATTAGTTTTAAATTTATATACATATATACTAGGATGCTTTGGTCACACGTTGCTGTTGCTTTATTAACACATTTGAGATCGATGACCTGAATTCACGTCTTTTTAAGTTCCATTTCTAATTGCTGGTGACGTGATTCACGTCATTTTAAATTTTAAAAATTTAATAAAAATATATTTTTATATATTAAATTTATACTTAATTATTTCAATATAATATTTAAATAATTCATTATTTTTGCCGGTACTCAGTATTAAAAAAAGAAAAAAATATGCCGGCGGGAATGTGTTAAAAAACGTTGATTTAATTAATTCTAAACTATTTAATTCAGTCAAATCAATATTCACTAATAATTTATAAGAATTCAAATTAAACATAAAACAACATAAAATAAATAATAATGCACGAAAAAGTATTAAAAGCAAGGTTAATTATGTCATATGTAAATCTGAAAAAAACGTGAAATAATTAAAGTGT